>NC_051238.1:361621-684121 GCF_015220715.1 Pygocentrus nattereri | reverse complement strand
GTAGACAGACAGATGGGTGTAAGGATGAGTAGACAGACAGGTGTAAGGATAAGTAGACAGACAGACGGATGTAAGGATGAGTAGACAGACAGACGGATGTAAGGATGAGTAGACAGACAGACGGATGTAAGGATGAGTAGACAGACAGATGGGTGTAAGGATGAGTAGACAGACGGGTGTAAGGATGAGCAGACAGACAGGTAGACATGTGTAAGGAGTAGAGACAGACAGACAGGTGTAAGGATGAGTAGACAGACAGACAGGTGAAAGGATGAGTAGACAGACAGGTAGACATGTGTAAGGAGTAGAGAGACAGACAGACAGGTGTAAGGAGGAGTAGACAGACGGTCAGATGGGTGTAGGGATGAGTAGACAGACAGCTGTAGGGATGAGTAGATGTATGGGTGCTGGGATGTTCATCTCCTCACTGTCTGCTTTTTCACTGGGTTTTATAATCAGCGCTCAGACCTCTGAAGAAAATTCAATTATGTTTTATTGATGATCATCACACTCTGGAGGCCCCGCTCTGGATTTATGAGGGGGCGTGTACGGCTTCTCTCCACATACATCAAGGTCATGCTGCTTCGCCCCGAGAAATCTTTACCCACAATTCCCCACTGCCCAGCCCCTCACCTGCATTTGACTGTTGGACTGACAGGAGCTCTGAAGCCCTGAATACAGTATGAGCCTCTCTGAGCTCTACATCGTGATCAGATACGCCACGCTCAGACACTGCATTCACACACACCGCTCAGATAAACCGTGATCAGACAAGCCAGACAGCATCCACACTAACACGCGGCTCTCACACTGCACTCAGACACACTGTGCTCAGACCCACCACGCTCACACACACCGCCCTGAGACACACCGCAATCACACACACCATGCTCAGACCCACCACACTCAGACAAACCACGCTCAGACACCCCGGGCTCAGACAACGCTCAGACACAATGCACACACACACTGCACTCACACAGACCACACTCACACACACACCGCTCACACACAATGTGCTCACACAGACCACACTCAGACACACCACGCTCAAACACACTGCACTCACACACATCACACTCAGACACACCGTGCTCACACACAATGCCCTCAGACACACCGTGCTCAGACATACCACACTCACATACACACCACACTCAGACACACCACACTCTGACACACTGCACTCAGACACACTGCACTCAGACACACACCACACTCAGACACACCGTGCTCACACACAATGCCCTCAGACACACCACACTCACATACACAACACGCTCAGACACACCACACTCTGACACACCGCACTCAGACACACCACGCTCACACACCACGCTCACACACCACGCTCACACACCACGCTCAGACACACTATGCTCACACACAATGCCCTCAGACACAACACACTCACATACATATCGCGCTCAGACACACCACACTCAGACACACTGCACTCACACACTTCACACTCACACACTTCACACTCAGACACACCATGCTCAGACACACTGTGCTCGCACAAAATGCACTCAAACACACTGCGCTCACACATACTGCACTCACACACACCGCGCTCAGACACACCACATTCACACACACACCACACTCAGACACACAGTGCTCACACACAGTGCCCTCAGACACACCACACTCACATACACACTGCACTCACACACATCACACTCAGACACACCGCGCTCACACAAAATGCCCTCAGACACACCATACTCAGACACAACACACTCACATACATATCACGCTCAGACACACCACACTCAGACACACTGCACTCACACATTTCACACTCAGACACACCACGCTCAGACACACTGTACTCAGACACACCACGCTCAGACACACCACGCTCACACACACCGCTCTCACACACACCACATTCAGATACACCGCGCTCACACAAAATGCGCTTAAACACACTGCGCTCACACACCCCACGCTCAGGCATACCACACTCAGACACACCGCGTTCAGACACACCACACTTAGACACACCACACTCAGACACACCCCTCAGACAAAGCATGATCAGACAAGCCAGGTAGCACCCACACTCAATCACGCCGAGCACTCACACATGCTGTGCTCACACACACCACACTCACATACACACCACACTCAGACACACCGCACTCTGACACACTGCACTCAGACACACTGCACTCAGACACACTGCAATCACACACACCGTGCTCACACACAATGCCCTCAGACACACCACACTCACATACACACCATGCTCAGACACACCATGCTCAGACACACTATGCTCACACACAATGCCCTCAGACACAACACACTCACATACATATCGCGCTCAGACACACCACACTCACATACACACCACACTCAGACACACCACACTCTGACACACTGCACTCAGACACACTGCACTCAGACACACTGCACTCAGACACACTGCAATCACACACACTGCAATCACACACACTGCAATCACACACACACCACACTCAGACACACCGTGCTCACACACAATGCCCTCAGACACACCACACTCACATACACACCATGCTCAGACACACCATGCTCAGACACACTATGCTCACACACAATGCCCTCAGACACAACACACTCACATACATATCGCGCTCAGACACACCACACTCACATACACACCACACTCAGACACACCGCACTCAGACACACTGCACTCAGACACACTGCACTCAGACACACTGCAATCACACACACTGCAATCACACACACTGCAATTACACACACACCACACTCAGACACACCGTGCTCACACACAATGCCCTCAGACACATCACACTCACATACACAACATGCTCAGACACACCACACTCTGACACACCGCACTCAGACACACCATGCTCAGACACACCATGCTCAGACACACTATGCTCACACACAATGCCCTCAGACACAACACACTCACATACATATCGCGCTCAGACACACCACACTCAGACACACTGCACTCACACACTTCACACTCAGACACACCATGCTCAGACACACTGTGCTCGCACAAAATGCACTCAAACACACTGCGCTCACACATACTGCACTCACACACACCGTGCTCAGACACACCACATTCACACACACACCACACTCAGACACACCGTGCTCACACACAGTGCCCTCAGACACACCACACTCACTTACACACTGCGCTCAGACTCACCACACTCAGCCACACCATGCTCTGACACACTGCACTCACACACATCACACTCAGACACACCGCGCTCACACACAATGCCCTCAGACACAACACACTCACATACATATCACGCTCAGACACACCACGCTCAGACACACTGTACTCAGACACACCACGCTCAGACACACTGTACTCAGACACACCACGCTCAGACACACTGTGCTCACACACACCGCTCTCACACACACCACACTCAGATACACCGCGCTTACACAAAATGCGCTTAAACACACTGCGCTCACACACCCCACGCTCAGGCATACCCCTCAGACAAAGCATGATCAGACAAGCCAGGTAGCACCCACACTCAATCACGCCGAGCACTCACACATGCTGTGCTCACACACACCACACATACACACCGCTCAGACGCAGGACACTCAGGCACACCACACTCACACGCACCAAACTCACACACACCAAGCTCACACACACCATGCTCACACACCGCGCTCAGATAAACCGTGATCAGACACAGCACACTCAGAAAAACCGTGATCAGACAAGCCAGGCAGCATCCACATTCATTCACGCTGAGCAACATCCATGCTTACACACGCCATAATCACACACAATGCACTCAGACACACCGCACTCAGACAAACCGTGCTCACACACAGCGCACTCACACACAATGCGCTCAGATCCACTGTGCTCAGACACACCGCGCTCAGACACACCGCACTCAGACACACTGTGCTCACACACCACGTTCAGACACACCGTGCTCTGACACACTGCGCTCAGACACACACAGCACTCACACACACCACACTCAGACACATCACGCTCAGACACACTGCACACAGACACAGCGCTCTCACACAATGCGTTCACACACTGCGCTTACACACACCACGCTCAGACACACCACACTCACACACACACAATGCGCTCAAACACACCACTCTCAGACCCACCATGCTCACACACACCGTGCTCACACACAATGCGCTCACACACCACACTCAGACCCACCGTGCTCACGCACACTGTCCTCACGCACAATGCGCTCACACACACCACCACTCAAACACACCGCACTCACACACACACTGCTCACACACAATGCACTCATACACATGTGATGCTGTAAAGGTGTAATTCTACAACACTATAATGCTGTAATGCTTTAACATTGTAACACTGATGCTGTAAAGTTGTGATGCTGTAGCACTCTAACACTATGACGCTGTGATGCTGTAACACCGTGACACTGTAACATTGTAATGCTGTAATGCTGTAACACTGATGCCTTAAACTGTGATGCTGTAATGCTGTGATGCTGTAACAACTAACACTG
Source organism: Pygocentrus nattereri (assembly GCF_015220715.1). Taxonomy (NCBI): domain Eukaryota; kingdom Metazoa; phylum Chordata; class Actinopteri; order Characiformes; family Serrasalmidae; genus Pygocentrus; species Pygocentrus nattereri. The sequence continues at coordinate 679,589 of NC_051238.1, read as the reverse complement.
TGATGCTGTAACTGTAATACTGTAACACTGATGCTGTAACACTGCAATGCTGTAACACTGTAATGCTGTGATGCTATAATGCTGTAACACTGTGATGTTGTAATGCTATGATGCTGTAACACTAACATTGATGCTGTAACACTGTAATGCTGCAACACTGAGATGTTGTAACACTGCTGTAACACTGTGATGCTGTAACACTAACACTGATACTGTAACACTGTAATGTTGCAACACTCAGATGTTATAACACCAATTCTGTAACACTGTAACACTGATGCTGTAATGCTGTGATGCTGTAACACTAACACTGTGATGCTGTAACACTGTAATACTTTAAAACTGCAGTGCTGTAACACTAACACGGTGATGCTCTAACACTGTGGTGCTGTAATGCTGTAGTGCTGTAACACTGATGCTGTAACACTGTGAAGCTGTAATGCTGCAATGCTGTAGTGCTGTAACACTAATGCTGTAACACTGTGAAGCTGTAATACTGCAATGCTGTAACACTAACACTGTGATGCTGTAACACTGTAACACTCTGATGCTGTAATGCTGTAACACTGTAATGCTGTAACACTGTGATGCTGCAACACTGTAGTGGTGTGATGCTGTGACGCTGTGATGCCGTAACACTGTAATGCTGTAACACTGATATGCTGTAACACTGATATGCTGTGATGCTATAACATTAATGCTGTGACACTGTGCTGCTGTAACACTGTAATGCTGTAACACTGATGCTGTAACACTGTGATGCTGTAATGCTGTAACACTGATGCTGTAACACTGTGAAGCTGTAATGCTGCAATGCTGTAGTGCTGTAACACTGATGCTGTAACACTGTGAAGCTGTAATACTGCAATGCTGTAACACTAACACTGTGATGCTGTAACACTGCAATACTGTAACACTCTGATGCTGTAACACTGTAATGCTGTAACACTGTGATGCTGCAACACTGTAGTGGTGTGATGCTGTGACGCTGTGATGCCGTAACACTGTAACACTGAGTGGGCAGAGGCCTGAGGCACCAGAATTCACCAGCTGTACCATTTAAGGTGGAACTGGAAAATTCAAACAAGAAGTTGGCGAATGAGTAGCTGCAGATGAGGAAGTGCCCATAAAAGATCTGAACTGTCTGTGTTCTTGTGTCTGTCCGTGCAGGTGCTGAGAGTTCAGTGTGGAGTTCAGAGGAACATTCCGTGCTGGTTCTCAGGACTGTTCTGCCTCTCAGTGTCTCAGGAATCAAACTATTACAGCATCAGCAGGACGGAATGATTTCCATTAGAGACACATACAGAACAGAACTACATCTATTTTCTCATTCCTATTTTCTCTTCTCTCCTTCCCTTTTTCTTTTCTATCTTTCTCTCATTCCATATTTCTCTTCTGCTCTCCTTCTTTTCTTGTATTGAACAATAAAGAAAAAAGAGATGGAAAAAAGACAAATAAGAGAGGAAAGAAAGACACAAGAAAGTGAAAGAAAGACAGATTGGGAGAGAGAGAAAGTGACAGGAAGAGAGAACAAAAACAGTGAGGTATAGAGTGAGAAAGACAAAGAAAAGTAAAGAAAAGAGAAAGAGGAATATGTAAACAGACAGAAACTGAGTGAGAAAGAAAGGAGCAAGAGAGTCAGAGGAAAAGACAGAGAGAAAGGAAAGAAAAAGAGAGACTTTTAGAGAGGTAGAGAGAGAGGTAGAGAGACTGATAGAGGTAGAGAGACTGATAGAGAGGTAGAGAGAGGTAGAGAGACTGATAGAGACAGTGAGAGGCATAGAGAGAAGTAGAGAGACTGATAGAGAGAGATAGAGAAAGTCTCTACCTTTCAGAGAGAGGTAAAGAGACTAGAGACTGAGAGAGAAAGAGAGAGAGGTAGAGAGACTGATAGAGGCAGAGAGAGGTAGAAAGACTGATAGAGGCAGAGAGAGAGGTAGAGAGACTGATAGAGAGAGATAGAGAAAGTCTCTACCTTTCAGAGAGAGGTAAAGAGACTAGAGACTGAGAGAGAAAGAGAGAGAGGTAGAGAGACTGATAGAGGCAGAGAGAGGTAGAAAGACTGATAGAGGCAGAGAGAGAGGTAGAGAGACTGATAGAGACACTGATAGAGAGGCAGAGAGAGAGGTAGAGAGAGTGAGGTACAGACACTGACAGAGAGGTAGAGAGACTGATAGAGAGAGGCAGAGAGAGAGGCAGTAAAGCTGGTCAGGGCACAGATCAGCGCCGAGACCCCACACACTGCTCTGCTCTCAGATCCATATCGGTGGGTTTAGACCTGCTGCTGAATGTGGACCGCACACGCTCTCCGCACCTCATTCTCATCTCCGCAATTCAGACGTCAGTGCTGCCCACTCCCTCTGCCGCTCTTTTGTCTCTGCCCACCGGAGCACGATGCCCACCGCTTAATCATTGATCCAATTAATTTAGGGGGTCCCTCCGTCCCAGACAAAGCCCCACATTGAGAGCAGCTCACACAATCGCCATGACTTCATATGGCAGCGAGCGCTGATTGATGCTGAGGCCTTTTAGAACCGAGGATTTAGAGACCGTTCATAAAAAGGTACGCAGTGAGAGAGGCAGCCTTCAAATACCTCATTAATGTCTCTCGGCCACCCCTCACACACTGCCCCCCCCAGCCTGCAGGTCTCTTGTTTCAATACAAATCCACCTGTGTCCAATATAATGCCCTACTATTCACTCAGAACACACAGGAATTCCAGGACATCTACACTCTCCAAAATAAGGGGTCCAAACAGGGAACCAGAGGAACCTCTTTAGCCTCTCAGAAGGAGGCTTCCCTTAAAAATGTTTATAAACAAGATGTGCGAGAATGAAGAAGAAAATAAAAATGAAGGTGTTCTTTGCGTGATGTCCCAGAAGGAAAGAACCTTTCTATGGATGGATTAAGGGTTCCACAGAATTAGAAGTGGTTCTAAAGTGATCAGTGAAACATTATGTAAAAAATAATAATTAAAACTAAAAAAGTGACTAATAGCTGCTACGGCATCATTTGGGGGTTACTAGGGTGTTAAGCACATATATTATTCTAGTATTCCAGGTGGTTGCTAGGCTGCATCTTTGCTATGTGGTTGCTACAGGTGTTAGGTATTTGCTAGGGCGCTGCTAAGTCGTTGTATCCAGGCTGGGTGATACAGTGTTTCAGGTTTAGCTAGATGGTTGCTATGGGATCCCAGGATTGCTATAGTGTGTTGTGATGTGGGTGCTACAGTTTATAGGCATTTGCTAGGGTGTTACTTATGGTTGCTAAGGTATTCAAGGTGTTTGATGTAGTGGTTCAGGTGGTTATTAGGGTTTATGTTGTTATAGCGTTGTAATTAACACCTTTGCCTGCTACATCGTAGATTGGAGTTCAATCCCCAACTGGCTAAGCACTGTAGACTATACCAAAAAGACTCTTTGGGCAAGACTCCTAAAACTGTACACCTCAGACAATAAGTTGGTCATGATCATCTCTCAGTAGCAGTAACGCTAACCACTCAGCTCACAGTAGCAGTAAAGCTAACCACTTAGCTTTCCGTAGCAGTAACACTGAACAATGAGCTGTTAGTAGCAGTATTGGTAATCAATCACCTCTCAGTAGCCGTATTGCTAATCAATCAGCTCTGTGTAGCAGTAACGCTAATCAATCAGCACTCAGTAGCAGTAAAGCTAAACAACAATCAGCTCTCAGTAGCAGTAATACTAACCAGTCAGCTCTCAGTAGCAGGAACACTAACCCATCAGCAGTCAATAGCAGTAACGCTCACCAATCAGATCTCAGTAGCAGGAATGCTCAAAAATCAGATGTCAGGAGCAGTAAAGCTAACCGATCAGCACTCAGTGGGTGTAACGCTAACCAATGAGCACTTAGGAGCAATAACGCAAACAACTCAGCTCTCAGTGGCAGTAACACTATCCAATCAGTTCTCAGTAGAAAAAAACACTAACCAATCAGCTCTCAGTAGCAGTAGCACTAACCGATCAGCTCTCAGTAAGAGTAAGGCTAACCAAACAACACTCAGTAGCAGTAATGCTAAACAATAAGCTCTCAGTAAAAGTAACGCTAACCAATCAGCTCTCAGTAGCAGTACCGCTGACCAATCTGCTCTCAGTACCAGTAATGCTAACCAACCAGCTCTCAGTAGCAGTAACGCTAACCAATCAGCTCTCAGTAGCAGTAGCGCTAACCAATCTGCTCTCAGTAGCAGTAACGCTAACCAATCAGCTCTCAGTAGCAGTAACGCTGACAAATCAGCTCTCAGTAGCAGTAAAGCCGACCAATCAGCTCTCAGTAGCAGTAGCGCTAACAAATCAGCTCTCAGTAGCAGTAACGCTAACCAATCAGCTCTCAGTAGCAGTAACGCTAACCAATCAGCACTCAGGAGCAGTAACGCTAAGCAAACAGTTCTCAGTAGAAGTAATGCTAACAAATCAGCTCTCAGTACCAGTAACTCTAACCAATCAGCACTCAGTAGCCATAACGCTAACTAATCAGCTGTAAGTAGCAGCACCGCTGACAAATCAGCTCTCAGTAGCAGTAAAGCCGACCAATCAGGTCTCAGTAGCAGTAGCGCTAACAAATCAGCTCTCAGTAGCAGTAACGCTAACCAATCAGCTCTCAGTAGCAGTAACGCTAACCAATCAGCACTCAGGAGCAGTAACGCTAAGCAATCAGTTCTCAGTAGAAGTAATGCTAACAAATCAGCTCTCAGTACCAGTAACTCTAACCAATCAGCACTCAGTAGCCATAACGCTAACTAATCAGCTGTAAGTAGCAGCACCGCTAAACAATCAGCTCTAAGTAGCAGTAACGCTAACCAATCAGAACTCAGTAGGAGGGAAGCTAACCAATCAGCTCTCAGTAGCATTCAAGCTAACCAATCAGCACTCAGTAGCATTCACGCTAACCAATCAGCACTCAGTAGCAGTCACGCTAACCAATCAACTCTCATTAGCAGTCACGCAAACCAATCAGCACTCAGTAGCAGTAACGCTAAGCAATCAGTTCTCAGTAGAAGTAATGCTAACAAATCAGCTCTCAGTAGCAGGAACACTTAACAATCAGATGTCAGGAGCAGTAATGCTAAACGATCAGCACTCAGAAGGTGTAAGGCTAACCAATCAACTCTCAGTAGCAGTAAAACTAACCAATGAGCAGTCAATAGCAATAACGCTATCAACACAGCTCTCAGTAGCAGTAATGATAAACAATTGGCTCTCTGTAGCAGTAACGCTAACCAATCAGCTCTAAGTAGCAGTAACGCTAACCAGTCAGCTGTCAGTAACAGTCACGCTAACCAATCAGCGCTCAGTAGACGTAATGCTAAACAATCAGCTCTCAGTAGCAGTAATGCTAACCAATCAGCACTCAGTAGCAGTAATGCTAACCAATTAGCTGTCAGTAGCAGTCATGCTAACCAGACAGCTCTCAGTAGTAATGATAACCAATCAGCTCTAAGTAGCAGTAACCATAATCAGCACTCAGTAGCCGTAACGCTAACCAATCAGCTCTCAGTAGCAGTCACGCTAAACAACCAACTCGCAGTAGCAGTATTGCTAAAGAATCAGCTTTCAGTAGCAGAAACGCGGACCAATCAGCTCTCAATAGCAGTAATGCCGATCAATCAGCTCTCAGTCGCACTAATGCTAAGCAATCACCTCTCAGTAACAGTAACGAGAATGGTTAGCAGTATCGCTAACCATTCAGCACTCAGTAGCAATAACGCTAACCAATCAGCACTCTGTATCAGTCAGGCTAAACAATCAGCACTTACTCGCAGTAATGCTAAACAATCAGCTCTCAGTAGCAGTAACTCTAACCAATCAGCACTCAGCAGCAGTATCGCTAACCATTCAGCACTCAGTAGAAGTAAGGCTAACCAATCAGCTCGTAGTAGCAGTAACGCTAAACAGTCAGCTTTTAGTAAGAGTAACGCTAACCAATCAGCACTCAGTAGCAGTAACGCTAACCAATCACCCCTGAGTAGCAGTAACGCTAACCAATCAGGTCTCAGTAAGAGTAAAGATAAAGAATCAGCATTTAGTAGCAGTAATGCTAATCAATCAGCACTCAGTAGCACTAACTCTAAAAATCAGCCCTCTATAGCAGTAATGTTAACCAATCAGCTCTCAGTCACAGTAACTCTAACCAATCAGCACTCAGCAGCAGTATCGCTAACCATTCAGCACTCAGTAGCAATAACGCTAACCAATCAGCACTCTGTATCAGTCAGGCTAAACAATCAGCACTCACTCGCAGTAATGCTAAACAAGCATCTCTCAGTAGCAGTAACTCTAAGCAATCAGCACTCAGCAGCAGTATCGCTAACCAATCAGCTTTCAGTAGCAGTAATGCTAACCAATCAGCTCGTAGTAGCAGTAACACTAAACAGTCAGCTTTTAGTAAGAGTAACGCTAAAAAATCAGCACTCAGTAGCAGTAACGCTAACCAATCAACTCTCAGTGGCAGTCACGCTAACCAATCAGAACTCAGTAGGAGGGAAGCTAACCAATCAGCTCTCAGTAGCAGTCACGCTAACCAACCAACTCGCAGTAGCAGTATTGCTAAAGAATCAGCTTTCAGTAGCAGAAACGCGGACCAATCAGCTCTCAATAGCAGTAATGCCGATCAATCAGCTCTCAGTCGCACTAATGCTAAGCAATCACCTCTCAGTAACAGTAACGAGAACCAATCAGCTTTCAGTAGCAGAAACGCGGACCAATCAGCTCTCAATAGCAGTAACGCCAATCAATCAGCTCTCAGTCGCACTAATGCTAAGCAATCACCTCTCAGTAACAGTAACGAGAACCAATCAGCTTTCAATAGCAGTAATGCTTACCAATCAGGTCTCAGCAGCAGTATCGCTAACCAATCAGCTCTCAGTAAAAGTAAAGCTAAGTAATCAGCTCTCAGCAGCAGTATCGCTAACCATTCAGCACTCAGTAGCAGTAAAGCTAACCAATCAACTCTCAGTAGCAGTCAGGCTAACCAATCAGCAGTCAGTAACAGTAACGCTAACCAATCACATCTCAGTACCACTCACGCTCACCAGTCAGCACTCAGTAGCCGTAACGCTAACCAATCAGCTCTCAGTAGCAGTAACGCTAACCAATCAACTCGCAGTAGCAGTGCTGCTAACTAATCAGCTGTAAGTAGCAGTCACGCTATCCAACCAACTCGCAGTAGCAGTATTGCTAAAGAATCAGCTTTCAGTAGTAGAAACGCGGACCAATCAGCTCTCAATAGCAGTAACGCCGATCAATCAGCTCTCAGTCGCAGTAATGCTAAGCAATCACCTCTCAGTAACAGTAACTAGAACCAATCAGCTTTCAGTAGCAGAAACGCGGACCAATCAGCTCTCAATAGCAGTAACGCCGATCAATCAGCTCTCAGTCGCACTAATGCTAAGCAATCACCTCTCAGTAACAGTAACGAGAACCAATCAGCTCTCAGTCACAGTAACGCTAACCAATCAGCACTCAGCAGCAGTATCGCTAACCATTCAGCACTCAGTAGCAATAACGCTTACCAATCAGCACTCTGTATCAGTCAGGCTAAACAATCAGCACTTACTCGCAGTAATGCTAAACAATCAGCTCTCAGTAGCAGTAACTCTAAGCAATCAGCACTCAGCAGCAGTATCGCTAACCATTCAGCACTCAGTAGCAGTAAGGCTAACCAATCAGCTCGTAGTAGCAGTAACACTAAACAGTCAGCTTTTAGTAAGAGTAACGCTAAAAAATCAGCACTCAGTAGCAGTAACGCTAACCAATCAACTCTCAGTGGCAGTCACGCTAACCAATCAGAACTCAGTAGGAGGGAAGCTAACCAATCAGCTCTCAGTAGCAGTCAAGCTAACCAATCAGCACTCAGTAGCATTCACGCTAACCAATCAGCACTCAGTAGCAGTCACGCTAACCAATCAACTCTCATTAGCAGTCACGCAAACCAATCAGCACTCAATAGCAATAACGCTAAGCAATCAGTTCTCAGTAGAAGTAATGCTAACAAATCAGCTCTCAGTAGCAGGAACACTTAACAATCAGATGTCAGGAGCAGTAATGCTAAACGATCAGCACTCAGAAGGTGTAAGGCTAACCAATCAACTCTCAGTAGCAGTAAAACTAACCAATGAGCAGTCAATAGCAATAACGCTATCAACACAGCTCTCAGTAGCAGTAATGATAAACAATTGGCTCTCTGTAGCAGTACCTCTAACCAATCAGCACTCAGCAGCAGTATCGCTAACCATTCAGCACTCAGTAGAAGTAAGGCTAACCAATCAGCTCGTAGTAGCAGTAACGCTAAACAGTCAGCTTTTAGTAAGAGTAACGCTAAAAAATCAGCACTCAGTAGCAGTAATGCTAACCAATCACCCCTGAGTAGCAGTAACGCTAACCAATCAGGTCTCAGTAAGAGTAAAGATAAAGAATCAGCATTTAGTAGCAGTAATGCTAATCAATCAGCACTCAGTAGCACTAACTCTAAAAATCAGCCCTCTATAACAGTAATGTTAACGAATCAGCTCTCAGTCAATGTAACTCTAACCAATCAGCACTCAGCAGCAGTATCGCTAACCAATCAGCACTCTGTATCAGTCAGGCTAAACAATCAGCTCTCACTCGCAGTAATGCTAAACAAGCATCTCTCAGTAGCAGTAACTCTAAGCAATCAGCACTTAGCAGCAGTATCGCTAACCAATCAGCTTTCAGTAGCAGTAATGCTAACCAATCAGCTCGTAGTAGCAGTAACACTAAACAGTCAGCTTTTAGTAAAAGTAACGCTAAAAAATCAGCACTCAGTAGCAGTAACGCTAACCAATCAACTCTCAGTGGCAGTCACGCTAACCAATCAGAACTCAGTAGGAGGGAAGCTAACCAATCAGCTCTCAGTAGCAGTCAAGCTAACCAATCAGCACTCAGTAGCATTCACGCTAACCAATCAGCACTCAGTAGCAGTCACGCTAACCAATCAACTCTCATTAGCAGACACGCAAACCAATCAGCACTCAGTAGCAATAACGCTAAGCAATCAGTTCTCAGTAGAAGTAATGCTAAGTAATCAGCTCTCAGTAGCAGGAACACTTAACAATCAGATGTCAGGAGCAGTAATGCTAAACGATCAGCACTCAGAAGGTGTAAGGCTAACCAATCAACTCTCAGTAGCAGTAAAACTAACCAATGAGCAGTCAATAGCAATAACGCTATCAACACAGCTCTCAGTAGCAGTAATGATAAACAATTGGCTCTCTGTAGCAGTAACTCTAACCAATCAGCACTCAGCAGCAGTATCGCTAACCATTCAGCACTCAGTAGAAGTAAGGCTAACCAATCAGCTCGTAGTAGCAGTAACGCTAAACAGTCAGCTTTTAGTAAGAGTAACGCTAAAAAATCAGCACTCAGTAGCAGTAACGCTAACCAATCACCCCTGAGTAGCAGTAACGCTAACCAATCAGGTCTCAGTAAGAGTAAAGATAAAGAATCAGCATTTAGTAGCAGTAATGCTAATCAATCAGCACTCAGTAGCACTAACTCTAAAAATCAGCCCTCTATAGCAGTAATGTTAACCAATCAGCTCTCAGTCACAGTAACTCTAACCAATCAGCAGCAGTATCGCTAACCATTCAGCACTCAGTAGCAATAACGCTAACCAATCAGCACTCTGTATCAGTCAGGCTAAACAATCAGCACTCACTCGCAGTAATGCTAAACAATCATCTCTCAGTAGCAGTAACTCTAAGCAATCAGCACTCAGCAGCAGTATCGCTAACCAATCAGCTTTCAGCAGCAGTAATGCTAACCAATCAGCTCGTAGTAGCAGTCATGCTAACCAATCAGCACTCAGTAGCATTCACGCTAACCAATCAGCACTCAGTAGCAGTCAAGCTAACCAATCAGCACTCAGTAGCATTCACGCTAACCAATCAGCACTCAGTAGCAGTCACGCTAACCAATTAACTCTCATTAGCAGTCAGGCAAACCAATCAGCACTCAGTAGCAGTAACGCTAAGCAATCAGTTCTGAGTAGAAGTAATGCTAACAAATCAGCTCTCAGTAGCAGGAACACTTAACAATCAGATGTCAGGAGCAGTAATGCTAAACGATCAGCACTCAGAAGGTGTGAGGCTAACCAATCAACTCTCAGTAGCAGTAAAACTAACCAATGAGGAGTCAATAGCAATAACGCTATCAACACAGCTCTCAGTAGCAATAATGATAAACAATTGGCTCTCTGTAGCAGTAACGCTAACCAATCAGCTCTAAGTAGCAGTAACGCTAACCAATCAGCTGTCAGTAACAGTCACGCTAACCAATCAGCGCTCAGTAGACGTAATGCTAAACAATCAGCTCTCAGTAGCAGTAATGCTAACCAATCAGCACTCAGTAGCAGTAATGCTAACCAATTAGCTGTCAGTAGCAGTCATGCTAACCAGACAGCTCTCAGTTGTAATGATAACCAATCAGCTCTAAGTAGCAGTAACCATAATCAGCACTCAGTAGCCGTGACGCTAACCAATCAGCTCTCAGTAGCAGTCACGCTAACCAACCAACTCGCAGTAGCAGTATTGCTAAAGAATCAGTTTTCAGTAGCAGAAACGCGGACCAATCAGCTCTCAATAGCAGTAATGCCGATCAATCAGCTCTCAGTCGCACTAATGCTAAGCAATCACCTCTCAGTAACAGTAACGAGAACCAATCAGCTTTCAGTAGCAGAAACGCGGACCAATCAGCTCTCAATAGCAGTAACGCCAATCAATCAGCTCTCAGTCGCACTAATGCTAAGCAATCACCTCTCAGTAACAGTAACGAGAACCAATCAGCTTTCAATAGCAGTAATGCTTACCAATCAGGTCTCAGCAGCAGTATCGCTAACCAATCAGCTCTCAGTAAAAGTAAAGCTACGTAATCAGCTCTCAGCAGCAGTATCGCTAACCATTCAGCACTCAGTAGCAGTAAAGCTAACCAATCAACTCTCAGTAGCAGTCAGGCTAACCAATCAGCAGTCAGTAACAGTAACGCTAACCAATCACATCTCAGTACCACTCACGCTCACCAGTCAGCACTCAGTAGCCGTAACGCTAACCAATCAGCTCTCAGTAGCAGTAACGCTAACCAATCAACTCGCAGTAGCAGTGCTGCTAACTAATCAGCTGTAAGTAGCAGTCACGCTATCCAACCAACTCGCAGTAGCAGTATTGCTAAAGAATCAGCTTTCAGTAGTAGAAACGCGGACCAATCAGCTCTCAATAGCAGTAACGCCGATCAATCAGCTCTCAGTCGCAGTAATGCTAAGCAATCACCTCTCAGTAACAGTAATTAGAACCAATCAGCTTTCAGTAGCAGAAACGCGGACCAATCAGCTCTCAATAGCAGTAACGCCGACCAATCAGCTTGCAGGAAGAGTAAGGCTAACGAATCAAAAATCAGTAGCAGTATTGATAAACAATCAGCTCTCAGTAAAAGTATCGCTAACCAATCTGCTCTCTGTAGCAGTAATGCTAACCAATCAGCTCACAGTAGCAGTGCCGCTAACCAATCAGCTCTCAGTAGCAGGAACATGGACCAATCACGTCTCAGTAGCAGTAACGCTAACCAATAAGCTCCCAGTAACAGTAATTCTAAACAATCAGCTCCCAGTAGCAGTAACGTTAACCAGTCAGCTCTAAGTAGGAGTAACGCTAACCAATCAGCTCTCAGTAGCAGTAACGCTAACCAATCAGCTCTCAGTAGCAGTAACGTTAACCAGTCAGCTCTCAGTAGCAGTAACCCTAACCAATCAGCTCCCAGTAGCAGTAACGTTAACCATTCAGCTCTAAGTAGGAGTAACGCAAACCAATCAGCTCTCAGTAGCAGTAACCCTAACCAATCAGCTCTAAGTAGGAGTAACGCTAACCAATCAGCTCTCAGTAGCAGTAACGCTAACCAGTCAGCTCTCAGTAGCAGTAACGCTAACCAGTCAGCACTCAGTAGCACTAACTCTAAAAATCAGCCGTTTATAGCATTAATGCTAAACAATCAGCTCTCAGTCACAGTAACGCTAACCAATCAGATCTCAGTAGCAGTAAGGCTAACCAATGAGCTGTCAGTAACAGTCACGCTAACCAGTCAGCAGTCAGTAGCAGTGCTGCTAAACAATCAGCTGTCAGTAGCAGCAATACTATCCAATCAGGAGTCGGTAGCAGTCACGGTAACCAATCAACACTCAATAGCAGTAATGCTTACCAATCAGCTCTCAGCAGCAGTATCGCTAACCATTCAGCACTCAGTAGCAGTAAAGCTAACCAATCAACTCTCAGTAGCAGTCAGGCTAACCAATCAGCAGTCAGTAACAGTAACGCTAACCAATTACGTCTCAGTACCACTCACGCTCACCAGTCAGCACTCAGTAGCCGTAACGCTAACCAATCAGCTCTCAGTAGCAGTAACGCTAACCAATCAACTCGCAGTAGCAGTGTTCCTAACTAATCAGCTGTAAGTAGCAGTCACGCTATCCAACCAACTCGCAGTAGCAGTATTGCTAAAGAATCAGCTTTCAGTAGTAGAAACACGGACCAATCAGCTCTCAATAGCAGTAACGCCGATCAATCAGCTCTCCGTCGCAGTAATGCTAAGCAATCACCTCTCAGTAACAGTAACTAGAACCAATCAGCTCTCAGTAGCAGAAACGCGGACCAATCAGCTCTCAATAGCAGTAACGCCGATCAATCAGCTCTCAGTCGCACTAATGCTAAGCAATCACCTCTCAGTAACAGTAACGAGAACCAATCAGCTCTCAGTCACAGTAACGCTAACCAATCAGCACTCAGCAGCAGTATCGCTAACCATTCAGCACTCAGTAGCAATAACGCTAACCAATCAGCACTCTGTATCAGTCAGGCTAAACAATCAGCACTCACTCGCAGTAATGCTAAACAATCAGCTCTCAGTAGCAGTAACTCTAACCAATCAGCACTCAGCAGCAGTATCGCTAACCATTCAGCACTCAGTAGCAGTAAGGCTAACCAATCAGCTCGTAGTAGCAGTAACGCTAAACAGTCAGCTTTTAGTAAGAGTAACGCTAATAAATCAGCACTCAGTAGCAGTAACGCTAACCAATCACCCCTGAGTAGCAGTAACGTTAACCAATCAGGTCTCAGTAAGAGTAAAGATAAAGAATCAGCATTTAGTAGCAGTAATGCTAATCAATCAGCACTCAGTAGCACTAACTCTAAAAATCAGCCCTCTATAGCAGTAATGTTAACCAATCAGCTCTCAGTCACAGTAACTCTAACCAATCAGCACTCAGCAGCAGTATCGCTAACCATTCAGCACTCAGTAGCAATAACGCTAACCAATCAGCACTCTGTATCAGTCAGGCTAAACAATCAGCACTCACTCGCAGTAATGCTAAACAATCATCTCTCAGTAGCAGTAACTCTAAGCAATCAGCACTCAGCAGCAGTATCGCTAACCAATCAGCTTTCAGTAGCAGTAATGCTAACCAATCAGCTCGTAGTAGCAGTAACACTAAACAGTCAGCTTTTAGGAAGAGTAACGCTAAAAAATCAGCACTCAGTAGCAGTAACGCTAACCAATCACCCCTGAGTACCAGTAACGCTAACCAATCAGGTCTCAGTAAGAGTAAAGATAAAGAATCAGCCCTCTATAGCAGTAATGTTAAACAATCAGCTCTCAGTAGCAGTAATACTAACCAATCAGCACTCAGCAGCAGTATCGCTAACCATTCAGCACTCAGTAGCAATAACGATAACCAATCAGCACTCAGTAGCAGTCAGGCTAAACAATCAGCACTCACTCGCAATAATGCTAAACAATCAGCTCTCAGTAGCAGTAACTCTAACCAATCAGCACTCAGCAGCAGTATTGCTAACCATTCAGCACTCAGTAGCAGTAACGCTAACCAATCAGCACTCAGTAGCAATAATGCTAAATAATCAGCTCTCAGCAAAAGTAACACTAACCAATCAGCTCTCAGTAGGAGTACCGCCGACCAATCAGCTTGCAGGAAGAGTAAGGCTAACGAATCAAAAATCAGTAGCAGTATTGATAAACAATCAGCTCTCAGTAAAAGTATCGCTAACCAATCTGCTCTCTGTAGCAGTAATGCTAACCAATCAGCTCACAGTAGCAGTGCCGCTAACCAATCAGCTCTCAGTAGCAGGAACATGGACCAATCACGTCTCAGTAGCAGTAACGCTAACCAATAATCTCCCAGTAACAGTAATTCTAAACAATCAGCTCCCAGTAGCAGTAACGTTAACCAATCAGCTCTAAGTAGGAGTAACGCTAACCAATCAGCTCTCAGTAGCAGTAACGCTAACCAGTCAGCTCTAAGTAGGAGTAACGCTAACCAATCAGCTCTCAGTAGCAGTAACGTTAACCAGTCAGCTCTCAGTAGCAGTAACCCTAACCAATCAGCTCCCAGTAGCAGTAACGTTAACCCTTCAGCTCTAAGTAGGAGTAACGCAAACCAATCAGCTCTCAGTAGCAGTAACCCTAACCAATCAGCTCTAAGTAGGAGTAACGCTAACCAATCAGCTCTCAGTAGCAGTAACGCTAACCAGTCAGCTCTCAGTAGCAGTAATGCTAATCAATCAGCACTCAGTAGCACTAACTCTAAAAATCAGCCGTTTATAGCATTAATGCTAAACAATCAGCTCTCAGTCACAGTAACGCTAACCAATCAGATCTCAGTAGCAGTAAGGCTAACCAATGAGCTGTCAGTAACAGTCACGCTAACCAGTCAGCAGTCAGTAGCAGTGCTGCTAAACAATCAACTGTCAGTAGCAGCAATACTATCCAATCAGGAGTCAGTAGCAGTCACGGTAACCAATCAACACTCAATAGCAGTAATGCTTACCAATCAGCTCTCAGCAGCAGTATCGCTAACCATTCAGCACTCAGTAGCAGTAAAGCTAACCAATCAACTCTCAGTAGCAGTCAGGCTAACCAATCAGCAGTCAGTAACAGTAACGCTAACCAATCACGTCTCAGTACCACTCACGCTCACCAGTCAGCACTCACTAGCCGTAACGCTAACCAATCAGCTCTCAGTAGCAGTAACGCTAACCAATCAACTCGCAGTAGCAGTAACGCTAACCAATCAACTCGCAGTAGCAGTGCTGCTAACTAATCAGCTGTAAGTAGCAGTCACGCTATCCAACCAACTCGCAGTAGCAGTATTGCTAAAGAATCAGCTTTCAGTAGTAGAAACACGGACCAATCAGCTCTCAATAGCAGTAACGCCGATCAATCAGCTCTCCGTCGCAGTAATGCTAAGCAATCACCTCTCAGTAACAGTAACTAGAACCAATCAGCATTCAGTAGCAGAAACACGGACCAATCAGCTCTCAATAGCAGTAACGCCGATCAATCAGCTCTCCGTCGCAGTAATGCTAAGCAATCACCTCTCAGTAACAGTAACTAGAACCAATCAGCATTCAGTAGCAGAAACGCGGACCAATCAGCTCTCAATAGCAGTAACGCCGATCAATCAGCTCTCAGTCGCACTAATGCTAAGCAATCACCTCTCAGAAACAGTAACGAGAACCAATCAGCTCTCAGTAGCAGTAACTCTAACCAATCAGCACTCAGCAGCAGTATAGCTAACCATTCAGCACTCAGTAGCAGTAAGGCTAACCAATCAGCTCGTAGTAGCAGTAACGCTAAACAGTCAGCTTTTAGTAAGAGTAACGCTAAAAAATCAGCACTCAGTAGAAGTAACGCTAACCAATCACCCCTGAGTAGCAGTAACGCTAACAATCAGCCCTCTATAGCAGTAATGTTAACCAATCAGCTCTCAGTCACAGTAACTCTAACCAATCAGCACTCAGCAGCAGTATCGCTAACCATTCAGCACTCAGTAGCAATAACGCTAACCAATCAGCACTCTGTATCAGTAAGGCTAAACAATCAGCACTCACTCGCAGTAATGCTAAACAATCATCTCTCAGTAGCAGTAACTCTAACCAATCAGCACTCAGCAGCAGTATCGCTAACCAATCAGCTTTCAGTAGCAGTAATGCTAACCAATCAGCTTGTAGTAGCAGTAACACTAAACAGTCAGCTTTTAGTAAGAGTAACGCTAAAAAATCAGCACTCAGTAGCAGTAACGCTAACCAATCACCCCTGAGTACCAGTAATGCTAACCAATCAGGTCTCAGTAAGAGTAAAGATGAAGAATCAGCATTTAGTAGCAGTAATGTTAAACAATCAGCTCTCAGTAGCAGTAATACTAACCAATCAGCACTCAGCAGCAGTATCGCTAACCATTCAGCACTCAGTAGCAATAACGATAACCAATCAGCACTCAGTAGCAGTCAGGCTAAACAATCAGCACTCACTCGCAATAATGCTAAACAATCAGCTCACAGTAGCAGTAACTCTAACCAATCAGAACTCAGCAGCAGTATTGCTAACCATTCAGCACTCAGTAGCAGTAACGCTAACCAATCAGCACTCAGTAGCAATAATGCTAAATAATCAGCTCTCAGTAAAAGTAACACTAACCAATCAGCTCTCAGTAGGAGTACCGCCGACCAATCAGCTTGCAGGAAGAGTAAGGCTAACGAATCAAAAATCAGTAGCAGTATTGATAAACAATCAGCTCTCAGTAAAAGTATCGCTAACCAATCTGCTCTCTGTAGCAGTAATGCTAACCATTCAGCTCACAGTAGCAGTGCCGCTAACCAATCAGCTCTCAGTAGCAGGAACATGGACCAATCAGCTCTCAGTAGCAGTAACGCTAACCAATAAGCTCCCAGTAACAGTAATTCTAAACAATCAGCTCCCAGTAGCAGTAACGTTAACCAATCAGCTCTAAGTAGGAGTAACGCTAACCAATCAGCTCTCAGTAGCAGTAACGCTAACCAGTCAGCTCTAAGTAGGAGTAACGCTAACCAATCAGCTCTCAGTAGCAGTAACGCTAACCAATCAGCTCTCAGTAGCAGTAACGTTAACCAGTCAGCTCTCAGTAGCAGTAACCCTAACCAATCAGCTCCCAGTAGCAGTAACGTTAACCAATCAGCTCTAAGTAGGAGTAACGCAAACCAATCAGCTCTCAGTAGCAGTAACCCTAACCAATCAGCTCTAAGTAGGAGTAACGCTAACCAATCAGCTCTCAGTAGCAGTAACGCTAACCAGTCAGCTCTCAGTAGCAGTAATGCTAATCAATCAGCACTCAGTAGCACTAACTCTAAAAATCAGCCGTTTATAGCATTAATGCTAAACAATCAGCTCTCAGTCACAGTAACGCTAACCAATCAGATCTCAGTAGCAGTAAGGCTAACCAATGAGCTGTCAGTAACAGTCATGCTAACCAGTCAGCAGTCAGTAGCAGTGCTGCTAAACAATCAGCTGTCAGTAGCAGCAATACTATCCAATCAGGAGTCAGTAGCAGTCACGGTAACCAATCAGCACTCAATAGCAGTAATGCTTACCAATCAGCTCTCAGCAGCAGTATCGCTAACCAATCAGCTCTCAGTAAAAGTAAAGCTAACAAATCAGCTCTCAGCAGCAGTATCGCTAACCATTCAGCACTCAGTAGCAGTAAAGCTAACCAATCAACTGTCAGTAGCAGTCAGGCTAACCAATCAGCAGTCAGTAACAGTAACGCTAACCAATCACGTCTCAGTACCACTCACGCTCACCAGTCAGCTCTCAGTAGCAGTAAGGCTAACCAATCAACTCGCAGTAGCAGTGTTGCTAACTAATCAGCTGTAAGTAGCAGTCACGCTAACCAACCAACTCGCAGTAGCAGTATTGCTAAAGAATCAGCTTTCAGTAGCAGAAACGCGGACCAACAAGCTCTCAGTAGCAGTAACGCTAACCAATCAGCACTCAGCAGCAGTATCGCTAACCATTCAGCACTCAGTAGCAGTAAGGCTAAACAATGAGCACTCAGTAGCAATAACGCTAACCAATCAGCACTCTGTAGCGGTCAGGCTAACCAATCAGCGCTCAGTAGCAGTAAGGCTAAACAATGAGCTCTCAGTAGCAATACCGCTAACCAATCAGCACTCTGTAGCAGTCAGGACAACCAATCAGCACTCAGTCGCAGTAATGCTAAACAATCAGCTCTCAGTAGTGGTAACTCTAACCATTCAGCACTCAGTAGCAGTAACGCTAACCAATCAGCGCTCAGTAGCAGTAAGGCTAAACAATGAGCTCTCAGTAGCAATAACGCTAACCAATCAGCACTCTGTAGCAGTCAGGACAACCAATCAGCACTCAGTCGCAGTATCCCTAACCATTCAGTTCTCAGTAGCAGTAACGCTAACCAATTAACTCTCAGTAACATCAACGCTAACAAATCAACCCTCAGTAGCAGTAACGCTAACCAATCAGCTGTCAGTAGCAGTAACACTAACCAATCAGCTCTAAGTAGTAGTAATGCTAACCAATCAGCTCTAAGTAGGAGTAACGCTAACCAATCAGCTCTCAGTAGCAGTAACGCTAACCAGTCAGCTCTCAGTAGCAGTAATGCTAATCAATCAGCACTCAGTAGCACTAACTCTAAAAATCAGCCGTTTATAGCAGTATCGCTAACCAATCACCTCTAAGTCCCACTCACGCTCACCAATCAGCACTCAGTAGCCGTAACGCTAACCAATCAGCTCTCAGTAGCACTAACGCTAACCAATCAACTCAAAGTAGCAGTGTTGCTAACTAATCAGCTGTAAGTAGCAGTCACACTAACCAATAAGCTGTCAGTAGCAGTAACGCTAGCCAATCAGCTCTCAGTAGCAGTCATGCTACCCAACCAACTCGCAGTAGCAGTATTGCTAAAGAATCAGCTTTCAGTAGCAGAAACGCGGACCAATCAGCTCTCAAAAGCAGTAACGCCGATCAATCAGCTCTCAGTCGCACTAATGCTAAGCAATCACCTCTCAGTAACAGTAACGAGAACCAATCAGCTTTCAGTAGCAGTAATGCTAAACATCCAGCTCGTAGTAGCAGTAACGCTAACCAATCACCCCTGAGTAGCAGTAACGCTAACCAATCAGGTCTCAGTAAGAGTAAAGATAAAGAATTAGCACTTAGTAGCAGTAATGCAAATCAATCAGCACTCAGTAGCACTAACTCTAAAAATCAGTCCTCTATAGCAGTAATGTTAACCAATCAGCACTCAATAGCAGTAACGCTAACCAATCACCCCTGAGTACCAGTAACGCTAACCAATCAGGTCTCAGTAAGAGTAAAGAGAAAGAATAAGAACTTAGTACCAGTAATGCTAATCAATCAGCATTCAGTAGCACTAACTCTAAAAATCAGCCTTCTATAGCAGTAATGTGAAAAAATCAGCTCTCAGTAGCAGTAACGCTAAGCAATCAGACCTCAGCTGCAGTATCGCTAACCATTCAGCACTCAGTAGCAATTACGCTAACCAATCAGCGCTCAGTAGCAATAAGGCTAAACAATGAGCTCTCAGTAGCAATAACGCTAACCAATCAGCACTCTGTAGCGGTCAGGCTAACCAATCAGCGCTCAGTAGCAGTAAGACTAAACAATGAGCTCTCATAAGCAATAATGCTAACAAATGAGCACTCTGTAGCAGTCAGGACAACCAATCAGCACTCAGTCGCAGTAATGCTAAACAATCAGCTCTCAGTAGCAGTAACTCTAACCAATCAGCACTCAGCAGCAGTATTGTTAACCATTCAGCTCTCAGTAGTAGTAACGCTAACCAATTAACTCTCAGTAACAGCAACGCTAACTAATCAGCCCTCAGTAGCAGTAACGCTAACCAATCAGCTGTCAGTAGCAGTAACGCTAACCAATCAGCTCTAAGCAGTAGTAATGCTAACCAATCAGCTGTCAGTAGTAGTAACGCTAACCAATCAGCTGTCAGTAGTAGTAACACTAACCAATCAGCTCTAAGTAGCAGTAATGCTAACCAAACAGATATCAGTAGCAGTCATGCTAACCAATCAGCGCTCAGTAGCAGTATTGCTAACCAATCAGCACTCAGTAGCAGTAATGCTAACCAAGCAGCTGTCAGTAGCAGTAACACTAACCAATCAGCTCTAAGTAGTAGTAATGCTAACCAATCAGCTCTCAGTAGCAGTAATGCTAACCAATCATCTGTCAGTAGCAGTAACTCTAACCAACCAGCACTCAGCAGCAGTATCGCTAACCATTCAGCACTCAGTAGCAATAACGCTAACCAATCAGCACTCTGTAGCAGTCAGGCTCAACAATCAGCACTCAGTCGCAGTATCGCTAACCATTCAGCTCTCAGTAGCAGTAACGCTAACCAATTAACTCTCAGTAACAGCAACGCAAACTAATCAGCCCTCAGCAGCAGTAATGCTAACCAATCAGCTGTCAGTAGCAGTAACACTAACCAATCAGCTCTCAGCAGCAGTAATGCTAACCAAGCAGCTTTCAGTAGCAGTAACACTAACCAATCAGCTCTAAGTAGTAGTAATGCTAACCAATCAGCTCTCAGTAGCAGTAATGCTAACCAATCATCTGTCAGTAGCAGTAACTCTAACCAACCAGCACTCAGCAGCAGTATCGCTAACCAATCATTTGTCAGTAGCAGTAACTCTAACCAACCAGCACTCAGCAGCAGTATCGGTAACCATTCAGCACTCAGTAGCAGTAACGCTAACCAATCAGCTGTGAGTAGCAGTAAAAGTAACCAATCAGCTCTCAGTAGCAGTAACCCTAACCAATCAGGTATAAGTATCAGTAAAGCTAACCAATCAGCGCTCACCAGCAGTAACGCTAACCAATCAGCTGTCAGTAGCAGTAACACTAACCAATTAACTCTCAGTAACAGCAACGCTAACTAATCAGCCCTCAGTAGCAGTAACGCTAACCAATCAGCTGTGAGTAGCAGTAAAAGTAACCAATCAGCTCTCAGTATCAGTAACGCTAAGCAATCAGCTCTCAGTATCAGTAACGCTAAGCAATCAGCTCTCAGTATCAGTAACGCTAAGCAATCAGCTTTCAGTTGCAGTAATGCTAACCAATCAGCTCTCAGTAGCAGTACTGCTAAACAATCACCTCTCAGAAGCAGTAATGCTAAACAATCAGCTCTAAGTAGCAGTAATTCTAACCAATCAGCTCTCAGTGGTAGTCATGCTAACCAATCAGCTGTCAGTAGCAGTAATGCTAACCAATCAGCTCTAAGTAGCAGTAACGCTAACCACTCAGCCCTCACCAGCAGTAACGCTAACCAGTCAGCTGTCAGTAGCAGTAACGCTAACCAATCAGCTCTAAGTAGCAGTAACGCTAACCAATCAGCTCTCAGTAGCAGTAATGCTAACCAAGGAGCTGTCAGTAGCAGTAACACTAACCAATTAACTCTCAGTAACAGCAACGCTAACCAATCAGCACTCTGTAGCAGTCAGGCTAAACAATCAGGTCTCAGTAGTAGTAACGCAAACCAATCAGCACTCAGTAGGACTAACGCTAAACAATCAGCTGTCAGTAGCAGTAATGCTAACCAATCAGCTGTCAGTAACAGTCACGCTAACCAATTAACTCTAAGTAACAGCAAAGCTAATTAATCAGCCCTCCGTAGCAGTAATGCTAACCAATCAGAACTCAGTAGGAGTAACGCTAAACAATCAGCTCTCAGTAGCATTAACGCTAACCAGTCAGCTGTCAGTAGCAGTAACCCTAACCAATCAGCTCTAGGAAGCAGTAACACTAATCAATCAGCTGTCAGTAGCAAAAAACGCTAACCAATTAACTCTCAGTAAGAGCAACGCTAACCAATCAGCTGTCAGTAGCAGTAACACTAACCATTCAGCTCTGAGTAGCAGTAACGCTAACCAATTAACTCTCAGTAACAGCAACGCTAACTACTCAGCCCTCAGTAGCAGTAACGCTAACAAATCAGCGCTCAGTAGCAGTAAAAGTAACCAATCAGCTCTCAGTAGCAGTAATGCTAAACAATCAGCTTTCAGTAGCAGTAAGGCTAACCAATGAGTTGTCAGTAACAGTCACGCTAAAAAATTAACTTTAAGTAACAGCAACGCTAATTAATCAGCCCTCAGTAGCAGTAATGCTAACCAATCAGAACTCAGTAGGAGTAACGCTAAACAATCAGCTCTCAGTAGCATTAATGCAAACCAATCAGCTCTCAGTAGCAGTCACACTAACCAATCAGGTCTCAGAAGCAGTCACGCTAACCAATCAGCTCTAAGTAGTAGTAATGGTAACCAATCAGCTCTCAGTGGCAGTAACGCTAACCAATCAGCTCTCAGTAGCAGTAACGCTAACCAATTAACTCTCAGTAACAGCAACGCTAACCAATCAGCCCTCAGCAGAGAGTAACGATAACCAATCAGCTCTAAGTAGCTGTAACGCGAACCAATCAGCTCTCAGTAGCATTAATGCTAACCAAGCAGCTGTCAGTAGCAGTAACACTAAGCAATCAGCTCTAAGTAGCAGTAATGCTAACCAATCAGCTCTACGTAGTAGTAATGCTAACCAATTAGCTCTCAGTAGCAGTAATGCTAACCAATCATCTGTCAGTATCAGTAACGCTAACCAATCAGCTCTAGGAAGCAGTAACACTAATCAATCAGCTGTCTGTAGCCGTAACGCTACCCAATCAGATGTCACTAGCAGTCACGCTAACCAATCAGCTCTCAGTAACAGCAACGCTAACCAATCAGCCCTCAGCAGCAGTAACGCTAACCAATCAACTGTCAGTAGCAGTAACACTAACCAATCAGCTCTCAGTAGCAGTAATGCTAACCAAGCAGCTGTCAGTAGCAGTAACAGTAACCAATCAGCTCTAAGTAGTAGTAATGCTAACCAATCAGCTCTCAGTAGCAGTAATGCTAACCAATCATCTGTCAGTAGCAGTAACTCTAACCAACCAGCACTCAGCAGCAGTATCGCTAACCAATCATCTGTCAGTAGCAGTAACTCTAACCAACCAGCACTCAGCAGCAGTATCGGTAACCATTCAGCTCTCAGTAGCAGTAACGCTAACCAATCAGCTGTGAGTAGCAGTAAAAGTAACCAATCAGCTCTCAGTAGCAGTAACCCTAACCAATCAGGTATAAGTATCAGTAAAGCTAACCAATCAGCGCTCACCAGCAGTAACGCTAACCAATCAGCTGTCAGTAGCAGTAACACTAACCAATTAACTCTCAGTAACAGCAACGCTAACTAATCAGCCCTCAGTAGCAGTAACGCTAACCAATCAGCTGTGAGTAGCAGTAAAAGTAACCAATCAGCTCTCAGTATCAGTAACGCTAAGCAATCAGCTCTCAGTATCAGTAACGCTAAGCAATCAGCTTTCAGTTGCAGTAATGCTAACCAATCAGCTGTCAGTAACAGTAACGCTAAGCAATCAGCTTTCAGTTGCAGTAATGCTAACCAATCAGCTCTCAGTAGGAGTACTGCTAAACAATCACCTCTCAGAAGCAGTAATGCTAAACAATCAGCTCTAAGTAGCAGTAATTCTAACCAATCAGCTCTCAGTGGTAGTCATGCTAACCAATCAGCTGTCAGTAGCAGTAATGCTAACCAATCAGCTCTAAGTAGCAGTAACGCTAACCAATCAGCTCTCAGTAGCAGTAATGCTAACCAAGGAGCTGTCAGTAGCAGTAACACTAACCAATTAACTCTCAGTAACAGCAACGCTAACCAATCAGCACTCTGTAGCAGTCAGGCTAAACAATCAGGTCTCAGTAGTAGTAACGCAAACCAATCAGCACTCAGTAGGACTAACGCTAAACAATCAGCTGTCAGTAGCAGTAATGCTAACCAATCAGCTCTAAGTAGTATTAACGCTAAACAATCAGGTATAAGTATCAGTAAAGCTAACCAATCAGCCGTCAGTAACAGTCACGCTAACCAATTAACTCTAAGTAACAGCAAAGCTAATTAATCAGCCCTCCGTAGCAGTAATGCTAACCAATCAGAACTCAGTAGGAGTAACGCTAAACAATCAGCTCTCAGTAGCATTAACGCTAAACAATCAGCTCTCAGTAGCAGTAACGCTAACCAGTCAGCTGTCAGTAGCAGTAACCCTAACCAATCAGCTCTCAGTAGCAGTAATGCTAATCAATCAGCACTCAGTAGCACTAACTCTAAAAATCAGCCGTTTATAGCATTAATGCTAAACAATCAGCTCTCAGTCACAGTAACGCTAACCAATCAGATCTCAGTAGCAGTAAGGCTAACCAATGAGCTGTCAGTAACAGTCACGCTAAGCAGTCAGCAGTCAGTAGCAGTGCTGCTAAACAATCAGCTGTCAGTAGCAGCAATACTATCCAATCAGGAGTCAGTATCAGTAAAGCTAACCAATCAGCGCTCACCAGCAGTAACGCTATCCAATCAGCTGTCAGTAGCAGTAACCCTAACCAATCAGCTCTCAGTAGCAGTAATGCTAATCAATCAGCACTCAGTAGCACTAACTCTAAAAATCAGCCGTTTATAGCATTAATGCTAAACAATCAGCTCTCAGTCACAGTAACGCTAACCAATCAGATCTCAGTAGCAGTAAGGCTAACCAATGAGCTGTCAGTAACAGTCACGCTAAGCAGTCAGCAGTCAGTAGCAGTGCTGCTAAACAATCAGATGTCAGTAGCAGCAATACTATCCAATCAGGAGTCAGTATCAGTAAAGCTAACCAATCAGCGCTCACCAGCAGTAACGCTATCCAATCAGCTGTCAGTAGCAGTAACACTAACCAATTAACTCTCAGTACCAGCAACGCTAACTAATCAGCCCTCAGTAGCAGTAGTGCTAAACAATCAGCTCTCAGTAGTAGTCCCGTTAACCAATCAGGACTCAGTAACCATAATGCTAAACAATCAGCTCTCAGCAAGAATAACGCTAAGCAATCATCACTCAGTATCATTAACGCTAACCAATCAGCTCTCAGTAGCAGTAACACTAACCAATCAACTCTCAGTAACAGCAACACTAACCAATTAATGCTCAGCAGCAGTATTGCAAACCAATCAGCTCTCAGTAGCAGTACTGCTAACCAATCAACTCTCAGTAACAGCAACGCTAACTAATCAGCCCTCAGTAGTAGTAACGCAAACCAATCAGCACTCAGTAGGACTAACGCTAAACAATAAGCTGTCAGTAGCAGTACTGCTAACCAATCAACTCTCAGTAACAGCAACGCTAACTAATCAGCCCTCAGTAGCAGTAATGCTAACCAATCAGAACTCAGTAGGAGTAACGCTAAACAATCAGCTCTCAGTAGCAGTAACGCTAACCAATCAGCTCTCAGTAGTAGTAATGGTAACCAATCAGCTCTCAGTAGCAGTAATGCAAACCAATCAGCTCTCAGTAGCAGTAATGCAAACCAATCATCTCTCAGTAGCAGTCACAATAACCAAACAGCTCTCAGTAGCAGTCACGCTAACCAATCAGCTCTCAGTAATAGTAAGCTTACCAATCAGCGCTCTATCTGTATTGCTAACCAATCAGCTCTCAGTAGCAGTACCGCTAACCAATCAACTCTCAGTAACAGCAATGCTAACCAATCAGCTCTAAGTAGTAGTAATGGTAACCAATCAGCTCTCATTGGCAGTAACGCTAACCAATCAGCTCTCAGTAACAGCAACGCTAACCAATCAGCTCTCAGTAGCATTAATGCTAACCAAGCAGCTGTCAGTAGCAGTAACACTAACCAATCAGCTCTAAGTAGCAGTAATGCTAACCAATCAGCACTAAGTAGTAGTAATGCTAACCAATCATCTGTCAGTAGCAGTAACACTAACCAATCAGCTCTAAGTAGCAGTAATGCTAACCAATCAGCACTAAGTAGTAGTAATGCTAACCAATTAACTCTCAGTAACAGCAACGCTAACCAATCAGCTGTCAGTAGCAGTAACACTAACCAATCAGCTCTAAGTAGTAGTAATGCTAACCAATTAGCTCTCAGTAGCAGTAATGCTAACCAATCATCTGTCAGTAGCAGTAACGCTAACCAATCAGCTCTAGGAAGCAGTAACACTTATCAATCAGCTGTCAGTAGCCGTAACGCTAACCAATCAGATGTCACTAGCAGTCACGCTAACCAATCAGCTCTCAGTAACAGCAACGCTAACCAATCAGCCCTCAGCAGCAGTAACGCTAACCAATCAGCTCTAAGTAGCAGTAACGCTAACCAATCAGCTCTCAGTAGCAGTAATGCTAACAAAGCAGCTGTCAGTAGCAGTCACACTAACCAGTCAGCTCTAAGTAGCAGTAATGCTAACCAATCAGCTCTAAGTAGTTGTAATGCTAACCAATCAGCTCTCAGTAGCAGTAATGCTAACCAATCATCTGTCAGTAGCAGTAACTCTAACCAACCAGCACTCAGCAGCAGTATCGCTAACCATTCAGCACTCAGTAGCAATAACGCTAACCAATCAGCACTCTGTAGCAGTCAGGCTAAACAATCAGCACTCAGTCGCAGTAATGCTAAACAATCAGGTCTCAGTAGCAGTAACTCTAACCAATCAGCACTCAGCAGCAGTATCGCTAACCATTCAGCTCTCAGTAGCAGTAACGCTAACCAATTAACTCTCAGTAACATCAACGGTAACCAATGAGCTCTAAGTAGCAGTAAGGCTAACCAATGAGTTGTCAGTAGCAGTCACACTAACCAATCAGCTCTCAGTAGCAGTCACGCTAACCAATCAGCTCTCAGTAATAGTAACGCTAACCAATCAGCGCTCTAGCTGTATTGCTAACCAATCAGCTCTCAGTAGCAGTACCGCTAACCAATCAACTCTCAGTAACAGCATTGATAACCAAACAGCTGTCAGTAGCAGTAACTCTAACCAATCAGCTCTCAGTAGCAGTAACCCTAACCAGTCAGCTGTCAGTAGCAGTAACCCTAACCAATCAGGTATAAGTATCAGTAAAGCTAACCAATCAGCCCTCACCAGCAGTAACGCTAACCAATCAGCTCTAAGTAGCAGTAATGCTAACCAATCAGCTGTCAGTAGCAGTCACACTACCCAATCAGCTCTAAGTAGCAGTAATGCTAACCAATCAGCTCTAAGTAGTAGTAATGCTAACCAATCAGCTCTCAGTAGCAGTAATGCTAACCAATCATCTGTCAGCAGCAGTATCGCTAACCATTCAGCACTCAGTAGCAATAACGCTAACCAATCAGCACTCTGTAGCAGTCAGGCTAACTAATCAGCACTCTGTAGCAGTCAGGCTAAACAATCAGCACTCAGCAGCAGTATCGCTAACCATTCAGCTCTCAGTAGCAGTAACGCTAACCAATTAACTCTCAGTAACAGCAACGGTAACCAATGAGCTCTAAGTAGCAGTAATGCTAACCAGTCAGCTGTCAGTAGCAGTAACGCTAACCAATCAGCTCTCAGTAGCAGTAATGCTAACCAAGGAGCTGTCAGTAAGAGCAACGCTAACTAATCAGCCCTCAGTAGCAGTAATGCTAACCAATCAGCTGTGAGTAGCAGTAAAAGTAACCAATCAGCTGTGAGTAGCAGTAAAAGTAACCAATCAGTTCTCAGTAGCAGTAAAACTAACCAATCAGCTCTCAGTAGCAGTAACACTAATCAATCAGCTGTCAGTAGCAATAACGCTTGTAGATTATTTGGCTAAATGTTCATCTTGTTTGTTCACTATGGGCCACCGTACATATGTGTTTTGTGTCTAGGCCAATCAGTGTGCTTGGGTCCACTCTGTAAAGTTTAGTCACGGTAACAGAGCTGTGGGGTGTCAGCCTCGGTAACTGGACTCCACATGTTTTCTCCCTTCCTGAATAAAGCTGCAGCTGGTTCGAAGTCTGCGTGATGCTGGACTGGACGAATGAACCAGTTTCTACAACGCTAACCAATCAGATGTCAGTAGCAGTCACGCTAACCAATCAGCTCTCAGTAATAGTAATGCTAACCAATCAGCTCTCAGTAGCAGTAATGCAAACCAATCAGCACTCAGTAGTAGTAACGCAAACCAATCAGCCCTTAGTAGCAGTAGTGCTAAACAATCAGCTCTCAGTAATAGTCCCGTTAACCAATCAGCACTCAGTAACCATAATGCTAAACAATCAGCTCTCAGCAAGAGTAACGCTAAGCAATCATCACTCAGTATCATTAACGCTAACCAATCAGCTCTCAGTAGCAGTAACGCTAACCAATCAACTCTCAGTAACAGCAACACTAACCAATTAATGCTCAGCAGCAGTATTGCAAACCAAACAGCTCTCAGTAGCAGTAATGCTAACCAATCAGCACTCAGTAGTAGTAACGCAAACCAATCAGCACTCAGTAGCAGTAGTGCTAAACAATCAGCTCTCAGTAGTAGTCCCGTTAACCAATCAGCACTCAGTAACCATAATGCTAAACAATCAGCTCTCAGCAAGAGTAACGCTAAACACTAAACAATCAGCTGACAGTAGCAGTAACGCTAACCAATCAGCTCTAAGTAGTAGTAACGCTAACCAATCAGGAATAAGTATCAGTAAAGCTAACCAATCAGCTCTCATTAGCAGTGACGCTAACCAATCAGCTCGCAGCAGCAGTACAGCTAAACAATCAGCTCTCAGTAGCAGTAATCCTAACCAATCAGCTCTAAGTAGCAGTAATTCTAACCAATCAGCTCTCAGTAGCAGTCATGCTAACCAATCAGCTCTCAGTAGCAGTAATGCTAACCAATCAGCTGTCAGTAGCAGTAATGCTAACCAATCAGCTCTAAGTAGCAGTAACCCTAACCAATCAGCTCTAAGAAGCAGTCACACTAACGAATCAGCTCTCAGTAGCAGTAATGCTAACCAATCAGCTCTCAGTAGCAGTAACGCCAACTAATCAGCACTCAGTAGCAGTAACGCCAACCAACCAGCTCTAAGAAGCAGTAACGCTAACCAATCAGCTCTCAGTAGTAGTAACTCAAACCAATCAGCTCACAATAGCAGTAACGCTAACCAATCAGCTCTCAGTAGCAGCAACACTAACCAATCAGGTATAAGTATCAGTAAAGCTAACCAATAATCTCTCAGTAGCAGACACGCTAACCACTCAGCACTCAGTAGCAGTAAAGCTAACCAATCAACTCTCATTAGGAGTCACGCTAACCAATCATCTGTCAGTAGCAGTAACGCTAACCAATCACCTCTCAGTAGCACTCACGCTCACCAATTAGAACTCGGTAGCCGTAACGCTAACCAATCAGCTGTCAGTAGCAGTAATGCTAACCAATCAGCTCTAAGTAGCAGTAACCCTAACCAATCAGCTAAAAGAAGCAGTCACACTAACGAATCAGCACTCAGTAGCAGTAACGCCAACCAACCAGCTCTAAGAAGCAATAACGCTAACCAATCAGCTCTCAGTAGTAGTAACTCAAACCAATCAGCTCACAATAGCAGTAACGCTAACCAATCAGCTCTCAGTAGCAGCAACACTAACCAATCAGGTATAAGTATCAGTAAAGCTAACCAATAATCTCTCAGTAGCAGTCACGCTAACCACTCAGCACTCAGTAGCAGTAAAGCTAACCAATCAACTCTCATTAGGAGTCACGCTAACCAATCATCTGTCAGTAGCAGTAACGCTAACCAATCACCTCTCAGTAGCACTCACGCTCACCAATTAGAACTCGGTAGCCGTAACGCTAACCAATCAGCTCTCAGTAGCAGTAAGGCTAACCAAACAACTTGCAGTAGCTTTATTGCTAAAGAATCAGCTGTCAGTAGCAGTCACGCTACCCAATCAGCTCTCAGTAGCAGTAATGCTAACCAATCAGCTTTCAGTAGCAGAAAAGCGGACCAATCAGCTCTCAATAGCAGTAACGCCGATCAATCAGCTCTCAGTCGCACTAATGCTAAGCAATCACCTCTCAGTAACAGTAACGAGAACCAATGAGCTTTCAGTAGCAGTAAGGCTAACCAATCAGCTTGTAGTAGCAGTAACGCTAAACACTCAGCTTTTAGTAAGAGTAACGCTAAAAAATCAGCACTCAGTAGCAGTAACGCTAACCAATCAGCACTCAGTAGCAGTAACGCTAACCATCAGCTATAAGAAGCAGTAACACTAACCAATTAGCTATCAGTAGCAGTAATGCTAACCAATAAGCTCTCAGTAGCAGTAACGCTATCCAATCAGCAGTCAGTAGCAGTAACGCCAACCAATCAGCTGTCAGTAGCAGTAACGCTAACCAATCAGCACTAAGAAATTGTAATGCTAACCAATCAGCTCTCAACAGCAGTAACGCTATCCAATCAGCACTCAGTAGCAGTAACGCCAACCAATCAGCTGTCAGTAGCAGTCAAGCTAACCAATCAGCTCTCACTAGTAGTAACTCTAATCAGTCAGCTCTGAGTAGCAGTAACGTTAACCAATAATCTCTCAGTAGCAGTCACGCTAACCAATGAGTTCTCAGTAGGAGGAAAGCTAACCAATCACCGCTCAGTAGCAGTCACGCTAACCAATCAGCACTCAGTAGCAGTAAAGCTAACCAATCAGCTCTCATTAGCAGTCACGCTAACCAATCAGCTCTCAGTAGCAGTAACGCCAAATAATCAGCACTCAGTAGCAGTAACGCCAACCAACCAGCTCTAAGAAGCAGTAACGCTAACCAATCAGCTCTCAGTAGTAGTAACTCAAACCAATCAGCTCTCAGTAGCAGTAACGCTAACCAATCAGCTCTCAGTAGCAGTAACACTAACCAATCAGGTATAAGTATCAGTAAAGCTAACCAATAATCTCTCAGTAGCAGTCACGCTAACCACTCAGCACTCAGTAGCAGTAAAGCCAACCAATCAACTCTCATTAGCAGTCACGCTAACCAATCAGCTCTCAGTAGCAGTAACGCTAACCAATCACCTCTCAGTAGCACTCACGCTCACCAATTAGCACTCGGTAGCCGTAACGCTAACCAATCAGCTCTCAGTAGCAGTTAGGCTAACCAAACAACTTGCAGTAGCTTTATTGCTAAAGAATCAGCTGTCAGTAGCAGTCACGCTACCCAATCAGCTCTCAGTAGCAGTAAGGCTAACCAATCAGCTTTCAGTAGCAGAAAAGCGGACCAATCAGCTCTCAATAGCAGTAACGCCGATCAATCAGCTCTCAGTCGCACTAATGCTAAGCAATCACCTCTCAGTAACAGTAACGAGAACCAATGAGCTTTCAGTAGCAGTAAGGCTAACCAATCAGCTTTCAGTAGCAGTAACGCTAAACACTCAGCTTTTAGTAAGAGTAACGCTAAAAAATCAGCACTCAGTAGCAGTAACGCTAACCAATGACCCCTGAGTAGCAGTAACGCTAACCATCAGCTATAAGAAGCAGTAACACTAACCAATCAGGTATAAGCATCAGTAAAGCTAACCAATAATCTCTCAGTAGCAGTCACGCTAACCACTCAGTAGCAGTAAAGCTAACCAATCAAATCTCATTAGCAGTCACGCTAACCAATCAGCTCTCAGTAGCAGTAACGCTAACCAATCACCTCTCAGTAGCACTCACGCTCACCAATTAGCACTCGGTAGCCGTAACGCTAACCAATCAGCTCTCAGTAGCTGTAAGGCTAACCAAACAACTTGCAGTAGCTTTATTGCTAAAGAATCAGCTGTCAGTAGCAGTCACGCTACCCAATCAGCTCTCAGTAGCAGTAACGCTAACCAATCAGCTTTCAGTAGCAGAAAAGCGGACCAATCAGCTCTCAATAGCAGTAACGCCGATCAATCAGCTCTCAGTCGCACTAATGCTAAGCAATCACCTCTCAGTAACAGTAACAAGAACCAATGAGCTTTCAGTAGCAGTAAGGCTAACCAATCAGCTTGTAGTAGCAGTAACGCTAAACACTCAGCTTTTAGTAAGAGTAACGCTAAAAAATCAGCACTCAGTAGCAGTAACGCTAACCAATGACCCCTGAGTAGCAGTAACGCTAACCATCAGTTATAAGAAGCAGTAACACTAACCAATTAGCTCTCAGTAGCAGTAATGCTAACCAATAAGCTCTCAGTAGCAGTAACGCTATCCAATCAGCAGTCAGTAGCAGTAACGCCAACCAATCAGCTGTCAGTAGCTGTAACGCGAACCAATCAGCAGTAAGAAATTGTAATGCTAACCAATCAACTCTCATTAGGAGTCACGCTAACCAATCATCTGTCAGTAGCAGTAACGCTAACCAATCACCTCTCAGTAGCACTCACGCTAACCACTCAGCACTCAGTAGCAGTAAAGCTAACCAATCAATTCTCATTAGCAGTCACGCTAACCAATCAGCTCTCAGTAGCAGTAACGCTAACCAATCACCTCTCAGTAGCACTCACGCTCACCAATTAGCACTCGGTAGCCGTAACGCTAACCAATCAGCTCTCAGTAGCAGTAAGGCTAACCAAACAACTTGCAGTAGCTTTATTGCTAAAGAATCAGCTGTCAGTAGCAGTCACGCTACCCAATCAGCTCTCAGTAGCAGTAACGCTAACCAATCAGCTTTCAGTAGCAGAAAAGCGGACCAATCAGCTCTCAATAGCAGTAACGCCGATCAATCAGCTCTCAGTCGCACTAATGCTAAGCAATCACCTCTCAGTAACAGTAACAAGAACCAATGAGCTTTCAGTAGCAGTAAGGCTAACCAATCAGCTTGTAGTAGCAGTAACGCTAAACACTCAGCTTTTAGTAAGAGTAACGCTAAAAAATCAGCACTCAGTAGCAGTAACGCTAACCAATGACCCCTGAGTAGCAGTAACGCTAACCATCAGCTATAAGAAGCAGTAACACTAACCAATTAGCTCTCAGTAGCAGTAATGCTAACCAATAAGCTCTCAGTAGCAGTAACGCTATCCAATCAGCAGTCAGTAGCAGTAACGCCAACCAATCAGCTGTCAGTAGCAGTAACGCTAACCAATCAGCACTAAAAAATTGTAATGCTAACCAATCAGCTCTGAATAGCAGTAACGCTATCCAATCAGCACTCAGTAGCAGTAACGCCAACCAATCAGCTGTCAGTAGCAGTCAAGCTAACCAATCAGCTCTCATTAGTAGTAACTCTAATCAGTCAGCTCTTAGTAGCAGTAACGCTAACCAATAATCTCTCAGTAGCAGTCACGCTAACCAATGAGCACTCAGTAGGAGGAAAGCTAACCAATCACCGCTCAGTAGCAGTCACGCTAACCAATCAGCACTCAGTAGCAGTAAAGCTAGCCAATCAGCTCTCAGTAGCAGTAACGCCAACCAACCAACGCGCAGTCGCAGTATTGCTAAAAATTCAGCACTCAGTAGCAGTAACGCTAACCAATCACCCCTGAGTAGCAGTAACGCTAACCACTCAGGTCTCAGTAAGAGTAAAGATAAAGAATCAGCACTTAGTAGCAGTAATGCTAATCAATCAGCACTCAGTAGCACTCACTCAAAAAATCAGCCCTCTATAGCAGTTATGTTAACCAATTAGCGCTCAGCAGCAGTATTGCTAACCAATCAGCTCTCCGTAGCAGTAATGCTAACCAATCAGCACTCAGTAGTAGTAACACAAACCAATCAGCACTCAGTAGCAGTAACGCTAAACAATCAGCTGTCAGTAGCAGTAACGCTAACCAATCAGCTCTAAGTAGCAGTAACGCTAACCAATGACCCCTGAGTAGCAGTAACGCTAACCATCAGTTATAAGAAGCAGTAACACTAACCAATTAGCTCTCAGTAGCAGTAATGCTAACCAATAAGCTCTCAGTAGCAGTAACGCTATCCAATCAGCAGTCAGTAGCAGTAACGCCAACCAATCAGCTGTCAGTAGCAGTAACGCGAACCAATCAGCAGTAAGAAATTGTAATGCTAACCAATCAACTCTCATTAGGAGTCACGCTAACCAATCATCTGTCAGTAGCAGTAACGCTAACCAATCACCTCTCAGTAGCACTCACGCTAACCACTCAGCACTCAGTAGCAGTAAAGCTAACAAATCAACTCTCATTAGCAGTCACGCTAACCAATCAGCTCTCAGTAGCAGTAACGCTAACCAATCACCTCTCAGTAGCACTCACGCTCACCAATTAGCACTCGGTAGCCGTAACGCTAACCAATCAGCTCTCAGTAGCAGTAAGGCTAACCAAACAACTTGCAGTAGCTTTATTGCTAAAGAATCAGCTGTCAGTAGCAGTCACGCTACCCAATCAGCTCTCAGTAGCAGTAACGCTAACCAATCAGCTTTCAGTAGCAGAAAAGCGGACCAATCAGCTCTCAATAGCAGTAACGCCGATCAATCAGCTCTCAGTCGCACTAATGCTAAGCAATCACCTCTCAGTAACAGTAACAAGAACCAATGAGCTTTCAGTAGCAGTAAGGCTAACCAATCAGCTTGTAGTAGCAGTAACGCTAAACACTCAGCTTTTAGTAAGAGTAACGCTAAAAAATCAGCACTCAGTAGCAGTAACGCTAACCAATGACCCCTGAGTAGCAGTAACGCTAACCATCAGTTATAAGAAGCAGTAACACTAACCAATTAGCTCTCAGTAGCAGTAATGCTAACCAATAAGCTCTCAGTAGCAGTAGCGCTATCCAATCAGCAGTCAGTAGCAGTAACGCCAACCAATCAGCTGTCAGTAGCAGTAACGCGAACCAATCAGCAGTAAGAAATTGTAATGCTAACCAATCAACTCTCATTAGGAGTCACGCT
Organism: Pygocentrus nattereri; assembly: GCF_015220715.1. Lineage (NCBI taxonomy): Eukaryota > Metazoa > Chordata > Actinopteri > Characiformes > Serrasalmidae > Pygocentrus > Pygocentrus nattereri. The sequence goes on along the minus strand of NC_051238.1, from coordinate 645,029 downwards.
AACCAATCATCTGTCAGTAGCAGTAACGCTAACCAATCACCTCTCAGTAGCACTCACGCTAACCACTCAGCACTCAGTAGCAGTAAAGCTAACCAATCAACTCTCATTAGCAGTCACGCTAACCAATCAGCTCTCAGTAGCAGTAACGCTAACCAATCACCTCTCAGTAGCACTCACGCTCACCAATTAGCACTCGGTAGCCGTAACGCTAACCAATCAGCTCTCAGTAGCAGTAAGGCTAACCAAACAACTTGCAGTAGCTTTATTGCTAAAGAATCAGCTGTCAGTAGCAGTCACGCTACCCAATCAGCTCTCAGTAGCAGTAACGCTAACCAATCAGCTTTCAGTAGCAGAAAAGCGGACCAATCAGCTCTCAATAGCAGTAACGCCGATCAATCAGCTCTCAGTCGCACTAATGCTAAGCAATCACCTCTCAGTAACAGTAACAAGAACCAAAGAAGCTTTCAGTAGCAGTAAGGCTAACCAATCAGCTTGTAGTAGCAGTAACGCTAAACACTCAGCTTTTAGTAAGAGTAACGCTAAAAAATCAGCACTCAGTAGCAGTAACGCTAACCAATGACCCCTGAGTAGCAGTAACGCTAACCATCAGCTATAAGAAGCAGTAACACTAACCAATTAGCTCTCAGTAGCAGTAATGCTAACCAATAAGCTCTCAGTAGCAGTAACGCTATCCAATCAGCAGTCAGTAGCAGTAACGCCAACCAATCAGCTGTCAGTAGCAGTAACGCTAACCAATCAGCACTAAAAAATTGTAATGCTAACCAATCAGCTCTCAATAGCAGTAACGCTATCCAATCAGCACTCAGTAGCAGTAACGCCAACCAATCAGCTGTCAGTAGCAGTCAAGCTAACCAATCAGCTCTCATTAGTAGTAACTCTAATCAGTCAGCTCTTAGTAGCAGTAACGCTAACCAATAATCTCTCAGTAGCAGTCACGCTAACCAATGAGCACTCAGTAGGAGGAAAGCTAACCAATCACCGCTCAGTAGCAGTCACGCTAACCAATCAGCACTCAGTAGCAGTAAAGCTAGCCAATCAGCTCTCAGTAGCAGTAACGCCAACCAACCAACGCGCAGTCGCAGTATTGCTAAAAATTCAGCACTCAGTAGCAGTAACGCTAACCAATCACCCCTGAGTAGCAGTAACGCTAACCACTCAGGTCTCAGTAAGAGTAAAGATAAAGAATCAGCACTTAGTAGCAGTAATGCTAATCAATCAGCACTCAGTAGCACTCACTCAAAAAATCAGCCCTCTATAGCAGTTATGTTAACCAATTAGCGCTCAGCAGCAGTATTGCTAACCAATCAGCTCTCCGTAGCAGTAATGCTAACCAATCAGCACTCAGTAGTAGTAACACAAACCAATCAGCACTCAGTAGCAGTAACGCTAAACAATCAGCTGTCAGTAGCAGTAACGCTAACCAATCAGCTCTAAGTAGCAGTAACGCTAACCAATGACCCCTGAGTAGCAGTAACGCTAACCATCAGTTATAAGAAGCAGTAACACTAACCAATTAGCTCTCAGTAGCAGTAATGCTAACCAATAAGCTCTCAGTAGCAGTAACGCTATCCAATCAGCAGTCAGTAGCAGTAACGCCAACCAATCAGCTGTCAGTAGCAGTAACGCGAACCAATCAGCAGTAAGAAATTGTAATGCTAACCAATCAACTCTCATTAGGAGTCACGCTAACCAATCATCTGTCAGTAGCAGTAACGCTAACCAATCACCTCTCAGTAGCACTCACGCTAACCACTCAGCACTCAGTAGCAGTAAAGCTAACCAATCAACTCTCATTAGCAGTCACGCTAACCAATCAGCTCTCAGTAGCAGTAACGCTAACCAATCACCTCTCAGTAGCACTCACGCTCACCAATTAGCACTCGGTAGCCGTAACGCTAACCAATCAGCTCTCAGTAGCAGTAAGGCTAACCAAACAACTTGCAGTAGCTTTATTGCTAAAGAATCAGCTGTCAGTAGCAGTCACGCTACCCAATCAGCTCTCAGTAGCAGTAACGCTAACCAATCAGCTTTCAGTAGCAGAAAAGCGGACCAATCAGCTCTCAATAGCAGTAACGCCGATCAATCAGCTCTCAGTCGCACTAATGCTAAGCAATCACCTCTCAGTAACAGTAACAAGAACCAATGAGCTTTCAGTAGCAGTAAGGCTAACCAATCAGCTTGTAGTAGCAGTAACGCTAAACACTCAGCTTTTAGTAAGAGTAACGCTAAAAAATCAGCACTCAGTAGCAGTAACGCTAACCAATGACCCCTGAGTAGCAGTAACGCTAACCATCAGTTATAAGAAGCAGTAACACTAACCAATTAGCTCTCAGTAGCAGTAATGCTAACCAATAAGCTCTCAGTAGCAGTAACGCTATCCAATCAGCAGTCAGTAGCAGTAACGCCAACCAATCAGCTGTCAGTAGCAGTAACGCGAACCAATCAGCAGTAAGAAATTGTAATGCTAACCAATCAACTCTCATTAGGAGTCACGCTAACCAATCATCTGTCAGTAGCAGTAACGCTAACCAATCACCTCTCAGTAGCACTCACGCTAACCACTCAGCACTCAGTAGCAGTAAAGCTAACCAATCAACTCTCATTAGCACTCACGCTCACCAATTAGCACTCGGTAGCCGTAACGCTAACCAATCAGCTCTCAGTAGCAGTAAGGCTAACCAAACAACTTGCAGTAGCTTTATTGCTAAAGAATCAGCTGTCAGTAGCAGTCACGCTACCCAATCAGCTCTCAGTAGCAGTAACGCTAACCAATCAGCTTTCAGTAGCAGAAAAGCGGACCAATCAGCTCTCAATAGCAGTAACGCCGATCAATCAGCTCTCAGTCGCACTAATGCTAAGCAATCACCTCTCAGTAACAGTAACAAGAACCAAAGAAGCTTTCAGTAGCAGTAAGGCTAACCAATCAGCTTGTAGTAGCAGTAACGCTAAACACTCAGCTTTTAGTAAGAGTAACGCTAAAAAATCAGCACTCAGTAGCAGTAACGCTAACCAATGACCCCTGAGTAGCAGTAACGCTAACCATCAGCTATAAGAAGCAGTAACACTAACCAATTAGCTCTCAGTAGCAGTAATGCTAACCAATAAGCTCTCAGTAGCAGTAACGCTATCCAATCAGCAGTCAGTAGCAGTAACGCCAACCAATCAGCTGTCAGTAGCAGTAACGCTAACCAATCAGCACTAAAAAATTGTAATGCTAACCAATCAGCTCTCAATAGCAGTAACGCTATCCAATCAGCACTCAGTAGCAGTAACGCCAACCAATCAGCTGTCAGTAGCAGTCAAGCTAACCAATCAGCTCTCATTAGTAGTAACTCTAATCAGTCAGCTCTTAGTAGCAGTAACGCTAACCAATAATCTCTCAGTAGCAGTCACGCTAACCAATGAGCACTCAGTAGGAGGAAAGCTAACCAATCACCGCTCAGTAGCAGTCACGCTAACCAATCAGCACTCAGTAGCAGTAAAGCTAGCCAATCAGCTCTCAGTAGCAGTAACGCCAACCAACCAACGCGCAGTCGCAGTATTGCTAAAAATTCAGCACTCAGTAGCAGTAACGCTAACCAATCACCCCTGAGTAGCAGTAACGCTAACCACTCAGGTCTCAGTAAGAGTAAAGATAAAGAATCAGCACTTAGTAGCAGTAATGCTAATCAATCAGCACTCAGTAGCACTCACTCAAAAAATCAGCCCTCTATAGCAGTTATGTTAACCAATTAGCGCTCAGCAGCAGTATTGCTAACCAATCAGCTCTCCGTAGCAGTAATGCTAACCAATCAGCACTCAGTAGTAGTAACACAAACCAATCAGCACTCAGTAGCAGTAACGCTAAACAATCAGCTGTCAGTAGCAGTAACGCTAACCAATCAGCTCTAAGTAGCAGTAACGCTAACCAATGACCCCTGAGTAGCAGTAACGCTAACCATCAGTTATAAGAAGCAGTAACACTAACCAATTAGCTCTCAGTAGCAGTAATGCTAACCAATAAGCTCTCAGTAGCAGTAACGCTATCCAATCAGCAGTCAGTAGCAGTAACGCCAACCAATCAGCTGTCAGTAGCAGTAACGCGAACCAATCAGCAGTAAGAAATTGTAATGCTAACCAATCAACTCTCATTAGGAGTCACGCTAACCAATCATCTGTCAGTAGCAGTAACGCTAACCAATCACCTCTCAGTAGCACTCACGCTAACCACTCAGCACTCAGTAGCAGTAAAGCTAACCAATCAACTCTCATTAGCAGTCACGCTAACCAATCAGCTCTCAGTAGCAGTAACGCTAACCAATCACCTCTCAGTAGCACTCACGCTCACCAATTAGCACTCGGTAGCCGTAACGCTAACCAATCAGCTCTCAGTAGCAGTAAGGCTAACCAAACAACTTGCAGTAGCTTTATTGCTAAAGAATCAGCTGTCAGTAGCAGTCACGCTACCCAATCAGCTCTCAGTAGCAGTAACGCTAACCAATCAGCTTTCAGTGGCAGAAAAGCGGACCAATCAGCTCTCAATAGCAGTAACGCCGATCAATCAGCTCTCAGTCGCACTAATGCTAAGCAATCACCTCTCAGTAACAGTAACAAGAACCAATGAGCTTTCAGTAGCAGTAAGGCTAACCAATCAGCTTGTAGTAGCAGTAACGCTAAACACTCAGCTTTTAGTAAGAGTAACGCTAAAAAATCAGCACTCAGTAGCAGTAACGCTAACCAATGACCCCTGAGTAGCAGTAACGCTAACCATCAGTTATAAGAAGCAGTAATGCTAACCAATCAGCACTTAGTAGCAGTAATGCTAAGCAATCAGCTGTCAGTTGCAGTAACACTAACCAATCAGCTCTAGGAAGCAGTAACACTAATCAATCAGCTGTCAGTAGCAGTAACGCTAACCAATCAGATGCCAGTAGCAGTCACGCTAACCAATTAGCTCTCAGTAATAGTAATGCTAACCAATCAGCTCTCAGTAGCAGTAACACCAACCAACCAAATCGCAGTAGCAGTATTGCTAAAAAATCAGCTGTGAGTAGCAGTCACGCCACGCAATCAGCTCTCAGTAGCAGAAACGCCAACCAATCAGCACTCAGTAGCAGTAACGCTAACCAATCAGCTCTAAGAAGCAGTAATGCTAACCAATCAGCTGTCAGTAGCAGTAACGCTAACCAATAAGCTCTAAGAAGCAGTAATGCTAACCAATCAGCTGTCAGTAGCAGTACTGCTAAACAATCAGCTCTCAGTAGCAGTCATGCTAATCAATCAGCTCCCAGTAGCAGTAACGGCAACCAATCAGCTGTCAGTAGCAGTAACGCTAACCAATCAGCTCTAAGAAGCAGTAACGTTAACCAATCACCTCTCAGTAGCAGTAACGCTCACCAATCAGCACTCAGCAGGCGTAGCGCTAACCAATCAGCACTCAGTAGCACTCACTCTACAAATCAGCCCTCTATAGCAGTTATGTTAACCAATTAGCGCTCAGCAGCAGTATTGCTAACCAATCAGCTCTCAGTAGCAGTAAAGCTAACCAATCAGCTCTTAGAAGCAGTAACGTTAACCAATCAGCTCTCAGTTGGAGTCACGCTAACCCATCAGCACTCAGAATGAGGAAAGCTAACCAATCAGCTGACAGTAGCAGTCACGCTAACCAATCAGCTCTCAGTAGTAGTAACTCTAACCAATCAGCTCTTATTAGCAGTAATGCTAACCAATCATCTCTCAGTAGCAGTCACGCTGACCAGTCAGCTCTCAGTAGCAGTAACGCTAACCAGTCAGGTATAAGTATCAGAAAGCTAACCAATAATCTCTCAGTAGCAGTAACGCTAACCAATCAGCTCTCAGTAATAGTAATGCTAAATAAAAATCAGCTCTCGGTAACCGTAATGCTAACCAATCAGCTCTCAGCAAGAGTAACGCTAACCAATCATTATTCAGTATCAGTAACGCTAACAAATCAGCTCTCAGTAGCAGTCACGCCAACCAATCAGCTGTCAGTAGCAGTAACGCTAACCAATCAGCTCTAAGAAGCAGTAACGCTAAACAATCAGCTGTCAGTAACAGCAACACTAACTAATTAGCGCTCAGCAGCAGTATTGCTAACCAATCAGCTCTCAGCAGCAGTAATGCTAACCAATCAGCACTTAGTAGCAGTAATGCTAAGCAATCAGCTGTCAGTTGCAGTAACACTAACCAATCAGCTCTAGGAAGCAGTAACACTAATCAATCAGCTGTCAGTAGCAGTAACGCTAACCAATCAGATGCCAGTAGCAGTCACGCTAACCAATTAGCTCTCAGTAATAGTAATGCTAACCAATCAGCTCTCAGTAGCAGTAACACCAACCAACCAAATCGCAGTAGCAGTATTGCTAAAAAATCAGCTGTGAGTAGCAGTCACGCCACGCAATCAGCTCTCAGTAGCAGAAACGCCAACCAATCAGCACTCAGTAGCAGTAACGCTAACCAATCAGCTCTAAGAAGCAGTAATGCTAACCAATCAGCTGTCAGTAGCAGTAACGCTAACCAATAAGCTCTAAGAAGCAGTAATGCTAACCAATCAGCTGTCAGTAGCAGTACTGCTAAACAATCAGCTCTCAGTAGCAGTCATGCTAATCAATCAGCTCCCAGTAGCAGTAACGGCAACCAATCAGCTGTCAGTAGCAGTAACGCTAACCAATCAGCTCTAAGAAGCAGTAACGTTAACCAATCACCTCTCAGTAGCAGTAACGCTCACCAATCAGCACTCAGCAGGCGTAGCGCTAACCAATCAGCACTCAGTAGCACTCACTCTACAAATCAGCCCTCTATAGCAGTTATGTTAACCAATTAGCGCTCAGCAGCAGTATTGCTAACCAATCAGCTCTCAGTAGCAGTAAAGCTAACCAATCAGCTCTTAGAAGCAGTAACGTTAACCAATCAGCTCTCAGTTGGAGTCACGCTAACCCATCAGCACTCAGAATGAGGAAAGCTAACCAATCAGCTGACAGTAGCAGTCACGCTAACCAATCAGCTCTCAGTAGTAGTAACTCTAACCAATCAGCTCTTATTAGCAGTAATGCTAACCAATCATCTCTCAGTAGCAGTCACGCTGACCAATCAGCACTCAGTAGGAGGAAAGCTAACCAATCAGCTCACAGTAGCAGTCACGCTAACCAATCAGCACTCAGTAGGAGGAAAGCTAACCAATCAGCTCACAGTAGCAGTCACGCTAACCAATCAGTACTCAGTAGCAGTAAAGCCAACCAATCAATTCTCATTAGCAGTCACGGATAACCAATCAGCAGTCAGTAACAGTAACGTTAACCAATCACCTCTCAGTAGCAGTAACGCTCACCAATCAGCACTCAGCAGGCGTAACGCTAACCAATCAGCTCTCAGTCGCACTAATGCTAAGCAATCACCTCTAATTAACAGTAACGCTAACCAATCAGCTCGTAGTAGCAGTAACGCTAAACAGTCAGCTTTTAGGAAGAGTAATGCTAAAAAATCAGCACTCAGTAGCAACAACGCTAACCAATCACCCCTTAGTAGCAGTAACGCTAACCAATCAGGTCTCAGTAAGAGTAAAGATGAAGAATTAGCACTTCGTAGCAGTAATGCTAATCAATCAGCACTCAGTAGGAGGAAAGCTAACCAACCACCCCTGAGTAGCAATAACGCTAACCAATCAGCTCTCAGCAAGAGTGCAGATAAAGAATCAGCACTCAGTAGCAGTAATGCTAATCAATCAGCACTCAGTAGCACTCACTCTAAAAATCAGCCCTTTATAGCAGTAATGTTAACCAATCAGCACTCAGTAGCAGTAATGCTAACCAACCACCCCTGAGTATCAATAACGCTAACCAATCAGCTCTCAGCAAGAGTGCAGATAAAGAATCAGCACTCAGTAGCAGTAATGCTAATCAATCAGCACTCAGTAGCAGTAACTCTAACAAATCAGCTCTCTTTAGCAGTAATGCTAACCAATCAGCACTCAGTAGGAGGAAAGCTAACCAACCACCCCTGAGTAGCAATAACGCTAACCAATCAGCTCTCAGTAAGAGTGCAGATAAAGAATCAGCACTCAGTAGCAGTAATGCTAATCAATCAGCACTCAGTAGCAGTAACTCTAACAAATCAGCTCTCTTTAGCAGTAATGCTAACCAATCAGCACTCAGTAGGAGGAAAGCTAATCAATCAGCACTCAGTAGCAGTAACTCTAACAAATCAGCACTCAGTAGCCGTAATGCTCACCAATCAGCACTCAGTAGCAGTAACGCTAACCAACGAACTTGCAGTAGCAGTATTGCTAAAGAATCAGCTGTCAGTAGCAGTCACGCTACCCAATCAGCACTCAGTAGGCGTAACGCTAGCCAATCAGCTCTCAGTAGCAGTATTGCTAACCAACCAGCTTGCAGTAGCAGTATTGCTAAAGAATCAGCTCTCAGTAGGAGTAACGCTAACCAATCAGCTCTCAGTAGGAGTAACGCTAACCAATCAGCTTTCAGTAGCAGTAACGCCGATCAATCAGCTCTCAGTCGCACTAATGCTAAGCAATCACCTCTCAGTAAGACTAACGCTAAAAAATCAGCACTCAGTAGCAGTAACGCTAACCAATCACCCCTGAGTAGCAGTAACGCTAACCAATCAGGTCTCAGTAAGAGTAAAGATAAAGAATTAGCACTTCGTAGCAGTAATGCTAATCAATCAGCACTCAGTAGCACTCACTCTAAAAATCAGCCCTCTATAGCAGTAATGTTAACCAATCAGCACTCAGTAGCAGTAATGCTAACCAACCACCCCTGAGTAGCAATAACGCTAACCAAAAAGCTCTCAGTAAGAGTGCAGATAAAGAATCAGCACTCAGTAGCAGTAATGCTAATCAATCAGCACTCAGTAGCACTCACTCTAAAAATCAGCCCTCTATAGCAGTAATGTTAACCAATCAGCACTCAGTAGCAGTAATGCTAACCAACCACCCCTGAGTAGCAATAACGCTAACCAATCAGCTCTCAGTAAGAGTGCAGATAAAGAATCAGCTGTCAGTAGCAGTAATGCTAATCAATCAGCAGTCAGTAGCAGTAACTCTAACAAATCAGCTCTCTTTAGCAGTAACGCTAACCAATCAGCACTCAGTAGGAGGAAAGCTAATCAATCAGCACTCAGTAGCAGTAACTCTAACAAATCAGCACTCAGTAGCCGTAACGCTCACCAATCAGCACTCAGTAGCAGTAACGCTAACCAACGAACTTGCAGTAGCAGTATTGCTAAAGAATCAGCTGTCAGTAGCAGTCACGCTACCCAATCAGCACTCAGTAGGCGTAACGCTAACCAATCAGCTCTCAGTAGCAGTAACACTAACCAACCAGCTTGCAGTAGCAGTATTGCTAAAGAATCAGCTGTCAGTAGCAGTCACGCTACCCAATCAGCTCTCAGTAGGAATAACGCTAACCAATCAGCTTTCAGTAGCAGAAACGCGGACCAATCAGCTCTCAATAGCAGTAACGCCGATCAGTCAGCTCTCAGTCGCACTAATGCTAAGCAATCACCTCTCATTAAGAGTAACACTAAAAATTCAGCACTCAGTAGCAGTAACGCTAACCAATCACCCCTGAGTAGCAGTAACGCTAACCACTCAGGTCTCAGTAAGAGTAAAGATAAAGAATCAGCACTTAGTAGCAGTAATGCTAATCAATCAGCACTCAGTAGCACTCACTCAAAAAATCAGCCCTCTATAGCAGTTATGTTAACCAATTAGCGCTCAGCAGCAGTATTGCTAACCAATCAGCTCTCAGTAGCAGTAATGCTAACCAATCAGCACTCAGTAGTAGTAACACAAACCAATCAGCACTCAGTAGCAGTAACGCTAAACAATCAGCTGTCAGTAGCAGTAACGCTAACCAATCAGCTCTAAGTAGCAGTAACGCTAACCATTCAGCTCTAAGAAGCAGTAAAGCTAACCAACCAGCTGTCAGTAGGAGTAACGCTAAGCAATCAGCTCTCAGTTGCAGTAATGCTAAGCAATCAGCTCTCATTAGCAGTGATTCTACCCAATCAGCTCTCAGTAGCAGTACTGCTAAACAATCAGCTCTAAGAAGCAGTAATCCTAACCAATCAGCTCTAAGTAGCAGTCATGCTAACCAATCAGATCTAAGTAGCAGTAACGCTAACCAATCAGCTTTCAGTAGCAGAAACGCGGACCAATCAGCTCTCAGTAGCAGTAACGCCGATCAATCAGCTCTCAGTCACACTAATGCTAAGCAATCACCTCCCAGTAACAGTAAAGAGAACCAATCAGCTTTCAGTAGCTGTAACGCTAACCAATCAGCTCGTTGTAGCAGTAACGCTAAACAGTTAGCTTTTAGTAAGAGTAACGCTAAAAAATCAGCACTCAGTAGCAGTAACTCTAACCAATCACCCCTGAGTAGCAGTAACGCTAACCAATCAGGTCTCAGTAAGAGTAAAGATAAAGAATCAGCACTTAGTAGCAGTAATGCTAATCAATCAGCACTCAGTAGCACTCACTCTAAAAATCAGCCCTCTATAGCAGTTATGTTAACCAATCAGCACTCAGTAGCAGTTACGCTAACCAATCACCCCTGAGTAGCAGTAATGCTAACCAATCAGCTCTCAGTAGCAGTAACGCCAACCAATCAGCACTCAGTTACTGTAACGCCAACCAATCAGCTGTCAGTAGCAGTAACGCCAACCAATCAGCACTCAGTAGCTGTAACGCCAACCAATCAGCTGTCAGTAGCAATAATGCTAACCAATCAGCTCTCAGTAGCAGTAACGCTAACCAATCAGCTTTCAGTAGCAGAAACGCGGACCAATCAGCTCTCAGTAGCAGTAACGCTGATCAATCAGCTCTCAGTCACACTAATGCTAAGCAATCACCTCCCAGTAACAGTAAAGAGAACCAATCAGCTTTCAGTAGCAGTTACGCTAACCAATCACCCCTGAGTAGCAGTAATGCTAACCAATCAGCTCTCAGTAGCAGTAACGCCAACTAATCAGCACTCAGTAGCTGTAACGCCAACCAATCAGCTGTCAGTAGCAGTAACGCTAACCAATCAGCTCTAAGTAGCAGTAACGCTAACCAATCAGCTCTAAGAAGCAGTAACGCTAACCAATCAGCTGTCATTGGCAGTCACGCTAACCAATCAGCTCTCAGTAGTAGTAACGCTAACCAATCAGGTATAAGTATCAGTAACGCTAACCAATCAGCTCTCATTAGCAGTGACGGTAACCAATCAGCTCTCAGTAGCAGTCATGCTAACCAATCAGCTCTAAGTAGCAGTGACGCTAACCAATCAGCTCTAAGTAGCAGTAACGCCAACCAATCAGCTGTCAGAGGCAGTAACGCTAACCAATCAGCTCTCAGTAGCAGTAACGCAAACCAGTCAGCACTCAGTAGCAGTAAAGCCAACCAATCAGCTGTCAGTAGCAGTAACGCTAACCAATCAGCTCTAAGTAGCAGTATTGCTAACCAATCAGCTCTCAGTAGCAGTAATGCTAACCAATCAGCTCTAAGTAGTAGTAACGCTAACCAATCAGCTGTCAGTATTGCTAACCACTCTTTCTCTGGACATGCCGGCCCACTGACCCCGCTGTGCTTTCAGTGTCCTAATACGTATTTGTGTGTTTTGGAGGAAACAGACTCATACTTTTCCTTGGCCTGACACCTGCTGTGCTCATGCATCGGCCTCTCCCAGTCCACCACATATCCCAGTGCTTGGCATTTTGACTGCACTGCGTCATATTTGGGATATCTGAGCAGAGATTTGGGAATTACACGCTGAGAATTTCCAGTATCACTCTTTCTTCCTCCATCAACTCCTCGCGTCCCTCCGTCCTCGCCGACCCACACCTGCTTAAGTTTATTATTCCTATCAGCAATGAGACGAAGAAGCTTTTGAACCTACAGAGCTTTTCAGAACGGCTTCTCTGGCCTTTTCCTCTCCATCACAACTGGGCCGGAGGGTTTCTGGTTGAGTTTGGGGGGGGGGGGGGGGGGGGTATTGTGAGTTTACCCATTAAGGCTGCTTATGGGGGGTAAATTGTTCCTCTTGATGGATTCCTGAAGCAGTCCGGGAGACATTCACCACCGAGACCCATATTTCTCCATATGGAAATGACCTCACTGCTCTTCCAGAGCAATCAGTCCCAGCCCGGCGCTCGCCACACTTCCTGTGCAGACGCGGCCTGTTCTGGTTTGCTGTTTTTCTTTGGAAACATTAGCAGCTCCTTCTGCGGCAGCTGCTTGCGCTCCGTCTCAGGTGTGATGTTAAAGCTCTCGCACCGTCAGCCTCGAACACCAGCAGAGGTTTTATCACCTGCAGAGGTTTTCACTGGGTTCTGTGCTGAACCTCTACTAAAAGTCTCAAACTGCTGCTAATTTTGCACGAAAGTTTATATTTAGCAGCAATGTGTTCTAGAACATCTTCAAGATATACATCTTAGCCAGACTGAAGGTTAATATATAGAAATATCATGCTCTTTGTATCTGGCTCTTTCTACAGAAACGTCAGTTTTTGTGTCCCAGGCTTTTACAGCTATATTACACTAAAAAAACATGTTCAGGTTACAATTTATTTGTATTTTTAAATGAAATAATAAGCTATTTCATCAGTTATACATTGTTGAGCCTCAATTCAGCAATACTGGTTTTTGTCGTGGGCTGGAGGTTAGGGTATTTGTACACTAATTAAATCTAGTTAAATAATTATATCCTTAATTGAGTACACTGTAAAAATTAGATCTTATTTAAGCTCTTATGGAGGGAGGTGCACACAGGTGGATTATATCCTTAGCAGGAGATGCCACCTAAAGGAGATTGGATATTGTAAAGTGGTGCCAGGGGAAAGTGTAGCAAGGCAGCATAGGGTGGTTGTCTGTAGAATGAGATTAGAAACAAAGAAGAGGAAGAGAGTGAAGACAGAGCCAAAGATTAGATGGTGGAAGCTGAAGGAGGAGGATGGTTGCAGGCAGTTCAGGGAAAAATTGCAACAGGCCCTTGGGGGCAGTGAGGAGCTACCTGAGGACTGGGAAACTACAGCTAAGGTGGTGAGAGAAAGTGGCAAAAATTGAAGTTCAAAGTTCAAGTTCAAAGTGTTTATTGCCATTTGCACAGAGGAAACAGGTTTCCTTATATACAATGAAAAGCTTACTTTGCTCCTTGCTAAAAATGCCAAATATAACATTAAAAATACAAAAGAGTATATATACAAGCATATATATTAATCAAGAAATACGTACTAAATATATGCTACTAATAGAGGTTTTAAATTTACAACAGGTTAGGTTACAGTGTATAAATTACAGTGGTATGGATGGATAGTGCTGTGCCTTGCCGGGAACATGATTATCTACTGCAGAAATGAGTAATAAAGTGCAATAGTGCAATTGTAAACATGTGCTACAGTAAAGTGCCAGTAGGTGCAGGTTGTTCCTGAGGAAAGAGCTCTTTACCAGTCACACATCACATGTCTGTACCTAATTCTGGGCAGACCAAAGTGTGAATAGTTATTTCTGATTCAGAACTCTGATTGCGGTGGCGAAGAAGGAGTTCTTTAGTCTGGCGCTCTTGCACATCATACTCCTATACCTCCGGCCTGAGGGCAGAGGTTTGAACAGTCCGTGCTGGGGTGGGTGGGGTCTTTGATGATGGAGGCCGCCTTCCTTTGGACTCTATGGTTGTAAATGTTATGCAGAGAGTGCAGTGGAGAATTGGTGATCTTCTCTGCAGTCTTCACCACTCTCTGTAGGCATTTACGGTCCATCACGGTCAAGCTGCCGTACCACACGGTGATGCAGCTGGTCAGGAGGCTCTCAATGACGCAGTTGTAGAAGTTGCTGAGGATCACCGGAGACATCCCAAACTTCCTCAGCATCCTCAGGAAGTACAGCTGCTGGTGAGCCTTTCTGAATAGTTGCTTGGTGTTCAGTGACCATGAGAGGTCCTCACTGATGTGGACACCCAGGTATTTAAAGCTGCTCACCCTCTCCACCTCGAGCTCCCAGATGAAAAGTGGCCGATGAGGTCTCCTCTCCTTCCTCATGTCCACTCTCAGCTCCTTTGTCTTGTCCGTGTTGAGGATGACGTTGTTATCATCACACCATGACACCAGTCTGGTCACCTCCCTCCTGTAGGCTGCTTCATCTACACCAGTGATACATCCTATCACTACTGTGTCATCAGCAAACTTCAGGATGATGTTGTCCTTGTGAGAGGCGACACAGTCATGGGTGAACAGGGTGTAGAGAATAGGTCTGAGGACGCAGCCCTGTGGAGTGCCGATGTAGGTGGTGATGCTGGCTGAAGTCCTGTTGCTGATCCTGACAGACTGGGGCCTGCCAGTCAGAAAGTCCAAAAGCCAGTCACAGAGGGTGGGGTGCAGGCCGAGTGTGGAGAGTTTGTGGGTGAGTTTGTGTGGGATGACCGTATTGAAGGCTGAGCTGTAGTCAACAAAGAGCATCCTGATGTAGGAGTCTTTGTTTTCCAGGTGGGAGAGGGAGTAGTGAAGGGCAGCAGCGACTGCGTCCGAGGTGGATCTGTTGTGACGGTAGGCGTACTGCAGGGGGTCCAGCGTGTCCGGTATGCTGTCTTGGATGTGGGCCAGCACCACTCTCTCAAAGCACTTCATAATGATTGGAGTGAGTGCTACTGGTCTGTAGTCATTCAGGCAGGTGGGGGGGCTCTTCTTAGGGATGGGGACAATGGCTGTCCTTTTGTAGCAGGTGGGAACAATGCTCTGGCTGAGAGAGAGATTGAAAATGGAGGTCAGTACATTAGCTAGCTCGTTCGCACATGCTCTGAGGGCCTGCCCAGGAATCTTGTCTGGTCCTGGTGCCTTGCGGGGGTTGATCTTTCTCAGAGCTCTGCAGACCTGGCCTGTTGATACTGACGGGGGGGGGGGGGGGGGGGGGGGGGGGGGGGGGGGGCAGGGGTTGTGTGGAATGTGTGTGTGTGAACCTCCCGGTGCTAGTGCTGGAGGTTTCGAAACGGGTGTAGAAGGTGTTGAGGTCGTCTGGTAGGCTGTCTGTGGAGCTGATGTTGCTGGTGATAGTCCTGTAGTCTGTGATGTGTTGTAGGCCTTGCCACATCTGCCTGGAGTCAGCAGTGGAGTAGAAGCCATCCAGTTTCTCCCTGTACTGCCTCTTGGCTGCTGTGATGACTTTCCTCAGTCTGTACTTCGCAGCTTTGTACTCTGTCTCATTGCCTGATCTGTATGCAAGAGAGCGAGCATGGAGCATGTGTCGTACCTGACTGTTAATCCAGGGCTTCTGGTTGGGAAACCTCTTCACTTGTGTGGTGGGCACGATGTTATCCACACACATGCAGATGTAGCCAGACACATGTTCAGCATATTCCTGAATGCTGACAGAAGAGTCCTCCATAGTGGCTGCAGCTTTAAACACATCCCAGTCTGTCATAGCAAAACAGTCCTGCAGTATGCTCTCAGTCTCCAGAGACCATACTTGAACTGTTTTGGTAACCGGATTTGTTTGTTTCAGTCTTTGTCTGTAAGCCAGGTACATGAACAAGGAGATGTGGTCTGAGAGTCCAAAATGGGGGCGGGGTGCAGCCCTGTATGCACCGCGTACATTACTGTACACATGATCCAGGATGTTTTTGTCATGGGTTGGAATGTCCACGTGTTGGAAATATTTCGGAAATACAGTCCGTAAGTTGCACTGGTTGAAGTCACCGGCAATGATAAACACGGCATCAGGGTGAGCCGTCTCTAACGCACTGATGACATCATGGAGTTTGCCGAGCGCTGCCGCAGAGTTAGCTCGCAGATTTATATAAACAGTTGTTAAAAACACAGCACAGAATTCCCTTAGTAAATAATAGGGACGACATTTTAACAGCAGGAACTCCAGGTCTGGTGAGCAGTGCTTATAAATGGTCCGTATGCCTCTACACCACGTGTTGTTTACAAACACACACACACACCTCCACCCTTAGCCTTACCGGAGGTAAGCGATCTCTGCGATGCACAGAGTGAGTCTCTAGCTGGATAGCTGGATAGTCTGAGAGCCAGGTTTCAGTGAACATTAGAGCGCAGCACTCTCTTGTTTCCCGCTGAGATGTTATCCTAGCTCTCAGCTCGTCCAGCTTGTTCTCCAATGACTGCACGTTAGCTAGCAAGAGGCTAGGCACTGGTGGTTGGCTAGCGCGAGCCTTTAGCCTAGCATGCAGCCCTCCCCTCTTGCCTCGCTTGTGTCGCCACCTCTGGAGCGCTCTCCTCAGATCAGCGTGCTCAATCGCGTTCGGTAGGTCTGGGTCTTCCTGGTGGTGGTGGTGGCTGCGGGAGCGGACAAAGGGTTGTAGCTCTGGTGGAATAAAGCCGCTAAATCCATGTTTGTTGTCTTTTGCGATGTCCAGCAGAGTTTGTCTGTCATAAGTTAAAAGTGCCTGGCACTTGTGCACTGTAGAGAGAGCATTAATGCACAGAAAAAGAAGAAAAAGCCGGCATTCTTGAGCAGAGCGAGCAAACACGTCTGCCTCGGGGGGCGCCATGTTGGATAAATGTGTTGGGTGTTTCGTCTGGTCAGAGGAAAGAAGACAGGGAAAGTTGGTGGTGGAATGAGGAAGTCCAGGAGAGTATTCAGAAGAAGAAGGCAGCTAAGAAAAAGTGGGATAACCAGAGAGATGAAGGAAGTAGGCAGGAATACTGTGAGGCTAGTCGCATAGCGAAAAGAATGGTGGCAAAGGCAAAGGCTTAGGCCTATGATGAGCTGTATGGAGAGGCTGGACAGTAAAGAAGGAGTAAAGGACTTGTATTGTTTGGCTAAACAGAGAGATAGAGCTGGAAAGGATGAACAGCAGGTTAGGCTGATAAAGGATAGAGAGGGAAATGTACTCGTGAGTGAACAGAGAGTGTTGAGTAGATGGAAGGAGTACTTTGAAGAACTAATCAATGAGGAGACATGAGAGAGAGAGAGGAGGACAACGGGGGGAGAGATAGTGGATCAGGAAGGGCAGAGAATTAGTAAGGTGGAAGTGAGGGCAGCTTTAAAAAGGATGAAGATTGGAAAGGCAGTTGGTCCAGATGACATACCTGTGGAGGTATGGAGATGTTTAGGAGAGAAGGCAGTGGACTTTTTAACCAGGTTGTTTTAACAAAATCCTGGAGAGTGAGAGGATGCCTGATGAGTGGAGAAGCAGTGTACTGGTCCCCATTTTTAAGAACAAGGATGATGTGCAGAGCTGCAGTAACTACAGAGGTATAAAGTTGATGAGCCACACCATGAAGGTATGGGAAAGAGTTGTTGAAGCAAGGCTAAGGCGAGAGGTTCAGATCAGTGAACAGCAGTTTGGTTTCATGCCCAGAAAGAGTACCACAGATGCAATTTTTGCTTTGAGAGTGTTGGTAGAGAAGTACAGAGAAGGTCAGAAGGAGCTACATTGTGTCTATGTGGATCTAGAGAAGGCATATGATAGGGTGCCAAGACAGTAACTGTGGTACTGTATGAGGAAGTCAGGTGTAGCTGAAAAGTATGTTAGGGTGGTGCAGGACATGTATGAGGATAGTGAGACAGTGGTGAGGTGTGCAGTTTGAGTGACAAATGGTTTCAAGGTGAAGGTAGGGTTACATCTGGGATCAGATTTGAGCCCCTTCTTGTTTGCAATGGTGATGGAAAGGTTGACAGATGAGGTCAGGCAGGAGGCTCCATGGACCATGATGTTTGCAGATGACATTGTAATCTGTGGTGAGAGTAGAGAGCAGGTGGAAGAGACTGTGGAGAGGTGGAGGTTTGCACTGGAGAGAAGAGGAATGAAGGTCAGTAGAGACAAGACGGAATACATGTTTGTGAATGAGAGGGAGGCAGGTGGAAAGGTGAAGATGCAAGGAGTAGAGGTCGTAAAGATGGATGACTTCAAATATCTTGGGTCAACCATCCAGAGCAATGGACAGTGTATAAAAGAGGTGAGGAAGAGGGTGCAGGCAGGATGGAGTGGGTGGAGATGGGTGTCAGGGCTGATGTGTGACAGAAGGATAGCAGCAAGAGTGAAAGGGAAGGTTTACAAGACAATAGTGTGTCCTGCTATGATGTATGGTTTGGAGACTGTGGCTCTGTCTAAAAGACAGGAGGCTGAGCTGGAGGTGGCGATGAAGAGTTAACTGAACTTCAAATAATAAGTTAGCTGACTCTTATTCTGTAAACTTCTGTAAGTTCAATCAACTTAAACTTTTGAGGCAGCACAGAAATTTTAAAAAACTTGAAACTTGAACTTTAAAAAAATGACAGTTTTTTACAAGGTAGTTAAATAAGTTATGACAATGTATGATGTGGTTTTCCAGGTGGTTGCTAGGCTGTTGCTGCGTGTATTCCAGTTTGTTGCTGTAGTATTGGTGCGTCTATTCCAGGTGGTTGCAATAGTGTTGCTGCGTCTGTTCCAGGTGGTTCCTAAGTTGTTGCTGCGTCTATTCCAGGTGGTTGCTAGGTTGTTGCTGCGTCTATTCCAGATGGTTGCTCGGCTGTTGCTGCGTCTATTCCAGGTGGTTGCTAGATTGTGGTTGTGTCTATTCCAGGTGGTTGCTAAGTTGTTGTTGCATCTATTAAAGGTAGTTGCTTGGGTTTTGCTATGTATATTTCAGGTGGCTGCTAGGCTCTTGACGTGTATATTCCAAGTGGTTGCTAGGTTGTTGCTGTGTCTATTCTAGGTGGTTGCTGTGATGTTGCTGCGTCTATTCCAGGTGGTTGCTAAGCTGTTGCTACATCTATTCCAGGTGACTGCTTTGGTGTTGCGATGTGGTTGCTAAAGTTTTTAGGTAGTCTGGATTGAATGTTTACCATCTGCACTTTCAGCTCAGTCTCAGTCTTTTCATATAAAGCTACAGCATGATTTTGCACTCTCCAGGGATATGACCTGCTCACACTGGCCTTTTATCTGGGAAATTTGGTGAATGAAATCATATTATCTTTAATTCAATTTCATCTTGATGAGTGACTCTGCATTACAGGCTTGCAGAGGGAATACATTTGCATACAGAACTTCACATCGAGTTCATCTTCCCTCTTGAAAAGATGGTTCCTCGGTGGTTCTTTAGTAAATACTTTAGGCCCATATTTATCAAAACTCTGGGAGCAATAATACTGATCTAAGATCAGCTTATGCTTTTTATGAAAATACAATTCCATGACCTGATCTTAGATCAGTGCTTTTACTCTGAGATGCTTGAGAAATGTGGGCCAGTGGTTCTATATAGAACCATGAACACTCAAACAAAGCATGCTTAAATGGTTCTCTGCATGGTCAAATCATTGCTCAGATTGATGGAGAATGTGTCATATGTGTCAGATGGTTCTATATAGAATGGGTTTCATATAGCAACAAAAAAGGGTTCCTGTGTCATAGCAATAGCAGAAACTTTCTGGTGCTACATAGAACCATATACAACACATTCTGGATCAATCTGGTGGAGAATGTGTTGTATACATTTTTCAAATGGTTATTTTAGTGTTCATGGTTCCATACAGAACCATCGTTCTAAGGAACCCTTGAAAAAGCTCTTTTAAGAGTATTTGGTGAACTCTGAGGTGTGACACTACATCCTCAAACTACCTTTCATATCATGATAATGTCCCTGTTTGCCTGCTGATGAACAGAGTCCGTGTTGGTTTAGCCTCAGGGAGTAAGCCCTGCTAGCTCCTGTCTGAAGAACGTTAGGCTGTTTTCAAACCCTTTTCATTTTCCAGACTTTGGATTTTTTGTGATATTGTTTGGTCTAGTTGGGCTGAATTTCAAAATTAAATGGCCAAATTACACATGCAGGTGTTTGCTGAGTGGCCAATTGTTTTGCATGGATGGAAGTGCTCCGTCACTCTGACATTTTCACCGTGAAAATGGAAAGTAAAGACGTTGTTTGTCTATGTTTATTGCAATTGGAGCAATAAAAATAAAAGCTTTACTTGATTTCTGCTTCTTCATGATTGGTTTACTACTTTAAACCTAACCGTAGCTGATGCATAGCGGTTCTTACCAGTCACTGCTCTCCAGACATTGAACTCATAAAAGTTCAACCCTTTCTTTTTGCCCAGGAACTTTAGCTCAGTCATCCTCACTACTGTCTACATCCCACCTCAAACTTGAAGAAGGTTCTGCCCAAATACTACCAGCATATTAAATTTCCCACCTGAGGAAACAGACACTTGACCACTGCTACACCACAATCAAGGACAGTTACAAACCCCACCCTGCCTTCGGCAAAGCTGATCACATTTCTATTCTTTTCCTGCCCGCATATTAACAACGACTTAAACAGGCAAAACCAGTGCTCAGATCAGTCTATCAATGGAGTGAAGAGGCCATCATTACAATTCAAGACTACTTTGAATCGACAGACAGGATGATGTTCTGTGATGCGGCTGGCACAGACATCAGTGAATACACTGACTCCATTACAAGCTACATCAGTAAATGCACTGAAGACATTGTACCAAAAATCAATGTCAGATCATTTCCCAACCAGAAACCCTGGATCACTGCTGAGGTTTGAGCCAAACTAAGAGCTCGGGCTGCTACCTGCAACTCTGGTGACCCGGCTAGCTACAAGAAGGCCAGATACGACCTTCAAAGGACCATCATGCTGGCCAAAAGGAGCTACAGGGACAGAGTGGAATCCAGCTAACTGGATCTCAGACGTATGTAGAGTGGCCTGCGCACCATCACTGACTACAAAGAAGGTGTGATCTGTGATAGGGGCTCTTTCTTCTCAAGTGCAGATGAATTCAATGCTCATTTTGAGGCAACTAACACCTCATCTGCTGAGAAATTCCCAGTAGATGAGGAGAGCTGTGCTGTAGCCATTCCCCTGTCTGAGGTGGTGAGATTCTTCAGGGCACTTAACCCACGCAAGGCACCCGGTCCCGATGGCCTTCACAGCTTTGGCCAACCAACTGGCTGAAGTTTGCACTGATGTCTTTAATCTCACCTTAAGACTGTCAGTAATTCCCAAGAGCTTTAAGGAAACCACAATTGTTCCAGTCCCCAAGAAATTGTCTGTCACCTGCCTGAATGACTACCGCCCTGTTGCACTGACATCTACAGTAATGAAGTGCTTTGAACGGCTGGTCAAAGCTCACATCTGCTCAACACTGCCAGCCACAATGGACCCTCACCAATTTGCATACCGTTCCAACAGATACACAGACGATGCCATTGCACTAACGATACACACTGCTCTCACACACCTGGACAGAAAGAACACATATATACGAATGCTGTTCATAGATTACAGCTCAGCATTCAACACAATCATGCCTGCCAAACTCATTCCTAAGCTCACAGACTTGGGTTTGAACTCTCATCTGT
Source organism: Pygocentrus nattereri (assembly GCF_015220715.1). Classification (NCBI taxonomy): domain Eukaryota; kingdom Metazoa; phylum Chordata; class Actinopteri; order Characiformes; family Serrasalmidae; genus Pygocentrus; species Pygocentrus nattereri. The sequence continues at coordinate 623,707 of NC_051238.1, read as the reverse complement.
GCAACTGGATTCTGGACTTCCTGATGAGCAGACCCCAGGTTGTGAAAGTTGGGAACAGCTTCTCCTCCACACTGACTCTGAGCACAGGGGCTCCCCAGGGATGTGTGCTCAGCCCCCTCCTGTACTCCCAGTATACACATGACTGTGTAGCCAAACACACGTCTAACATCATCATCAAGTTTGCAGATGACACCACCATCCTGGACCTCATCACTGATGGAGATAAAACAGCCTACAGAGACAAGGTCAGCGCTCTGTCAGAGTGGTGCCATGACAACATTGTCTGTCTCAACATCAGCAGAACAAAGGAGATGATCGTGGACTACAGGAAGCTACAGAGGGGTGGTCACTCTCCCCTATCCATCAATGGAGCCCGAAGTGGAGAGAGTCAGCAGTGTGAAGTTCCTCGGCGTAAACCTCACTGATGACTCACCTGGACCCACCACACCAACACTATCGTGAGATCTGCCCATCTGCCCATTTCTTCCTGCGTAGGCTCAGGAAGTTTGGTCTGCCTCCTCAGATCCTCACCAACTTCTACAGGTGCTCCATAGAGAGCATCCTCACAGGCTGCATCACTGTCTGGGACAGCAGGTGCACTGCCTGCAACCGCAAGGCCCTTAGAGGAGTGATGAGGATGGCAGAAGCCATCATAGGCAACAAACTACCAGCTTTACAGAACGTTTACCAGTCCCGCTGCCTCAGGAAGATCAAAAAGATCTGGTCAGACAGAAGCCGCCCAACACATGGCCTGTTCACCATCCTGCCATCAGGCAGAAGATTCCACAGTCACTCAAGTCACTTTAAATGTATATTGTCTCTAGATTTTGTGTATATTTCTCTATATTTTGTGGAAAATTTTATAATTTCTCTATTTTGTGTATATTTAATACATAAATACATATAAATACATATATTACACACACACACACACACACACACACACACACACACACACACATATATATATATATATATATATATATATATATATATATATATATATTACATCACTTATTTACTTTCTGTAGAGTGATTATCTGACCCTCACCAAAAGTATTTCAATGCATAAATGACCTGACTTGCAAACTTGCTTTCCTGAAAATACCTTCAGGGATTTCTGTGCCCATTTCAAACCCTTTTTCCTGCTGATAATAACAGCAGTTTGTTTTGACAATCTGTAAGAGAGGAAATGTAAATCAGCTCAGATGTTCTGAAGCAGGGGTCACTGGAAGTGGACCAAGAACCATGATTTTTGGCCTCAGTTCAATTGTTTGGCGTGCAGTGGAGTTCACATGTCAAAATAGACTAAGAAAACGTTCAATATGTCCACAACAAACGAGGCAGGTGAAAGAGAAATTTCCACAGTAGCGTGAGTTAATTAGTATAGTCACGCAAACTCTGGCCAAATGCGTTTGTTTATTACAGTGATTAGTTGTTTATTACTGGATTAGTAACACAGTTCACTCGGCTCTGTGAATAACGTCTGGTCTGTGGCTGAAACGTAGATCTGAGGTTCTGCTAATGAGTTTTCTGTAGTTTTGTCTCTATAATTCAGTAATCGTCCTAAACTCAGACAAAGCATCCTAAACTCCATCAAAGTGTGATAAACTCAGTCAAAGCATCCTAAAATCCATCAAAGCATCCTAAACTCCATCAAAGCGTCCTAAACTCAGTCAAAGCATCCTAAAGTCAGTCAAAGCATCCTAAAGTCAAAGTATCCTAACCTCCACCAAAGCGTCCTAAACTCCATCAAAGCGTCCTAAACCCAGTCAAAGCGTCCTAAACTCAGTCAAAGCATCCGTAACTCTATCAAAGCATCTTAAACTCCATCAAAGTGTCCTAAACTCAGTCAAACCATCCTAAACTCAGTCAAAGCATCCTAAACTCAAAGTGTCCTAACCTCCATCAAAGCGTCAAAAACTCAGTCAAAGCATCCTAAACTCAGTGTCCTAACCTCCATCAAAGCGTCCTAAACTCAGTCAAAGTATCCTAAACTCAAAGTGTCCTAAACTCCATCAAAACATCCTAAACTCAGTCAAAGCATCCTAAACTCAAAGTGTCCTAAACTCCATCAAAGCATCCTAAACTCAGTCAAAGTGTCCTAAACTCCATCAAAGCGTCTAAGCTCCATCAAAGCATCCTAAACTCCATCAAAGTGTCCTAAACTCAGTCAAAGCGTCCTAAACTCAAAGTGTCCTAACCTCCATCAAAGCGTCCTAAACTCAGTCAAAGCATCCTAAACTCAAAGTGTCCTAAACTCCATCAAAACATCCTAAACTCAGTCAAAGCATCCTAAACTCAAAGTGTCCTAAACTCCATCAAAGCATCCTAAAGTCAGTCAAAGTGTCCTAAACTCAGTCAAAGTGTCCTAAACTCAGTCAAAGCGTCCTAAACTCAGTCAAAGTGTCCTAAACTCAGTCAAAGCGTCCTAAACTCAGTCAAAGCGTCCTAAACTCAGTCAAAATGTCCCAAACTCTGTCAAAGCATCCTAAACAATATCAATGCATCTTAAACTCTGTCAAAGCGTCCTAAACTCAGTCAAAGCGTCCTAAACTCCATCAAAGTATCCTAAACTCAGTCAAATCAAATCAAATCAAATTTATTTATATAGCGCTTTTTACAACTGATGTTGTCACAAAGCAGCTTTACAAAAATGGGAATCACAGCACAGAGAATCAGACAAAACACTGAACATAATATACAGAATATACAGAACCCCCGTGAGCGCTGAGGCAAGGAAAAACTCCCTCAGAGCTGGAGGAGGAAGAAACCTCGGGAGGACCAAGACTCACATCTAAAGGGGGGACCATCCTACCACTGGTCAGACAACTTATAAGTTAAACATTGAAAAGTCAATTTTACATCCACGCAGTTCTAATATATTCAGGTGTGTATAATCAACAGTGGAAACAATTAGAGTTCATATAGATTTGGATGTGATCTGTAGTGGAGAAGCTGCGTTCCAGAAACTTCCATCAGTCTGGTCAATCAGGGGGACAGGGGGACTTGAGGGTGGGACATCCATCAGTATTGGGCCGGACCGGTGGACAGTCAGTAACTCGGAGGAAGGAAAGATTTAGGAATTAGTTTAGACTGGATTTATGAAGAACAGAAAATGTAAAAAATTATCAGAGTGTGACTAATGACTCCGGCAGGTCTGAATATAACAGCCTAACTAAAGGGAGAGAGCCAGAAGGTAACATAGACACGGAGGCTCCCTGAGACACTGGCATTCACCCACTCCACCGTCCACAAACCTGAGTGACTGCATGTAGTGAGTGACAGCAGCACCAGCATCTCAGTTTACCCACAATTCACTATGTCCATGAACCCCTGGATCTGCAGCCTTATCTAAAGGGAATTAACATTAACTACCAAAAGCTAAACTAAACAAGTAAGTTTTTAGTCTAGACTTAAAGATTGAGACTGTGTCTGAGTCCCGAACATTATCGGGGAGATTATTCCAGAGTTGGGGCGCTTTATAAGAGAAAGCTCTTCCTCCTGCAGAGCTTCTCTGAATTTTGGGAACTACTAGGAAGCCAGCACCCTGTGATCTAAGTAATCGTGGTGGTTCATAATAGGAGATAAGGTCTCTCAGATACTCAGGAGCGAGCCCATGTAGGGCTTTATACGTTAACAGGAGAATTTTATAGTCTATGCGGAATTTGACTGGAAGCCAGTGAAGAGCTGATAGGACTGGACTAATATGGTCAAATTTTCTAGTTTTAGTAAGGACCCTGGCTGCAGCATTTTGAACTAGCTGAAGTTTATTTAAGTTACTGCTAGAACATCCTGACAGTAGCGCATTACAGTAGTCTAGCCTTGACGTAATGAAGGCATGTACTAATTCTTCTGCGTCATGTAAGGATAAAGCATTTCTTAGCTTGGCGATGTTACGGAGATGTAGAAAAGCTGTTTTAGTAACATTAGATATGTGTTTATCAAATGCTAGATCTGAATCTATGATAACGCCAAGATTTTTAGCTGTTGAACCAGGTGTGACTGAGAAGTCGGCCAGATTCAACATTAGGTGTGATAATTTATTTCTAGCAGCTTTAGGGCCTAATAGAAGAACTTCTGTTTTATCACTATTTAATAGAAGAAAGTTGTGTGACATCCATGATTTCACATCTTTTACGCAATCCTCCATTTTCTTTATTCTCTGTTTGTCATCAGGTTTGGCTGATATGAAGAGCTGCGTGTCGTCTGCATAACAATGAAAATTAACATTATGTTTTCTAATAACTTTGCCCAGGGGGAGCATGTATAACGTAAATAATAACGGTCCTAAGATAGAGCCTTGTGGAACTCCATATCTAACCTTTGTATAATTGGAGGGTATATTATTTACCCTCACAAACTGAAAACGATCGGTCAAGTATGATTTGAACCATGATAAGGCAGTTCCAGTTATACCGACCATTTTCTCTAATCTTTCTAGGAGGATATTATGATCTATTGTATCAAAAGCTGCGCTCAGATCAAGAAGTACCAGTAAAGAAACGCAGCCTTGGTCAGCGGCAAGAAGCAGATCATTTGTTATCTTAACTAGAGCTGTCTCAGTGCTATGATGAGGCCTAAATCCAGATTGGAATTTTTCATAGATCTGGTTTCTTTGCAGATAAGAGCCAAGTTGTTGGGCCACGGCCTTTTCTAAAATCTTAGAAATAAATGGTAAATTTGAAATAGGTCTATAGTTAGATAGTACACTAGGATCAAGATTTGGTTTCTTGATCAAAGGTTTAATTACTGCTAGTTTAAAGGCTTTGGGAACATACCCCAGGTTTAATGATGAGTTTACTATTGTTAATAGTGGTTTAATTATGTCTGGTAATACCTGTTTTAATAGTTTTGTGGGAACTGCATCAAGTGTACAGGTTGTGCAGTTTGATGAGAAGATAATTTTCTCCAGTTCTAAATGATGTAGTGGGTTAAAAACTTCCAACCTGACTTCGGTAGCTGGATTTTGTTCTATATCAGCCACACCAGATGACAGACAAGCTGTGCTATTTATCTGTTGAATTTTGTCCCGAATATTTTCGATTTTATTATCAAAATAGTCCATAAAAGCATTGCTAGTGTGGATTGCTGGAATCTGAGGATCAGTACCTGCCTGATTTTTAGTCAGTTTAGAAATAACACTAAAGAGAACTCTAGGGTTGTTTTTATTAATCTCGATCTGAGAGGCCAGATACTCTGAGCGGGCTTTATTAATTTCTCTTCTATATTCAACAATACTGTCTTTCCAAGCAGAGTGGAATACTTCCAGTTTGGTTGATCGCCATTTTCGCTCAAAATTTCGTACTAATTGCTTTAAAGTACGAGTTTGGTCGTTATACCATGGCGCAAGTTTTTTCTGTCTCTCTTTTTTGTGTTTAAGTGGTGCTACACCATCTAAAGTAGACCGGAAGGTATTTTCTAAACAATCAGTTAGTTTGTCTAGTTCTGCTGGGTTACCTGGAGAGTACACTATGGTTGATAAATCAGGAAGGTTATCAGTAAATTGTTGAGCGGTAAAGGGCGTTATTGAACGTTTCATAGAGTAGCTGGGGGATGTACGTATATTATGACTAAGATGAAGTTTAAAAGAAATAAGATAATGATCTGAGATTACTGAGGTTTGAGAAAGAATATCTAGGTTATCTATGCTAACACCCAGGGTCAAAACCAGATCCAGAGTATGATTACAGTAATGCGTAGGTCCTGTTACATTTTGAGCAATACCAACTGAGTCTAGAATTGATGCAAAAGCCTTTTTTAATGAGTCATCAACTTTTTCAAAATGAATGTTGAAGTCTCCTACTATAATTACTTTATCACTACAAACTGCTAAATCTGCAGCGAAATCACTAAATTCTTTTAAAAATTCTACATAGGGTCCTGGTGGTCTGTAAATATTAATTAAAGAAAATGCATTCTGTTTTGTAATTGGATTAATTATATTGATGTAAAGAAGCTCAAAAGAAGTGAAATTATCATAGTGTTTCTGATTGACAGCTAGGGAATTTCTAAAAATTATGCAGACCCCGCCTCCTCTACCGGACGATCTGGGGTTGTGTATATAATTATAGCCTGCAGGGGTGGCTTCGTTTAATGCTAAATATTCATCGGGTCTAATCCAGGTTTCAGTGAGGCACAACACATCAAATTTCTGATCAGTTATGATTTCATTCACTATTACTGCTTTTGAATTTAGAGATCTTATGTTAAGTAAACCAATCTTTAGTTTTGAAGTGCTAGTGCTACAGTCTGGATATGATTGTTTAATATACGTTAGGTTATTTAGATTTACTGTTTGAGTTTTTTGACATTTATGTTTGACTCGGGGGACAGACACAGTCTGAATACATTGGTATCTAGGTAACGTCTCTTTGCAGCTCACAGACGGTCGGTTAAGCCTCTCTGTCTGCGGCCTGGTCCCGGCTCCGGTTTGTCAGCAGCTTCTAAGGCTACTGCTACTCTGCCGACTAACTAAGAGACTATGTGCTATGCTGCACGAAAGTAAGGCAGCACCATCCCGCGTGGGGTGGACACCATCCCTACCTAAAAGACCAGGCTTGCCCTCAAACATTAGCCAGTTGTCTATAAAGCCCACATGATTGTCCGTACACCACTTGGACATCCAGCGGTTCAGCGAAGAAAGCCTGCTGTAAGCTTCATCGCCACGCCTCATTGGGATGGGGCCAGAACAGATTACCTCTTCGGACAGCGTCTGGGCCTGTTTAACCACCTCTTTAATATTAGCCTTAGTTACTTCAGACTGCCGCAGACGAATATCATTGGCCCCTACATGAATAACTACCCTTGAATATCTCCTATTTGCTAACAGCCTAAGGTTGCCACTAATGTCCGGTGCTCTGGCTCCCGGTAAGCAGATAACTCTAGCCGCTGGTGCCCCTAAAGGAGTAGCTAATTTCACGTGCCGGACGATAGAATCTCCTATCACCAGAGTACCTTTAACAGGCTCCTCAGCGGGTGCTTCACTGAGCGGGGCAAACCTGTTTGACACGTGAACTGGGGGAGCATGGTGTACAGGTGGGCTGGCTGTGGCCTTTGCAGTAGCATTAGCCTTAGCCTTTCGACTATGCCGCCGAGACGTTACCCACTCGCCCTGCTGTGGGGGCTCTAAGGCCGGAGTCGAGGGGGTACTAGCTCTCCCTGGTGTACCCGGGGCTGCTAACAGTGACCCTTGCTGTCTATCCCTTATTAAACCCCGGATACGCAGCTCTAACTTGTCCACCTTCTCTACCAGGCAGTTAACTAGCTTGCACTTTGAACAAACACCACTATCATTATGACTATCGGTGGAGAAGGGGTCTAAACTAAACATGCCACACTCTGAACAAGAGAAAAACCCAGCAGTAGCCATGACAAAAAAGCACTCACCTTGTTTCAGTTGAAATTAGAAACTAACACAAACCAAACAGCAGCAGCAAACAGCTAATCCAGCAAACCTGTGGAAGAAGTCTGTAAAAGTGAGCTAAGCGTCCTAAAATCCATCAAAGCATCCTAAACTTCATCAAAGCATCCTAAACTCCATCAAAGAGTGGTGGGTCAGATGCCCACCCTCCCTGTGTGGTCTGAGCAGACTGCAAGATCCAAAACACACCTAATGCTTTAATATAATAATAATATTTTAACGCAGCATGGGCCAGAACTAGTTTTCTACCTGACACATTTATGAGTGAATCAGGATTTGATTGGATTGTGAAAAGCAGGCCTTCTGAGGCCAAACAAATAAAAATAACGCAATTAGGTCAAAAAATGTTCTACAACGTTCTGATGTGTATATTCTGCTAAAACATAACATTAATTCACTGATTGTTAAAAACTCAATTTTAATAAGGGGTTGTTAGTGTAAACAAGCTGAAATAACTGGGAAATTATTATTTTATAATTGGTCCAATCTCAGATTAAACACACTGTAAAAATGTAAAACAGTGCACAGTGTAGTCCCAGTCCATCATCCTTGTAATCGGGCTGTTTTATTTCACTCAGAATCTTATCGGTAACATTTTTGTTTATTTCTCTGTTTTTACTGAAACACCAGCAGAATAATCTGGAGCAAACTGATAAACATGCTTCAGTGTGTTGGCTGTTATTTATGAAATATTTTTGTTTTTTAGTTTTTGGCCTTCAGTTTTATCATATCTGGAGTGCATTCTCAGAAATATGAAATCAGCAGGTCACATTAGGAGAAATAACTAAAAAGAACAATTATGATCTTAAATATCCACTCTACGTGTTTACATGTGCGTGTGTAAATACATTTGTTTGTGTCGTGAGCTGATGGTTCGCTGATAAACCGCTAAGTAGCAATGTGCTTTCAGCAATCTGTCATATTAACATTTCTAATGTCCATTAAAAAGGAAAACTTTTAGCAAATGGGTTCTGTCCCGGGTGACGAGGCCACAGTAACAGAAACAGAATAACAAGAAAATTGTGTGTACTGCAGAGAGGTTCTACACTGCACCGCCTGACAAACATGATTATATCATGTCTAAAGTAGAAATAAATCCCTGTAAAGGCTCCGCTTGACACTGTTTTTTTTTTCTTTTTTCTTTATTGAGGAATAAAAGCAAAACAGACATATCTAGTAGTTCCACACATTCAAAAACTTCCTCTTTTTTTCCCCCCTTGCTTATTTTCCACAAAAAGATGTACATACACACACACACACACACACACACACAAAAGGACAATAACTACAAATTGGATAATCATGATGACAGAAAAATATATACCACTATCAGACTCAAAAGAAAACAAAACAAAAAAAAAATTTAATCCTCTCAGTCAGCTGGCACAAGTGAATTAAAATATATAAAAAAAGGATTCCATTTGGAATAAAATGTTTTAGTACTGCCTTTCGAGGTGGACCTTATCTTTTCCATACTAAGAAAATGTATGACATCGCAGAGCCACATTGAAATGGAAGGGGGTTTTGAAGACTTCCATAGTAGCAATATGCGGCGTCTTGCCAATAGAGACGTAAATGCTATAACATCTGACTGAGCTCTGTCGAGCAAAGGTAAATCAGTGGAAAATCCAAATATTGCAATGAAAGGGTTCTTATTAATGTTGATTCCTAAAACATTTGTCATAATCTTAAAATATTCAGACCAAAATTTATGTAAAGAAGGACAGAAAAAGAACATGTGACTTAAGATACATGGAGCAGCATCACATTTATCACATTGATCATTGACAGCATTTGGATAATATCTTGATAGCTGAGACTTGGATAGATGGATTCTATGTAATACCTTGAACTGAATTAACTGAAGTCTTACACAAAACGAAATTGAGCGTACTTTGTTTATGGTGTTGTCCCACCATTGCTCTGTGAAAGTAATACCTAGCTCATGTTCCCAAGCATTTTTAATTTTAGTAAGAGAGTGCTGATCTAAAGCCATAATATGAGAGTAAATCTTAGATATTATAGATTTCTGAAAGGGGTTCCAAGTCAAAAGGTCATCCCATGATTGTGTGATGGGAAGACATGTATAATTTGGAAAAAGGGATGAGACACAGTGTCTGAATTGTAAATATCTAACCAAATGAGATGGGGGTAAATTAAAATCTGCAGCTAACTGAGCAAAATTGTAAAAAGTACCATCCTTATAAAGGTCACGAAAAGATCTGATACCTCTCTCATGCCATATATTAAAAGCTGTGTCCATCAGAGCAGGGGGAAATGGATGATTTTCCAGTATAGGCATCGATAAAGAAGGAGATGTGAGCTTAAAATGACGTCTAAATTGAGACCAGATTCGCAGAGTGGACAGCGCTAGCAGATTGTATGTAGAATTTGTCAGGTTGAGTGGTAAGGAAGAAGTGAGAAGTGCAAACAGAGAGGACGGAAAACAAGAACAAGTCTCTAATCTACACCACAGCAACTCTGGAGATTGAAGCCAACAAAGGGCCTTTTGAATGTGCGCTGACCAGTAATAGAACAAAAAATTAGGAAGAGCCAGCCCCCCCATCAAATTTAAATCTCTCTAATAGTGATTTTCTCACTCTAGGAACCTTCCCATCCCATATATAGGAGGTAATAAGCTGATCCAGATTCTTAAATAACTTTTTCGGCAAGAGTAAAGGAATAGTTTGAAACAAGAAAAGAAATTTGGGCATAACATTAATTTTTATAACATTTATTCTAGCAATTAGTGATAGAGGAAGAGATTTCCATCTCTGTAAGTCCTGTTTACGTTTAATAATTAAAGAAGAAAAATTTGAATGAAAGAGAGAGGACAAAGTGTGAGATACATGAATTCCTAAATATTTGAACCCAGTCAAAGCAAATTGAAAGGGAACAACAGACTGATTGAGTGATATCGTAAGTGAATTCACTGGGAAACATTCGCTTTTCTGTACGTTCACACTTTATAACCTGAAAATGAGCCAAACCTCTTCAAAAGCGATAAAATTGGAGGAAGGGAGCTCGCTGGATCAGTCACATACAGCAACAAGTTGTCAGCGTATAATGATAATTTCAATTCGATACCCGCACGAGATATCCCCTGGAAAGATGACAGAGATTTCAAGGCAATTGACAAAGGTTCTATAGCAATGACAAACAATAAAGGAGACAAAGGGCATCCTTGTCTAGTTCCACACGACAACGAGAAATAATCAGAGCGAATATCATTAGTGTGGCCACTAGCACGGAGGGAAGTATATAACAATTTTATCCAAGAGATAAATTTGTTCCCAAACCCAAATTTATACAGAGTTGAAAAAAGGTAGTTCCATTCGACTCGATCAAAAGCTTTCTCGGCGTCCAGTGAAACTACGATTTCAGGAGCAGAGGAGGAATGATTTGTAAAAATTGCATTTAAAAGATTACGGACATTAAAAAAAAGGTGACGCCCTTTAACAAAACCATTTTGATCTTGTGAAATTATATCTGGGAGAATATTTTCCAGCCGCAGAGCCAATACTTTTGCGAGGATTTTCACATCTACATTTAGGAGAGATATAGGTCTGAGGCGCAGGAAGTGGGGTCTTTATCCTTCTTTAAGAGAAGGGAAATAGATGCGGCCATAAGAGTTGGGGGCAAGGTCCCAGACAGCAGGGATTCATTATAAACTGCTAAGAGAAGCGGGGCCAGTTTATCTTGAAATTTTTTAAAGAATTCAACTGGGAATCCGTCCGGACCAGGTGCCTTGTTGGTTTGCATGACATTAATTGAAGCAGCAATTTCTTCTAAACGTAGTGATGCATCAAGTTCCTCTGTGGCAGTGGGATTTACGGAGGGAAACACTAATTCTTCAAAAACTGAGACATCTCAATGTCATCTGATTTTGATTCAGATTGATAGAGTCTCAAATAAAAAGATTTAAAAGCAGCATTGATAGACAGTGAATTTGAACATAATACACCTGCAGAGTCCTTAATATGAGGAATTAAACGCAATGCAGTCTGTCTTTTTAACTGATGGGGTAAAAGTCTAGATGGTTTATCCCCGTGCTCATAGTAGTTACTGCGTGTGCGCAACAACTGTTGCTCGGCAATGGTTGTGGTAATAAGATTAGCTTCGGCCTGTAGCTCCAGTCGATGTTTCAGCAATGCAGGCGTTGGGTTAACTGAATTTAATCTATTCAAGTCTGCTGTTTTTGTCATTAAATCTTGTAGCTAGAGTTTATGGGATCTGTTTAAATGTGCTGTATATGAGATAATTTGCCCACGCAAATAAGCTTTAAGAGATTCCCACAAGAGAGAAAATGAGGTTGTGTCATTCTTATTTATGGCAATAAAATCATCAATGGAGGATAAAATGAAAGTATTAAATGTATTGTCTGATTGTAGTAGAGAGTTGAGTCTCCAGGGAGCTGAAAAAGAAGGCCGATTTGAAAACCATATATTTACAGATAGGGGGCATGATCTGAGATAAATATTGGATAGTAACTGGAGGAGGTGACTTTAGGGATAAGGGAGCTGTCCACAAAAAAATAGTCAATACGGGAGTAGGTTATGAGAATAGAAGGAAAATTCTTTTTTGAGTGGGTTCTGAAATCTCCAAGGGTCAATGATACTGTTTTCAGCTAAAAACTCAGAAACTGCTCGAGACATCAGAGATTGTGATAGAGTGTGGGAGTCTGAGCGATCTAAAACCGGGTCTATTGTACAATTCCAATCTCCCCCCATTATCAAAAGATGAGTATTTAAAGAGGGGATAGAACCAAATAGCTTATGTATACATTTTGGATCATCGAAGTTGGGAGCGTAGATGTTCACCAACAACACTGGAGTATTAAACAGGGTTCCACGAATAATCAGATACCTACCTTTCACGTCCGCAATAATATTATCAGGAATGAACTGGACACCCCTTTTAATCAAAATAGCTACTCCCCTGGTTTTAGAATTGAAAGTGGAATAGAAAATGTCAGTGATTCCAGAGAATTTTAACCTATAGTGTTCTCCAGTCTTAAGATGTGTTTCCTGCAAAAATATTATATCTGCCTTCAGACGCTTCAAGTGAGCAAAGACTTTAGAACGCTTGATTGGACCATTCAACCCTTTAACATTCCAGCTCAAAAACTGAACACCAGCTCCTTTATCAACATTAAGTAAAATGGAATTAGTCATTTGGATTGTTTAGAGCATTTAGGGAATAAAAGAAAAATAATACCAGCGACAGAGGGGGGGGGGGGAGAAAAAGGGAATAAAAAGAAAATAACACAAAAGAAAACAAAAACCACCACACACACACACACACCACATGAAAGATTAATACCACTCGCCCCACCTGCCCCACCCACCCCACCCAGAAATTACCCCAATGTCCTCTACGCGCCCAAACATGAGGACAGCTGCACTGGCTCCAACATGAGCCTAACCCATCTAGACAGTACCCCCGATTGCAAAGCATGGATTGAACGGCAGAACCCACGGAGCGGAGGACTCCAACATTAAATGAACCTGTGTACAATGTACACACATATGTAAACATATGCACCCATATATTTATAACTACATAACAGTCCTAACGGAACGTAACAATATGGAACAGTAAAAGATGAGCAACAAGACTGTTTAAAAAAAAAAAAAAGTTCAGCATGTGATTGAGCACAAATGGGAGTTTAAGTGAGAAAATGGAAAAAGAAAAAAAGAAAGAGGAAAAAAAATACCCATGAATTAAAGGATGAAATATCCTCAATGCAAGGAGGTTTCCGTAATAAAAAAAAATTCAATTGAGCAGTCAAATATATATATAATAAAGTTCATCCCTTTAAACCAAGTACAGCTCTCCAACTATGGAGAAAAGAAGAAGAGAAAAATCAGTCTCCCAACCGAGCAGCGAGTCACTTAGACAACGTAGCCACAAACCGACCAGCCTCCTCAGGACAGGTGAAGTCATGGTGCTCACCACCATGAGTTATTTTAAGCCGTGCCGGGTAGAGAGTGCCATATCAAACCCCCTCCAAGGCACGCAGCTGTGTACGGACCTCGTTGAAAGCAGCTCGAGCTTTTGCCACCTTGGCGGTGAAATCAGGAAAGACCGAAAGTTTCATGTTTGAGACAGTAATCCGCTGTTGACGTCTTGCTTTCCTGAGAATCTCCACACAGTTCTCATAATGTAGCCTCGCTATGATGAGCCACGGTGGATCACCAGGCTTCGGTTTGGGCGCTAGCGTGCGATGAGCGCGGTCCACCAACCCGGTTTATCCAACGCGAACGCCTCTTTCAGGAGCTCAGAAACTCTGGAGGTGGTGAGGGTGAAAGACTCTCCTTCCGTTATTCCTACAATGTGAATGTTTTGACGACGTGATCTAGACTCCAAATCATCGCATTTAGCATCCAGCCTGCTAATTTCTTTAGTCAGAGACTCAACTTTAGCTTGTAGTGCTACCACGTCATCCGTGCATGTAGAGAGAGAGTGCTCAATGTCCGAAACAGTGGATTTCAGACCAGCGAAGTCCGATCTTAACGTTGCAAAATCACAAAGCAGCTCTGACTTCATGTCGAGTAGCTCTGTCTTAATGTTGGAGTAATCTTCGTCCATTACTGTGCGTATCTTGGAGACCACCACTCGAGCAATCTCAGACCTCAGCACTGAAACGTCCAGCAACACCGCCGGGGCCGAGCTTACTTCCGCCGGGCAAGCGGCGTCACTCGTGGACGTAGATGTAGTCTGCGCGACAGGCCGGATAAGGGACTGTGAGTGTCCTGGCGTTTTATGCAGCTTGGGAGGCATGGCGTCAGTCACGACTGCATATGTGGACATATTTCTATACTGTGCTCTATTTACGCAAAGTTAGGTTAGTTCATCATTTATGTTGAACAGACTCTCCCAAAATTTTACGCTGCTGCACTGACATTCAACCATGTGCTGCACTGGGTCGGTATGACCAACAGGTCAAAACCAGCTCAGAACAAAGTGACCGCTGGGCCCTGATTGGTATTCTTGCTTTGCGCTTCTTTGATTTTGACATGTTACGTTTTCATACACACAGAAACCAAAAGGAACGACAGATTTCTCAAGGTGTAGTGGAGGAAAAAGTCAGATATCTGACTTTGAAATGGAAATGGAAAAATTTCAGTACATATACACTTCTTGTAAGTCGCCCTGGATAAGATCGTCTGCTAAATGCTGTAAATGTATGCACGAGAAAACTACTTAAGTACAGTAACTAATTACATTTACTTAGTTCCTGTCCACCACTGGACACCACAACAAGAGAATAAAACAGGCGAAGCCTTTGGCTTTATTTCCAAGACAGCTGCTCCTTCAGTTTGCAGAAAAAGTTTAAAAGATCTGAACAGCTGGTGTCCCCAAACTTCTGATGAGCATCATGAGTGTCATATGTATGTAAAGTCATGTCCAAGTCCTGCATCCAGACATGAGTGAGGTGTAGTACAATGTAAATACGAGGTTTGAAGCTCCTCTCCAAAAGGCGCTCACTCATTCAGGATTTGTGAAAAGGCAACTGCATCTGCCATTTATCCTCCTGCTGTACGCTCTTCATCTTCCTGAGCCATCTCCTCCGCTCTCCTGTCCTCTCCTTAGAAAAGATGAAGAGAAGAAAAGGAGAAGAAAAGAGCAGGATAGTCTCTCCTGAGGGGGCTCAAACACTCCTGCTCAAAAGCTACCCATCATATTGTATGAACTATGAATAGAGCGCTGCTGCAGAGAGGGATGGGGGGCACTGTATCTTCCACTTGTGCTGGTGCTTTTTTTGTTTCTCCTCTTTCATTTGGTGCCTTGCAGACATTTGAAATATGCTCTCCAGCTGCAGAGGCCTGGTGGGGGAGATGGAGGACACACACAAAGCCTCTCTCCATCTGCTATTCAGTGCCGCGCTGCCTTTGCGGAGATCCAGCGTGAATCCTGAAAGCCCAGGTTGGAGCCGTCAGTCACCCCGTACACCAAACCCCCCCCCCCCAAGGTTCTGTGTTCATCTCTCAATAGACATTCCTTCACTCTTTTGAGCCCCAGATGAACGTGAGCTGCAGAGGGTTTTTCTTTTTCCAGCTCTGCTGCTGTGAGTGGACGGCTTTATGTGCAGGTTATGGATGGGTGTGAGGGGGTAAATAAGCCCAGAACATACAGTCACCCAGATGGCTTTTTGTGTGGGGTTGGGACTGTGCCATGAGTATGTGTGGTTGCAAGGACTTTCTGGAACATACTACTCTTGTCACATTTCAGTTTCACATATACAGTTATTTTACAGGATCATTAGAAGCACAGTAAAGTCATCATTCTCCAACAAACACCATCATTCTCCAACACCACCATTCTCCAACAAACACCATCATTCTCCAACACCACCATTCTCCAATACCATCATCCTCCAATAAATACCATCATTCTTCAAGAAACACCATCATTCTCCAACACGACCATTCTCCAATAAACACCACCATTCTCCAATAAATACCATCATTCTCAAATACACACCATAATATTCCAACAAACACCATCATTCTCAAACAAACACCATCATTCTCAAACAAACACCATCATTTTCCAACAAACACCGCCATTCTCCAATAAACACCACCATTCTCCAAGAATCACCATCATTCTCCAAAAAACACCATAATTCTGAATTACACACCATAATATTCCAACAAACACCATCATTCTCAAACAAACACCATCATTCTCCAACCCCGCCATTCTCCGATAAACACCATCATTCTCAAACAAACACCTTCATTTTACAACAAAC
Organism: Pygocentrus nattereri; assembly: GCF_015220715.1. NCBI lineage: Eukaryota > Metazoa > Chordata > Actinopteri > Characiformes > Serrasalmidae > Pygocentrus > Pygocentrus nattereri. The sequence continues at coordinate 607,523 of NC_051238.1, read as the reverse complement.
ACCACCATTCTCCAATAAACACCATCATTCTCCAATAAACATAATTTTTCAAAAAAGCATCATTCTCCAGCAAATGTGATAATTCTCCAATAAGCATCACCTCCAACACGTACCAACATGCTCATTAACATTCTACGACTACCGTCATTTTCCAGTAAATGCCATCAATGCTTGATAGGCAATGTTGGAATTTTGTTTGATGATGATGGTGTTTGAGGGGGAATGTTGGTAATTTTGGATGATGTTGGTGTTTGAGGGAGAATGTTGGTATCTTTGGATAATGGTGATGGGAATGTTAGTATTTTTGGATGATGTTGGTGTTTCATGGAGAATGTTGGTATTTTTGGATGATGGTGTTTGATGGAAAATGTTGGTATTTTTGGATGATGTTGGTGTTTGATGGAGAATGTTGGTATTTTTGGCTGATGTTGGAGTTTGACAGAGAATGCTGGTATTTTTGGATGATGGTGTTTGATGGAGAATGTTGGTATTTTTGGATGATGGTGGTGTTTGATGGAGAATGTTGGTATTTTTGGATGATGGTGGTGTTTGATGGAGAATGTTGGTATATTTGGATGATGGTGTTTGGTGGAGAATATTGGTATTTTTGGATGATGGTGGTGTTTGATGGAGAATGTTGGTATTTTTGGATGAGGGTGGTGTTTGATGGAGAATGTTGGTATTTTTGGATGATGGTGTTTGGTGGAGAATATTGGTATTTTTGGATGATGGTGGTGTTTGATGGAGAATGTTGGTATTTTTGGATGATGTTGGTGTTTGATAGAGAATATTGGTATTTTTGGATGATGGTGTTTGGTGGAGAATATTGGTATTTTTGGATGATGTTGCTGTTTGATCGAGCATGTTGCTGTTTGATGGAGAATGTTGCTGTTTGATGGAGAATGTTGGTGTTTGATGGAGAATTTTGGTGTTTGTTGGAGAATGTTGGTTTTTGATGGAGAACATTAGCGTTTGTTGGATGCTGTTGGTGTTAGATGGAGAATGTTGGTGTATGTTGTAGAATGTTGGGGTTTGATGGAGAATATTAGTGTTTGTTGGATGAAGATGGTGTTTGATGGAAAATGTTGGTGTTACGATGGTACCAGCTCGCCTTGACTTAACTCCACTCACCTTTTTGGTTTTCCAGGAAGCAAACCTGGAACCTTGTATCATTTTTATGATAACCTCCTCGGTTGAGGTTCCCCATGGCAGTTTTGTGTGACATTGCTACAGTGGAAAGCAAAGCAGCTGGTATCAAAAGTGAGAATAATCAAGTTGAGAAGCAGTAGGAAAACATCTGAGTTCAGTGTTCTACAGTGGCCTCCCAGTAACCAGATATGAATACAATAAAACACATTTGGATTAAGGTAGAACAGGAGATTCAGAGCATGAAACTTCTGAAAAATATTCAGGAATTGTATGATGCAATCATTAGAACAAGTACCAGAATCTCTAAAGGAAGGTTTGCAACATTTTATGGAATCCATGCTATGAAGAATTGAGGCTGTTCTGAGAGCCTGCCTTGTGTCTGTGTAGTGTTCCTAATAAAATGCTCACTGAGTGTAAATATGTATGTTATTTTATAAACCTTACATTCTGTCAAATGCTCTGTTTACCTGTTTTTAAAAACACTGTGAACCTTAACTTGAACCAGAAAACAGTTTTTGCAGAAGTGTTTGACCTGAGCTGTGTGAGGTTCAGAGGGAGTTACGATTCTTTCAGTCAACAGCAAAATCCCAGCATCTCTCAGTGCTGCACATGATTTATATAACTGGAAACAAAATGAGGACAAACATTTCTTATTTGACTGCATGTTGATAAAAGGAACCCTCAGCTAACCCTGACTTCTACACTTCTCTCTGAGTAACGCCTCCTGTTTTCATAACCAGAATGAATAAGAATTTATTCCACTCTCAAGTGAGAAAGAGGTCAGTAGCTACTGAAGGCCAAACCAGTAATGTGAGTCACTCTATTTTAGGTGATGATGATGATGATAATGATGATTATGAATATGTGCCACCAGCTTTTAATACTTTTAATAACTTTGTGAAAGAAGATGTGAATATTAGCTTTACCAAATTTAGTGCTGCACCATCATCATATATATATATATATATATATATATATATATATATATATATATATATAATTTTTTTTCTAACTCCAATTCCAAAAAAGTTGGGATGCCGTGTAAAATGTAAATAAATGTTAATAAAGACAAAATGCTTTTATATGCAAATCATAGAACACATAGCAGTTATTGAAAATTTTACCATTTCATGAAAAACATTTTGAACTTGTTGGCAGCAACTAATAAGACCAACCATCTGCATTACATAATATCATCAAAAGATTCAGAGAATCTAGAGAAATACCTTTAAGCAAGGGATGAGGCCGACGGTCAATACTGGAGGCTCACGATCTTCAGTCCCTCAGGTGGCACTACATTAAAAACAGGCCTGATTCTGTGCTGGAAATCATTGCATAGCTCATTTAAAGTGGACTTTAAGGAAAACTGTTCTGTGGTCAGATTAATAAAAATTTTAAATTCATTTTGGAAACTGCTAATGCCGTGTTGAACAGTTGAATGATCAATGCTGAACAGTATATAGAGGTTTTAGTGCAACAGTCTAGACCTTTTACTAATAGAAACATTTGGTGCGTCATGAAACAAAAAATCCAGCCAAGAAGATTCAGAACTGCTGACCAGGTAGAATCCCACATCAGACAAGAATGGGACAACATTCCCTTCTTGAGATGTGCTGCTGTCATCAAGCTCTAAATTAGTTAATATTTTTTACAAAATGGTAAAATGTCTCACTTTCATCATCTGATACGTTCTACGTTCTCCTATGAGCTTCGCAAATCATTGTATTCTGTTTATTTACATATATTTACATTTTACAGTGTCCCAAACTTTTTGGAATTGTGGTTGTACTATATATATATACTTTCATAAAATACATTGATTGTCAATGTTGAACAATATCATACTGAGAAAGATATGTTAACTGGGAGCAGTCGTGGCCTGGAGGTAAGGGACCTGGTCCTGTGACCGGAAGGTCGCCAGTTTGATCCCCAGAGCTGACAGTACGTGACTGAGGTACACTTGAGCAAGACACCTAACCCCCAACTGCTCCCTGGGTGCTGCACATGGCCTGCCTGCTGCTCTGGGCAAGTGTGTTCACTGCCCCCTAGTGTGTGTGTGCTCACTAGAGTGTATGTGGTGTTTCACTGCATGGATCGGTTAAATGCAGAGGTGAAATAATAAGGGTCTTAATCTTAGATTAATGCCTTGGCTAATTAATAGCACGTGTGGTGAAGGGAAAAAAGGGAAAAAAAAAAAAAACACACCTTTATTACTTCACCACTAAACCACAGGCACCGGCCGGTGATGCCAACAAAGACAGCGTGTGTTCACCTGAGTGCTAACCTTAGGCATGTCTCAGTACTTCAGGTTTTACTGATCCCACGCGGCTAAAACTCTGAGGGTGAAATGGATACGGTGCACTTGTAAAAATAAAGAACAGTGTGCCTGTTTTAGCTCCGTACTCTATGTAGGTCAGTGTTACGGCAGCATTTGTATAAAATAGCCAAGCTGCTTCAGGCTGGACCTTTATTACAACAGTTACTGCGGAACTTTTATTCTGACTTATAGCAGCATTTATACATGTAATGAGAAACAGGGCTGTTTAATAGTTCAGAGCTGGAGGAGAGGCTGAACATTGAGCTCTAACAGAGACGTCTAACAGAGGCCCGGAGATCATGAGTGAAGCGAAAGCTAATTTAAGCGAGCAGAGTGTGGGTTTGTGTTTCTGTTCTGCCGGTAAGTCCTGTTTAAGTGACTGATGAGGACTGACGAGAAGGGACGGTCCTGAAGCACTGAGGAGCAGAAGGTCCGCATTAAAAATCAGCTTCGTTATTGTTTCAGTTTTGCAATAAAATAACCAGAAGAAAACAAGGAAGGTTTGGAGCAGCGCTGTGCAAAAGTCGGAGACCACTTTTCAGTTAGTCAGTTACTAATTTTTCTGGGGAAAAAAACAGAAAAAAATATATACCAACAGCTGAACCTCCTCTCAACTGTGTGAGGGTCAGTGAGTCTTTCTTTCCCTTCATTCCAGCATTCATTCTTTTCAGGAGCCTCACTTTCAGCTCTGCAGACACACCTCCAAAGCTCAGTCTTAGTAATCAAACTCATTCAGTGGTACTGAGGTCTGGACTCTGGGGTGGTCAGTCCATGGTTCTGAGAACACCAGCAGCTTCTTTGTTGTAAGCAGTGTTAGCGTTGTTATCTCACTGTAGAACGAGTTTTCCAGAACCTATTAAACTTGTTTTGTATCAGCATTTGTGATGTTTTCAGCCCAAAACAAACTCTACATTTTGTTCTCCAACCCTACAATAACACTGATCCATCACCATAATTCAGTGATGGTTGGCTGCTTTCTGTTACTTCCAGAGAACCTAAATTTAGACTCAGAGCTACAAGCCTTCCTCCTTGGTCATCCTAGGTCAGATGTTTTCGTCCGTCTCCTTTTCTCAGTGAGGTTCTTCTTGATCAGCTACACATCTTTTCAGACCCACAGCACTGAGTGGTCCTCTGTGTCCACAGTGGAAGGATGGACAGAAACACCTGTGGATGTTTTCAGATCTGAAGCAGCTTGATTTCCTCCTCTCTCCTCTCTGCTTTTTATCTGATGGCGGCAGTTTTGGGGTCGACCAGTTCTTCCAGGTAGTTGTTAGGAGGAACATTTTCTTTGGTAGCTTTTAATCAATTTTTAAACTCCAGTTTTGGAAACTCTTGACTTTTAAACTGAATAAATGAGGGTGGTCTCTGATTTGTAGAGTACAGATTGAACAGTGTGATGTTTTCCTGCTCTGGCACACCCAGCGGAGCTCACGATGGGCTTGGTGATTACCTGATGAGTCAAATTGTGCATGTCGGAGCAGGAGAACATAAACAGAACACAGGGTCCTCAGAGCTCAGACTGCTGTGTTGTGGGGAGGAAACTGTCTGTACTTTTGATCTGTTCCTACATCATCCGATTGGAATTTCCAGGCTGGAATAGCTGTTTGGAGAGTTACCATGGCAACGGATGATGTGTTGATGTAAAAACCATGTACACACACACACACACACACACACACACACACACACACACACACACACACACACACACAGCTATTCTAGTGTGTGCTGGTGTCAGGTGGGATTTCTGTCTGTCTGTCTGTGGATGGAATGCTCTCACATTTTGGCTCAGTTCCAGCTGACGTGGGTACAAAGACCTGCAGGAGACCCTCAACCCAACTACCCACCCCCCACATCATACCCAGCACATCTGTGTTTAACTAAACGAACTAATAAAACACCAAAATAAACTCTGATCTTTTTTTCTTTTAATAAATTAATAATAATGTTATTCTTTCTTATAATTATGATTTTGTTGTTGAAATTGTTTGCTCATGTCCTTGCTCGTTTCTTTTTTTAAATAGTCTTATTCTTTTATTTATAGGAGCCTCCCTGTTTATGTTCCTTAGATTGAGTGGTTGTCTCCTACTGTTGCTTTGATCTTGATTGCATCTTAATTGTTAATTATCTTATCTGTCTTTTTATGACTTGTTTGTTCTATTTTTGATGACCTTTTTTTACTTTTCTCCGTTTTTTTTTTTACTGTAAAGCACTTTGAGCTGCATTTTAGTATATGAAAGGTGCTAAATAAATAGACTAATTATTATTATTATAATGATTATTATTACATATAAACCATCATTTTAATCCCAAATTAGTTTCTACAGCAAGTCAATATGACATTTAATCCTGTTGCACCATTACTTTAAACTCAGATTTTAGCTTCATTCAGGGATTAAATTTAAATGTCCGACTGAGGAGGCTGAAATTTATAAAGGGTATTTTAAAAATTGTTGTTCTCTGCAAAACAGAAATTCCCTCACTGACAGAGGGGGAACTAATAGCACTCAGGTAGCTTTTTATTGCACCACTGAAATAGAGGAAACCCACACCAGCAGGATCTCATGTACGTTTGTAGTTACAAAATGCACATAAATAAAGTACAAAGTAAACAGCTGGAGATTTACTCCAGATAAGAGCGCCGGTTTGTTAACAGGTTGATCCAGAATGAGCAGCTTGGCCGATGGCTAACAGGCTCACTGTTACTCAATTAATATTAGTTTTTAAAATACTATAATAATAGGCTTTGGATTTGAGTGATTATGCAGCTTAAATGAAACACAAACACAGAGAGTAATACACAGCATGGCTGTATTGAAGTATTTTACTTTAAATTAATCACACATTTTAGCTCAAATACATCAAATTTTTATCTGCTGTCTCATTCAACAGTTTTCGAGATGTTGGAAAGAAACCAACTCTGAAACATTTGGTCTGATTGTGAGAAATGTAATGTGGGCATGTATACAGATTTTTGATTGGACATTTGGTTTCCAGTTAGCAACTGTTCAAAGCTAGACTGTTGGCTAAAGTTTATGGCTGAAAGTTTGTGTACCGCTTTCACATCAGCGTGATACAAGTACATTAGCAACACCCTAGATACCACCTAGAATGCCATAGCAACCACCACGCAACGTCCAACCAACTGCTTAGTTGGAGATATTTATTAGGGGATGAATTTGATGGACACAAGGAAGGTGGTTGTGTGTCCAGTCAGAGAGAAAAAACATCTTTACATTTTTCTCTCATTAAGCTGAATGAATAACCGGCTCTAAATGTACGTATTGTAATATAAACTGAGTCTGATCTACAGTTTCTCATCAGGCTGAATGAATAACCAACTCTAAATGTAGGTATCATGATATAAACTGAGTCTGTTCTACAGTTTCTCATTAGGCTGAATGAATAACCGACTCTAAATGTAGGTATTGTGATATAAACTGAGTCTGTTCTACAGTTTCTCATTAGGGTGAATGAATAACCGGCGCTAAATGTAGGTATCATGATATAAACTGAATCTTTCCCAAAGTTTCTCATTAGGCTGAATGAATAAGCCACTCTAAATGTAGGTATCGTGATATAAACTGATTCTGTTCTACAGTTTCTCATTAGGTTGAACGAATAACCAACTCTAAATGTAGGTATCATGATATAAACTGAGTCTGTTCTACAGTTTCTCATTAGGGTGAATGAATAACTGGCGCTAAATGTAGGTATCATGATATAAACTGAATCTTTCCCAAAGTTTCTCATTAGGCTGAATGAATAAGCCACTCTAAATGTAGGTATCATGATATAAACTGATTCTGTTCTACAGTTTCTCATTAGGTTGAATGAATAACCGGCTCTAAATGTAGGTATCATGATATAAACTGAGCCTGTTATAAAGTTTCTCGTGAAGCGAAATGAATAAGCAACTCTCAATGTAGGTAATGTGATATAAACTGAGTCTTTCCCAAAGTTTCTCATTAGGCTGAATGAATAAGCCACTCTAAAAGTAGGTATCGTGATATAAATTAAGTCTGTTCTACAGTTTCTCATTAGGCTGAATGAATAAACGGCTCTAAATGTAGGTATCGTGATATAAACTGAGCCTGTTCTACAGTTCTCATTAGGTTGAATGAATAACCGACTCTAAATGAATGTATCGTGATATAAATTAAGTCTGTTCTACAGTTTCTCATGAGGCTGAATGAAAAACCGAATCTAAATGTAGGTATCGTGATATAAACTGAGTCTGTTCTACAGTTTCTCATTAGGCTGAACGACTAACCGGCTCTAAATGTAGGTATTGTGATATAAACTGAATCTTTCCCAAACTTTCTCATTAGGCTGAATGATTAAGCCACTCTAAATGTAGGTATAATGATATAAACTGAGTCTGTTCTACAGTTTCTCATTAGGCTTAACGAATAACCGCCTCTAAATGTAGGTATCGTGATATGAACTGATTGTGTTCTACAATTTCTCATTAGGCTGAATGAATAAGCCAATTTAAATGTAGGAATCGTGATATAAACTGAGACTGTTCTACAGTTTCTCGTTAGGCTGAATGAATAACCGGCTCTAAATGTAAGTATCACGATATGAACTGTTTGTGTTCTAAACTTTCTCATGAGGCTGAATGAACAACTCACTATGAATGTTGGTATTGTGATACAAACTGAGTCTGTCCTAAAGTTTCTCATTAGGCTGACCGAATAACTGGCTCTAAATGTAGGTATCGTGATATGAACTGATTGTGTTCTACAGTTTCTCATTAGGCTGAATGAATAAGCCAATTTAAATTGAGGTATCGTGATATAAAGTGAGTCTGTTCTACAGTTTCCCATTAGGCTGAATGAATAAATGGCTCTAAATGTAAGTATCATTATATAAACTAGGTCTGTTCTACAGTTTCTCATTAGGTTGAATGAATAACTGACTCCAAATATTGGTATTGTGATACAAACATGCCCCTGTCCCAACTTCTTTGGAATGTGTTGTAGGTATCAAATTCAAAATGAGTGAATATTTGCAAAAAACAGTACAGTTTTTCCATTTGAACATTAAATATCTTGTCTTTGTAGTGGATTCAATTGAATATTTTCACGATTGGCTCCTCCCACTCCATGTGCTTTTTTGTATTGGTCTTCCATGTGCATTTGTTTTGATTCATGCCCCTTGTTTTGTGACTCTATTGTTTTGTACCCCGATTGTTTTCACCTGTCCCTCATCTTCCCTGTGTATTTAAGCCCTGTGTTTGCCCTTGTGTTGGCTGGTCTTTGTATCTGTCTTTGTTTGATTGTATTGGTCTTTGTTGTTTGCATTGTTTGTATCTGTTGCATTCTGCTGTTTGTCATGTCTGAACCCCTATCTCTCCGTGTTGACTTTTTGAACCTGGACCGTCTTGACCATGAACCTGGATTTGCCCTCAATAAAAGTCGCTTATGTCCACCCATGTGTCCGCTACCTCGCTCTGTGTTACAAATATACTTTGAAAAGGATTTGCAAATCATCATATTCTATTTTTAATTTATGTTTTAAACAATGTCCCAACTTCATTGGAATTGGGGTTGTACAGTTTCTCCCCTAGCACTCTGGGAGATGAAGTCCAGCTCCTTCGCAGAATGAATGACACCATACATACCCAGCACCTCTTCATCCCCTCTGTTTCCTTCGCCAACATGTCCTCTATAGGGACACCATCTACCACTTCATCCATCTTACTCCAAAATTCCTCTTTCTCATCTAACTGACAACCAACCTGTGGTGCATATGAACTGACCACATTCAAAATTACACCATCAACCTCCAACTTCAGGCTCATGATCCTGTCTGACACTCTCTTTATATCCAGAACACTTTTCACAAGCTGTTCCTTTAGGATTATCCCTACTCCATTTCTCTTCCTCTCTACACCATGATAGAACCGTTTGAATCCACCTCCAATGTTCCTGGCCTTGCTTCCTTTCCATTTGGTCTCCTGGACACACAGAATATCTACCTTCCTTCTCTGCATCATGTCTGCAAGCTCTCTGCCTTTACCAGTCATTGTCCCTATGTTCAGAGTCCCTACTCTAACCTCCACACTCCTGCCTTTCCTTCTCTCTCGCTGCCTTCTAACCCGCCTTCCTCCTCTCCTCTTTGATGGTCTTCGACTTACAGTAGTCCAATTTTCACCGGCACCCTGCTGGTCAGCAGCACCGGAGGCGGTCATTGTTTGCAATCATATTTGTGATCCGCATGATAGTTTTGGCACAAGTTTTACGCCGGATGCCTTTCCTGACGCAACCCTCACCATTTATCCGGGCTTGGGACCGGCACCAGAAGTACACAAAGTACACCCCTAATGGCTGGTTTAGTTTCTAATTAGGCAAAATAAATATCCGAGTCTAAATCTAGGTATTTTTGTAATGGGGAGTGAGGAGGCGGACACATATGCAGAGATAAGCGAGATTTATTAAGGGCAAATCCAGGGTCATATTCAAGACGGTCCAGGGTCATAGAGCCAACATGGATTGATCAACATGGATTGGGCAGACATGACAGACACACCAGAATCCAACATACAAACAGTACAAACACCGCAGCAGACCAGTAACCAGACCGGGGAAAACACAGACAAAACAAAGGGACAGGTGCAAACACAAGGGGAGACAATTAGGGGTGGAGTCATGAAACGAGGGGGCAGGACTAGAAAACCAAAACAAAACACACATGGACAGGACTGGGAGGGGCCAGTTGATTCTACAGTTTCTAATTAGGCTAAATAATTATCCGAGTCTAAATCTAGTATTGTGATATCAACTGAGTCTGTCCTATAGTTTCTCATTAGGCTGAATGAATAACTGACTCTGAATGTAGGTATCGTGTCTGTTCTCACTAACGGTGCAATCCTGTAATTGGTTAAGTTGCCAAAGCGGTTCTGCCACCTGGCTTTTCACACACTCAGTAATGTGTGTAAACAGGAAACCCGTGTATTAGGTTGTGTTTTTACAGGCACTTTGATATTTATGACAGAATGCATCTGTGGGCCGAGCCTGGAGAGGGGAGGGGCATGTAGAGGGGAATTATTTTAAATAAATGAACACATACATATACAAACACAGGGCATTTCTCTGTTTATACACTACACTATCTCGCTTTGGCCTGAGGCTCTGCTGAGCTGCCCGGCAACAGACAGCATGACTGTGAATCACTGTGGCGACACCATCTGGGTCCAGGTACAACCTGCCAAAGAGAGAGAGGGAGAGAGAGAGACACTGATGGAATGTGAAGCCTCTGTAGCTTTCTAGTCTTACAGAATTAGCATTTCTACATTATTAGACATCTTCCTGCATTCTCAGTCTTTCTGAGAAAACTGTCATATTACTAAATAAGAACTGTCAGTACGTTGCGCTGGAGCAATGATATCCATCACTGTGAACAAATATATTCAACTAAGGTTAAAAAATTATTCAGTATCTACTATAAATTATTTAGCATTTACTATGGATTATTCAGTATCTACTTTGAATTAATTAATATTTACTATGAATTATTCAGTATTTAATATGGATTATTAAGTATCTACTATGAATTCTTTACTATATTCTATGAATTCTTCAGTATCTACTGTGAATTATTCAGTATCTACTATGAATTATTTTGTATTTACTATGAATTATTCAGTATCTACTATGAATTATTTAGTATTTTCTATGAATTCTTCAGTATCTACTGTGAATTATTCAGTATCTACTATGCATTATTTAGTATTTACTATAAATTATTCAGTATCTACTATGAATTATTTTGTATTTACTATGAAGTATTCAGTATCTACTATGAATTATTCAGTATTTTCTATGAATTCTTCAGTATCTACTATGAATTATTGTGTATTTACTATGAAGTATTCAGTATCTACTGTGAATTATTCAGTATCTTTTCTGAATTATTTAGTATTTACTGTGAATTACTCAGTATTTACTATGAATTATTCAGTATCTACTATGGATTACTCAGACTTTTCTATGAATTATTCAGTATCTACTGTGAATTATTTACTATTTACTATAAATTATTCAGTATCTTTTAAAAGACTGTGCTACTAGGGTTCTTTTGTAAAGAAAATTGTTGTATTTTATTACCGTGTGTTATGTGGAGAATGTATTGTGCTTAGATCTATATGGAAGCTTTTTGAAAATGTTTCTATACATCACCAAAAAAGTGTTGTTTAATTGTATACAAGCTACATATTGTAACAACAGCAGGACCCTTTTTGTTGCTGTATAGAACCAACACATTCTCCATCAATCTGGAGAACCATTTCACCATGCTTTGCATTTCACATTCGTTGAATGTTCATGGTTCAATTTTATTCTATTCTATTCTACTAATATGGTTCTGTTCTTTTGTGTTCTACTCTATTTTGTTCTAGTTATTTCTGTCCTGTTCCATTCTGTTCTGTTCTTCTTTACTCTGTTCTGCTCTGTCCTGTTCTCTATTTTATTCTATTGTCATTGTATATTTGTTTTTGTAATGTATTGTGTTTTACTCTGTTTGGTTCTATGTAGTTATATCAAATTATATTGTAATGTATTTGGCTGTATTATACTGTACTGTGCTCTGTTCTATTGTTCTGTATTATATTGTACTGTATTCTATTATTAATAATCAAACCCACAGTGCTGGGATGGTGTTGGGTTGCCAGATCCTCTGCGGTTGCCGGATTCCTCAGTGTGCCCTCAGGTGTAACTAATCCACATATGTCTGAGCTGGTGAAGGTGGGGGGGTCCTCTCGCTGTGCAGACCCTCAGCTCTGTCCAGCAGTGTAAGTGTGACAGAAGGTACGGAATGCCAGCTGTCCTTGTATAGGTCACATTTTGGGGGGGTGGGGGTAGCATGGTGCGGTGGTGGGGGTGAGGGTGTGGGGGGTGTACCAATCTGTCACGGTGTGTGCTTCTCCAAAAGAGACAGTACACACACACACACACAGTCTCTGTTCCATGGTCTAATTGAATGGCAAGGGGGGGGGGGTCAAGTAAGGGGGGGGCTGTGATGATACTTAAGAAAAAATGTGGAATTTATCACTTTAATTTGCATAATGGAATTAATAGGCCTTATCTTTATATTCAAGGACAGGAAGTGACACGGAGAGGAGGAAGTGTGTGTGTGTGTGTGTGTGTGTGTGTGTGTGTGTGTGTGTGTGTGTGTGTGTGTCTGTGTGTGTTGCACTGCTGAGTTACAGGGCCTTTATGTTTAAATGAATATGAGAGAGAAAAGTGAGAGAGAGAGAGAGAGAGAGAGAGAGAGAGACAGACAGAGACAGAGAGAGAGAGAATAAGGAGAGGGAGAGAGAGAGACAGAGAGAACAGAGAGAGAGAGAAAGAATAGAGAGAGGGAGAGAGAGAATAGAGAGAGAGAGACACAGAGAGAGAATAGAGAGAGAGAGAGGGAGGCAGAGAGAGAATAGAGAGAAATTGAGAAGGAGAGAGAGAGAAAGTGAGAGAGAGAATAGAGAGAGAGAGAGACAGAGAAAGAATAGAGAGAGAGAGGGAGGCAGAGAGAGAATAGAGAGAAATTGAGAGAGGGAGAGAGAGAGAGAAAGAAGGAGAGAGAGAGACAGAGAAAGAATAGATGGAGAGAGAATAAAGAGAGGGAGAGAGAGACAGAGAGAGAACAGAGATAGAGAGAAAGAATAGAGAGAGGGAGAGAGAGAATAGAGAGAGAGACAGAGAGAGAGAGAGAATAGAGAGAGAGAGGAAGGCAGAGAGAATAGAGAGAAATTGAGAGAGAGAGAACAGAGAGAAAGGGAGAGAGAGAATAGACAGAGGGAGAGAGACAGAGAGTGAATAGAGAGAGAGGGAGAGAGAGAATAAAGAGAGGGAGAGGGAGAGACAGAGAGAGAGAACAGAGAGAGTGAAAAACCAGAGAGAGGGAGTGAGAGAGAATAGAGAGAGACAGGAAGAGAGAGAGAGAGGCAGAGAGAGAGCAGGAGCGAGAGAGAGTTTTACTGTGAATGTAAATGATATGAGGTGAAGCTGATCCAGGTGTGCGAGTTCATTAGTGAGTATTAACACATATTAAATACATTAATATACAATATCTATTTTTATATTCTCTCTACAGAATTCCAGTCGGTGTAAATCAGTACATTTTATAATTCATATTATTCACTCAGGGAACTAATCTAAGCAGTATAACATGCAGCTGTTACATTTAGTGTAATAAATAATTAAAAATAACATACATAACAATAAATAAATTAACTGTATAATAAAGTAAATGAATAAAGTTGTATTAATTTCCCATAATATAATATAAAATAATATAATATAATATAATATAAAGGAGATTAATATGTTTTGTGGTCATGTCTCTGAGCAGATAATTGGAAAATGAATAATAATATTAATAATGATGACTAAATAGAGGATATAGCCTAACTACACCACTTAAAGTGGAACGGGAAAATGTAAAGAAGATGCTGAGGTACTGGAATATAGGCTACCTGCGGGAATGGGAAAAGTCAAATAAGAGGATTTGTCACCTGAACATAGCCTAACTGCTGCAAAATTTTAGGTAGAACGAGAATATTTGAACAATTAGCCTAGGTGCCAGAATGCAACGGATGCACTATTTAATTTGTACAAAAAGATGAGGCACCTGAACGAAGCCTAACTGCTGTGCCTTTTAAGTGGAATAGGAAAAACAACAAGATGGCGAAAAAGAAGCTGATGTCAGCTTCATGGAGTATCGAAAGGCATGAAAAGAAAATGAAAAGTTGCTCTGTTTTTGGCAACACATAACGTCCCAGTCTCCTGTTCGACTGACCCGGCCACCAAAGGGAGACAAAGAGTAGAATCTGGCTGATTACGGCTGATGATGAGCAGCTGCGCTTGCTTGATTTGAGGAGAGCTCACAGTTCTGCTCAGTCCTGGGTTCATGCTGCCATGTGCACGTGTCTCTTGACCAAGCTGGTAGCCTTTGGTATGGTGCTTTGTTGCATCTTCAGTAAAACCCTTGGTGTAAATATAGAGATGGAGCTTCTGAAGGATCACTGAAGGGTATTTGTTGAGCTCAAATATTAACAGTAGCTCTCCAGAATTGTATCCTGCACCTTTCAACCTAGAGAAATGAATCTTCTAAAGTTGATCTGTATGTGTTTTCTGAATCTGGTAAGGCTGAGCTTGTATGTGTTAGTTAGCTGCCACCACTGTTTTTCATTTGAATTAACTAGAACCTGCATAGAGTACAACGCGCATTCACAGTCAGTTATCTAGAACGTCCAAAAGGCCTCTTTTCTCTCTAAATTGGCTGCAAAACGTGATTGGCTTTTCTTTATATGGATATGTAATCATAGACATTCAAATCTTTCTCTCTCTCACACACACACACACACCCACGCACACACTCATACACACACACACACACACACACAGACTCTCTCCCTCTCACTCTCTCTTGCCCACGCAGGTGTTCAGTCTGCAGATGCCTCACAGCTGGAGAAAAACAAACCCTTAATTATAACCTCTTCCTCCAAATACTCTCTCTATGATTAGTTCACTCTCTCTCTCTCTCTCTCTCTCTCTGTCTCTCTCTCTCTCTCTCTGTCTCTCTCTCTGTAACATTCTAGATCTTCTTCTTCTTTCGGCTGCTCCCTTTAGGGGTTGCCACAGCGGATCATCTGCCTCCATCTTGCCCTATCCACTGCCTCCTCTACTTTTACACCAACCATCTCCATGTCCACCTTCACTACATCCATAAACCTTCTCTGAGGTCTACCTCTTCTCCTTCTGCCCGGCAGCTCCATCTTCAACATTCTTTGCCCAATATATCCACTATTCCTCCTCAACACATCTCAACCTGGCCTCTCTGGCTTTATCTCCAAACTGCTCCACCTTCACTGTCCCTCTGATCTGCTCATTTCTAATCTTGTCCATCCTTGTCACTCCCAATGAAAATCTCAGCATCTTCATCTCTGCCACCTCCAGCTCAGCCTCCTGTCTTTTAGACAGAGCCACATTCTGTAACATTCTAGATATTAGTAATTTCACACAGCAGGATTTCATTATCCTTTCACCAACTGTGTAGGTAGGTGTTTCTAATAAAGTGGTCAGTTAGTGGAAGCATACGGTAGGTGTTTCTAATAAAGTGGCCAGTGTAGTGTGTTGTTGTTAAAGGCTGATCTATTTCACATTTTGATGTTTTGATGTTTAATGAGTTTCTCTCTGACTCACTGATTGATCTGCGTGTGGATGTAGGCTGAACATGCACACACCATCTCAGCTGCAGGCCTTTCTGTCCTGTTGTATTTCCTGTTTCTGCAGTGTCTGGATAGCATTAGTGTTCTGCAGCGCACACACACACACACACACACACACACACACACACACACACACACACACACACACACATTCTTTCCCAACTGATTACATCATCAGTATGACCTCATCGCCCCAGTGGTGTAGTCTAAACACAGTGAAAGTGGTGTTGCCATAACACTGTGTGTGTGAAGGTGTACCACAGCCATGTGTGTGAGAGTGTGAGTGTGTGTGTGTGTGTGTGTGTGTGTGTGTGTGTGGGTGAAGGTGTGCCACAGCCGTGTGTGTGGTCAAAGCAGTGACCACTGCTTTTCAACCTCGATTCTCATCCGTGTATTTGAGCCTGCAGACAGTAGAGGGCACATAGTTCATTGTGATCCTGTGAAACAAATGTAAAAGAGATTTTGAGAGAATCTGACTGTGTGTTCTGTCTGTTTCTACTTTCATTGTAATAAAAGCAGTTTATTACATGTGGAATCCTGAAAATGCTGCAGGCTATAACACAGTGTCGTCAAGTGTTGTGATACTGAATATCACTGAAATTTAACATAATATTTGAAGCTATATAAGATTGCGTGACACCCTCTGACCCCATCATACACCACAACCTCTGCTCCTGGTTATTAATGTTACTCTTCAGTGAAGCTTTAACTCTCGTTACAACAAAGCTCTTCATCGTGGAACCTGGCAATATTATTCTTCATTGTGACATTGATGTCCTTGTCGCAATGTGTCATGTTTTTCATTGTGATACCCTGCTTCATTACATTGTGTTTTGTGATATCATTCTTCATGAAGATGTTTGTTGTGAAACCATTCCCCATTACCTTGTGTTTTCTGATACCTTTGTCAATGAAGATGTTTGTTGTGATACCATTCTTCATTATGCTGTGTTTTGTGATACCATTCTCCATGAAGATGTTTTTTGTGATACCGTTCTTCATGAAGATTTTGTTGTGATACCATTCTTCATTACGTTGTGTTTTGGGATACCGTTCTTCATGACGAATGTTTTTTGTGATACTGTTCTTCATTATGTTGTGTTTTGGGATACTGTTCTTCATGAAGATGTTTGTTGTGATACCGTTCTTCTTGAAGATGTTTGTTGTGATACCGTTCTTCATTATGTTGTGTTTTGTGATACCGTTCATCATGATGTTTGTTGTGATATTGTTCTTCATTACGTTGTGTTTTGTGATACCGTTCTTCATTATGTTGTGTTTTGTGATACCGTTCTTCATGAAGATGTTTGTTGTGATACCGTTCTTCTTTACATTGTGTTTTGTGATACCATTCTTCATGAAGATGTTTGTTGTGATACCGTTCTTCATTATGTTGTGTTTTGCGATACCTTTCTTCATGAAGATGTTTGTTGTGATACCTTTCTTCATTACATTGTGTTTTTTGATACCGTTCTTCATCACAATGTTTTTTGTGATACCGTTCTTCATTACGTTCTGTTTTGGGATACCGTTTTTCATGAAGATGTTTGTTGTGATACTATTCTTCATTATGTTGTGTTCTGGGATACCGTTCTTTATGTAGATGTTTGTGGTGATACCATTCTTCTTTACATTGTGCTTTGTGATACCGTTCTTCATCACAATGTTTGTTGTGATACCGCTCTTCATTAATGTTGTGTTTTGTGATACCTTTCTTCATGAAAATGTTTGTTGTGATACCGTTCTTCATTATGTTGCGTGTTGTGATCCCGTTCTTCATGAAGATGTTTGATGTGATACCGTTCTTCATTACGTTGTGTTTTGTGATACTGTTCTTCATTATGTTGTGTTTTGTAATACCGTTCTTCATGAAGATTTTGTTGTGATACCATTCTTCATTACGTTGTGTTTTGTGATACCGTTCTTCATGAAGATGTTTGTTATGATCCCATTCTTCATGAAGATGTTTGATGTGATACCGTTCTTCATTACGTTGTGTTATGTGATACCGTTCTTCATGAAGATGTTTTTTGTGATACCGTTCTTCATGAAGATTTTGTTGTGATACCATTCTTCATTACGTTGTGTTTTGGGATACCGTTCTTCATGACGAATGTTTTTTGTGATACTGTTCTTCATTATGTTGTGTTTTGGGATACTGTTCTTCATGAAGATGTTTGTTGTGATACCGTTCTTCTTGAAGATGTTTGTTGTGATAACGTTCTTCATTATGTTGTGTTTTGTGATACCGTTCATCATGATGTTTGTTGTGATATTGTTCTTCATTACATTGTGTTTTGTGATGCTGTTCATCATGAAGATGTTTGTTGTGATACCATTCTTCATTACATTGTATTTTGGGATATCATTCTTCATGAAGATGTTGTAATACCATTCTTCATTATGTTGTGTTTTGTGATACCTTTCTTCATGAAGATGTTTGATGTGATACCATTCTTCATTACGTTGTGTTTTGTGATACCGTTCTTCATGTAGATGTTTGTTGTGATACCGTTCTTCATGGAGATTTTGTTGTGATACCATTCTTCATTATGTTGTGTTTTGGGATACCGTTCTTCATGACGAATGTTTTTTGTGATACTATTCTTCATTATGTTGTGTTTTGTGATACCGTTCTTCATGTAGATGTTTGTTGTGATACCGTTCTTCATGGAGATTTTGTTGTGATACCATTCTTCATTATGTTGTGTTTTGGGATACCGTTCATCATGATGTTTGTTGTGATACTGTTCTTCATTACGTTGTGTTTTGTGATACCGTTCATCATGATGTTTGTTGTGATACTGTTCTTTATTATTTTGTGTTTTGGGATACCGTTCTTCATGACAAATGTTTTTTGTGATACTGTTCTTCATTATGTTGTGTTTTGGGATACTGTTCTTCATGAAGATGTTTGTTGTGATACCGTACTTCATTACATCGTGTTTTGTGAAACCATTCTTCATGAAGATATTTCTTGTGATACTGTTCTTCATTACGTTGTGTTTTGTGATACCGTTCATCATGATGTTTGTTGTGATATTGATCTTCATTACGTTGTGTTTTGTGATACTGTTCATCATGAAGATGTTTGTTGTGATACCATTCTTCATTACATTGTATTTTTTGATACCATTCTTCATGAAGATATTTGTTGTGATACCATTCTTCATTACATTGTGTTTTGTGATACCATTCTTCATGATGTTTGCTGTGATCTGCGCTGATTACTGCAATCAGACACTTGTCCTTGTACTCTCTCTGTACTCAATGATGGGTTCACTGAGGGGCACTAATTACAGCCTGGAGGTGTCTGTATGTGTGTGTGTGTGTGTTTGTCTATGTGCATCTGTGTGTATATAAATTATATGTGTGTGTGTATCTGTGTGTGTATGCAGTCTGCGGCTACTTTGTGTGTTTACAAGCTGTATTTAGTCTGCGAGCTCAGAGACGTTTTGACTGAGTTCGCACTGTAACATAAATATTTTCTCTCTGAGAGTGGAGGGTGAGCTCGCAGTGTGTGGCCTTCTCACGCTGCGCTGACCTATGCCAATGGGCTTAAACGTATGTGTAGGCACAGTGCAAAGGGGATGTCCATCTTTTTCAGAATGTCTGCATAAATATACGACTGATGTACACAAACTCTTTTAGAGTGGTTTGGTGTGAAACACTCTGCTCTACAGTTAGACCTGTTCACAGTGGTGCTGATGGAAACCAGACACAACTCATCATACAGACTGCTCACTCTGAGGTGCAAAGAAGGAGTGTTGAATAGTAGTGGAGTGATGTTAATGAAATTCTTTCACCAAATCTGTGATATTCTGCTCTAGATAGGAAAGCTTGACTTGAGAACATAGACTGAATGCACATATTTTGTGCCGTGTCTTCTCACAGTCTTATTGTGATGGTAAACAGTATTTCAGCTCTGCAGCTGCTGCATCTGCTGCTGTTAAAGGAGGCTTCTCGGTGTCTTCTGAGATTGGCCTTTGTTCTAGCAAAGACAGACACAAGCAGCTATATTACACCCTGGATAGCAAGAGACTAGTGGGCCAGTGTTGGCCTGCGGATGGCAGAGCTGCCGCTCCACCGGTGTTTTGCTCAGTGTTTTAGATTAGATTATGTTTAGATTAAGCGACTCTTATTAGTTCCACTATGGGGAAATTTCATGTCTGCAATCAAACCCATCCGTGAAGTGATGCACCGCATACACCCTAGTGAACACACACACTAGGGAGCAGTGAGCATACTTGCCCGAAGCTGTGGGCAGGCCAATCCACGGCACCGGAGCAGTTGGGGGTTATGTGTCTTGCTCAAGGGCACGGCGACCTTCTGGTTGCAAGGCTGGTTCCCCAACCCCCAGCTGATGATGTAAGCAGAGAATTAGATGAAATTCCACTTATCATCGCTCATTTCCCACTCACAGTGCAGTACTGATTGTCCTTCCTTCATTTCTTTAGTTATACTTTATAAATTAGTTTAGTAAATAGTAAATAATAAATAATAGTAAATAATAATCTAGCACAGTGTCAGCAACATTTTCTATAAAATCATTTCATATCAGGCCTAGACACAGTTTTTTCTCTTAGTTGTATAAGTTAATTTTCCCCAAATAAACGTCTCTGTGCATTTACTCTCTGATTGAGGATGCAGGATGGTAATGCACTGAGGGGGACCAGGACTGCCAAAACATCAGTGGGGTGCCGACCTTATCAAGCCAGTGGACCGATATATGTGATATCTGGGACTCTGCTTTGCCATTTGCATCACATAAAAGCATTTGGGATTCTGTGATGGTTCCCAGAGAGGCAGCCACAGTGGTTTGGTGTCTCCACTGAGCAACGTTTGAATTTCCTGTGGCAGCTCAAGAAATGTGGGCTGCCTCAATACTGCTGGTCCAGCTCTGCACTGCCTTAAAAGAGTTCATCATCACATCATCCTGGTTCTGGTTCAGCTCTTGCCTCACCAAGATCATGACCTTTTGGTTCCCCACCTTTGAAGATCTTTACTCATCTAGGATGAGGTATCCATGTCAGTGGACACTGAGACTCAGAGCCCTAAAGACTCAGACCGGCTGCCTCCCCATCAGCTTCTTTCACCAGAACATCTTTCTCCTAAACGAGTAGCCTCTTCACTTCCCTCTGATTTAAAGGACCCTTTCCTTTAGTGTGTTGTGGGAACATAGTGTCTGATTGGTTAATGGGTCAGAAACACAATCTCTGATTGGTGGACAAGTCAGAAACACAATCTCTGACGGGTGGACAAGTCAGAAATACAGTATCTGATTGGTGGATGAGTCAGAAACGCCGTCTCTGTTCAGTGGATGAGTCAGAAACAAAATCTCTGATTGGTCAAAGAGTCAGAAATACAGTCTCTGATTGGTCAGCAAATTCACCACCGTTTTTAAGAAGATATTTCTTATAAAATCAGGTTCTGACAAAGATTCTGACTCACTAATGTTCTCTTATGTAAGGTTTGTTCTCAGGTAAGAACACAATCTACACACACTCAACAGCACAAAGTTGAGAACAAACTTTTTCTTAGGACCTTCATCAAGAACACACTAAAGAACACACTGTTGGAGATTGAGAAGCTCTGTTGCACTAGATAATGTTTTGAACTGAGGTTCTACATTGAAATGTAGTCTAGGTTTGAATCCTGTCAAGGAACCCGTCCTGAATCCTATCTGGGGTTTCTGGAGGATTGAAGGGGTTTCCTGTCTGCTCAGGGCCGCTGGAGCTGCGGTCTGGTGTTGTGCTCCTGGGGACCCCAGCGGGTTGTGAACTTCCTGTGTGAACATCAGCAGCGCAGGGAACCACACTGAGACTCCAGCTTCAGAGTCAGAGAAAGAAAATTTTTGATGAATTTTTTCTCTCTCTCTCTCTCTCTCTCTCTCTCTCTCTCTCTCTCTCTCTCTCTCTCTCTCTCTCTCTCTTCTCTTTCTCTCTCTCCATCTCTTTCACACTCACTCTCTTTCTCTTTCGTTTCTGTCTCTCCATCTCTCTCTCTCCCACTCTCTCGCTCTCTCTTTTCAATATGTCTCTCCACCTCTTTCTCCCACTCTCTCTCTTCAATATGTTTATCCATCTCTCTCTCCCACTCTCTCTCTCTCCCACTCTCTGTCTCTCTCTCTCCATCTCTCTTTCACACTCCCTCTCTTTCTCTTTCGTTTCTGTCTCTCCATCTCTCTCTCTCCCACTCTCTCACTCTCTCTCTTCTCTTTCTCTCTCTCTCCATCTCTCTTTCACACTCTCTCTGTTTCTTTTCTGTCTCTCCATCTCTCTCTCCCACTCTCTCTCTTCAATGTTTCTCCATATCTCTCTCTTTCTCTCTCTCTCTCTCTCTCTTCAATATGTTTCTCCATCTCTCTCCCACTCTCTGTCTCTCTCTCTTCAATATGTTTCTCCATATCTCTCTACCACAGTCTCTCTCTCTTTTCAGTGTTTCTCCATCTCTCTCTCCATCACTCTATTAACCACACTCTCCCACTTCCTGTCTCCCTGTATCACTTGTTATCTCTCTCTCTCTTTCTCTCTCTCTTTACCACACTCTCCCACTCCCACTGTCTCTTTCCTTCTATCAATCCCTGTCTCTTCATCCTCTCTCCCACACTCTTTCTCTCTCTTTCCCACACTCTCCCCATTCTCTCTCTCTCTCTCTCTCTCTCTCTCTCTCTCTCTCTCTCTCTCTCTCTCTCACTCTCTCACTATTCTCATTCTGAGGTTGGTGACAGTGAACAGTAAGCGGTGGGCAAGCGGGGTTTCCTCTGCAGCAGCAGGATGCAGAGAGAGAGGAACATGTGGAAGCATTTACAGAACCTCTGGAGAGGGAGCTGCCGTTTTATAGATCTGTTCTGCGTAGAGGATGCAATTAAAGAGAGTGAGAAAGAGAGAGAGAAAAAGAGACAGAGACAGAGAGAGGGAGAGAATCTACAGTCTGCAGTGATTTATGTCTGAGCGTATTCCACATAAGGACAGGCTGTTTACTGCATATGATTGCATTCGCTTGTTAGAGGAAATAAAAGAATTGAGCTGATCGCACCTTCACACTCTCACTGCTTTAATCTCAATGACTCTGCAGTTAAGGGGCCACATCTACACAGCCTTTCCTTACAACCTAAGAAGAATGCTGAGAACTTCATTAGAACATTCTTAATTGTGAAGATTGGAAAATCATCTTTAAATGACATTTAGCTGCAATATTAGAAGCCTCGCTTCTTCTTTTCCAAGAACATGTTCTTTTCTTGAAATATTCTTAGGAGAAATGGAAAATTCTAACAAAGCTTTGAGACGAACACAGATTATTCTCAACTTTTAGCCTCAGTCTAAAGTTTGGTTTAATTTATTTTTAGATTTCCTAAGGCCTTATTAAGAAATCCAGCCCCAGATATCCGTTCTGCAGTCTTTCACAGGACAAGCAGCTCCTTTCCAAGAACGCTGAGCACAGAAATATTATGGATAGGTTCCGAGACTGCTCCCCTATGAGTATACGCAGAATGCCCAACATCACACTGAGGTGGCATCATGTCAGCGAGGAGTAGAGCAGGAAGTCTGTGCTTCTCTACAACACCAGTAAAACCACAAACCTAAACACAGAGAGCTTTATTACAACAAACACCACTATTCTCCAACAAACACCATTCTCCAACACTACCATTCTCCAACAAACATTGACATTCTCCAACAAACACAACCATTCTCCAACACCACCATTCACCAACACCAACATTCTCCAACAAACACAATCTTTCTCCAACAAACATCATTCTCCAACAAGCACCAACATTCTCCAACAAACACCATGGTTCTCCAATAAACACCAGCATTCTCCAACAAACACCAGCATTCTCCAACAAACACTAGAATTCTCCAACAAAAACCAGCATTCTCCAACAAACACTAGAATTCTCCAACAAAAAACAACATTATCCAAAAGACACCATCATTCTCCAACAAAGACTAACATTCTCAAACACCAGCATTCCCCAACAAACACCATCCTTCTCCAACAAACACAATCATTCTCCAGCAAACATCATTCTCCAACAAGCACCAACATTCTCCAACAAACACCATGGTTCTCCAATAAACACCAGCATTCTCAAACAAACACCAGCATTCTCCAACAAACACTAGAATTCTCCAACAAAAACCAACATTCTCCAGCAAACACGATCATTCTCCAACAAAAAACAACATTCTCCAAAAGACACCATCATTCTCCAACAAACACCAACATTCTCAAACACCAGCATTCCCGAACAAACACCATCCTTCTCCAACAAACACCAACATTCTCAAACACCAACGTTCTAAAACACCAGCATTCCCCAACAAACACCATCATTGTAGAACAAACACCAACATTCTCAAACACCAACATTTTCAAACACCAACATTCTCAAATAAACACCACCATTCCCCATAAAACACCACCATTTTCCAACAAACATCATCATTCTCCAAAAACACCATCATTCTCCAACAAACACCATCATTCTCCAACAAACACCAATATTCTCCAACAAGCACCAACATTCTCCAACACCATCATTCTCCAACAAACACTATCATTCTCCAACAAAAAACAACATTCTCCAAAAGACACCATCATACTCCAACAAACACCAACATTCTCAAACACCAGCATTCCCCAACAAACACCATCATTCTCCAACAAGCACCAGCATTCTCCAACAAACACCATCATTCCCCAACAAATATCAACATTCTCCAACAAACACCAATATGCTCCAACAAAGACCATCATTCTCCAACAAACACTAACATTCCCAAACACCAGCATTCCCCAACGAACACCATAATTCTCCAACAAACACCAGCATTCTTCAACAAGCACTATCATTCTCCAGCAAACTATCATTCTCCAACAAACACCACTGTTCTCCAATAAACACTACCATTCAACAACAAACATCACCATTTTCCAATAAAAACCACCATTCTCCAAGAAATGCCATCATTTTCTAACAAACACCAACATTCTCCAACAAGCACCATCATTCTCCAACAAACACAAACAGTCTTCAACAAACACCATCATTCTCCAACAAACACCAGCATTCTCCAACAAACACCATCTTTCTCCAACAAACACCATCATTCTCCAACAAACACCAGCATTCTCCAACAAACACAAACATTCTCAAACACCAGCATTCCCAACAAACACCATCATTCTTCAACAAGCACCATCATTCTCCAGCAAACTATCATTCTCCAACAAAAAACACCATTCTACAAAAAACACTACCATTCAACAAAAAACGCTACCATTTTCCCATAAATGCCATAATTTCTAACACCAAAATTCTCCAACAAGCACCAAAATTCTCAAACAAACACTAGCATTCTCCAACAAAAACCAACATTCTCCAGAAAACACAGTCATTCTGCAAAAAACACCAGCATTCTCCAACAAATACTATGTTCTCCAAAAAAAACATTCTCCAAAAGACACCATCATTATCCAACAAACACCAACGTTCTCAAACACAATCATTCTCCAACAAACACCATCATTCTCCAACAAACACCAGCATTCTCCAAGAAACACCAGCA
Source organism: Pygocentrus nattereri (assembly GCF_015220715.1). Lineage (NCBI taxonomy): Eukaryota > Metazoa > Chordata > Actinopteri > Characiformes > Serrasalmidae > Pygocentrus > Pygocentrus nattereri. The sequence goes on along the minus strand of NC_051238.1, from coordinate 582,247 downwards.
TTCTCCAACAAACACTAACATTCTTCAACAAAAAAACATTCTCCAGCATACACAAACATTCTCCAACAAACACCAGAATTCTCCAACAAACACTATCATTCTCCAACAAAAAACAACATTCTCCAAAAGAAACCATCATTCTCCAACAAAGACTAACATTCTCAAACACCAGCATTCCCCAACAAACACCATCCTTCTCCAACAAACACAATTTTTCTCCAACAAACATCATTCTCCAACAAGCACCAACATTCTCCAACAAACACCATGGTTCTCCAATAAACACCAGCATTCTCCAACAAACACCAGCATTCTCCAACAAAAAACAACATTCTCCAAAAGACACCATCATTCTCCAACAAAGACTAACATTCTCAAACAAAAACCAGCATTCTCCAACAAACACTATCATTCTCCAAAAAAAACATTCTCCAAAAGACACCATCATTATCCAACAAACACCAACGTTCTCAAACACAATCATTCTCCAACAAACACCATCATTCTCCAACAAACACCAGCATTCTCCAAGAAACACCAGCATTCTCCAACAAACACTAACATTCTTCAACAAAAAAAACATTCTCCAGCATACACAAACATTCTCCAACAAAGACCAGCATTCTCCAACAAACACTATCATTCTCCAACAAAAAACAACATTCTCCAAAGACCCCATCATTCTCCAACAAACACCAACATTCTCAAACACCAGCATTCCCCAACAAACACCATCCTTTCCAACAAACACCAACATTCTCAAACACCAACATTCTCAAACACCAGGATTACCCAAAAAGCACCAACATTCTCCAATACCAACATTCTCAAATAAACACCACCATTCCCCATCAAACGCCACCATTCTCCAATAAACACCAGCATTCTCCAATAAACAACACTGTTATCCAACAGCACCATTCTCCAACAAACATCATCATTGTCCAAAAACACCATCAATCTCCAACAAACACCATCATTCTCCAACAAACACCAATGTATCCACTAAGCACCAACATTCTCCAACAGTCATTCTCCTACAAAAACCACAATTCCCCAACAAACATCAACATTCTCCAAAAAACACCAATGTGCTCCAACAAACACCACCATTCAACAACAAACACCAACATTCTCCAACAAACACCAACATTGTCAAACACTAAAATTCTCAAACACCAGCATTCCCCAAAAAACACCAACATTCTCCAACAAACACCAACATTCTCAAACAAATACCAACATTCTCAAATAAACACCACAATTCCCCAACCAACACCACCATTCTCAAACACCAGCATTCCCCAACAAACACCAACATTCTCCAACAAAACCATCATTCCCCAACAAACACTAGCATTCACAAACACCAGCATTCCCCAACGAACACCATAATTCTCCAACAAACACCAGCATTCTTCAACAAGCACTATCATTCTCCAGCAAACTATCATTCTCCAACAAACACCACTGTTCTCCAATAAACACTACCATTCAACAACAAACACCACCATTTTCCAATAAACACCACCATTCTACAATAAATGCCATCATCTTCTAACAAACACCAACATTCTCCAACAAGCACCATCATTCTCCAACAAACACAAACATTCTCCAGCAAACACCATGATTCTCCAACAAACACCAGCATTCTCCAACAAACACAAACATTCTCAAACACCAGCATTCCCAACAAACACCATCATTCTTCAACAAGCACCATCATTCTCCAGCAAACTATCATTCTCCAACAAAAAACACCATTCTACAAAAAACACTACCATTCAACAAAAAACGCCACCATTTTCCCATAAATGCCATAATTTCTAACAAACACCAAAATTCTCCAACAAGCACCAACATTCTCCAACAAAAACAATCATTCTCCAACAAACACCAGCATTCTCCAACAAACACTAGCATTCTCCAACAAAAACCAACATTCTCCAGAAAACAGTCATTCTGCAAAAAACACCAGCATTCTCCAACAAACACTATCATTCTCCAAAAAAAACATTCTCCAAAAGACACCATCATTATCCAACAAACACCAACGTTCTCAAACACAATTATTCTCCAACAAACACCATCATTCTCCAACAAACACCAGCATTCTCCAAGAAACACCAACATTCTCAAACACCAGCATTACCCAAAAAGCACCAACATTCTCCAACAACAACATTCTCAAATAAACACCACCATTCCCCATCAAACGCCACCATTCTCCAATAAACACCAGCATTCTCCAATAAACAACACTGTTCTCCAACAGCAACATTCTCCAACAAACATCATCATTGTCCAAAAACACCATGAATCGCCAACAAACATCATCATTCTCCAACAAACACCAATATCTCCACTAAGCACCAACATTCTCCAACAAACAGTCATTCTCCTACAAAAACCACAATTCCCCAACAAACATCAACATTCTCCAACAAACACCAATGTGCTCCAACAAACACCGCCATTCAACAACAAACACCATCATTCTCCAACAAACAGCAACATTGTCAAACACCAAAATTCTCAAACACCATTCAACAAAAAACGCCACCATTTTCCCATAAATGCCATAATTTCTAACAAACACCAAAATTCTCCAACAAGCACCAACATTCTCCAAAAAAAACAATCATTCTCCAACAAACACCAGCATTCTCCAACAAACACCAGCATTCTCCAAGAAACACCAGCATTCACCAACAAACACTAACATTCTTCAACAACAAAAAAACATTCTCCAGCATACACAAACATTCTCCAACAAACACCAGCATTCTCCAACAAACACTATCATTCTCCAACAAAAAACATTCTCCAAAGACCCCATCATTCTCCAACAAACACCAACATTCTCAAACACCAGCATTCCCTAACAAACACCATCCTTCTCCAACCAACACCACCATTCTCAAACAACAGCATTCCCAAAAAAGCACCAACATTCTCCAACACCAAAATTCTCAAATAAACACCACCATTCACCATCAAACACCACCATTCTCAAACAAACGCCACCATTCTCCAATAAACACCAGCATTCTCCAGTAAACAACACTGTTCTCCAACAGCAGCATTCTCCAACAAACATCATCATTCTCTACGAAAACACCATCAATCTCCAACAAACACTATCATTCTCCAACAAACACCAATATCTCCAACAAGCACCAACATTCTCCAACAAAAACCATCATCCTCCAACAAACACCAACATTCTCAAACAAACACCAACATTCTCAAATAAATACCATCATTGTCCAACAAACACCAAAATTCTCAAACACCAGCATTCCCCAAAAAGCACCAATATCTCCAACAAGCACCAACATTCTCCAACAAACACAGTCATTCTCCAACAAAAACCACAATTCCCCAACAAACATCAACATTCTCCAACAAACACCAATGTGCTCCAACAAACACCACCATTCAACAACAAACACCATTCTCCAACAAACACCAACATTGTCAAACACCAAAATTCTCAAACACTAGCACTCTCAAACACCAGCATTCCCAAGGAAACACCAACATTCTCCAACAAACACCAACATTCTCAAATAAACACCACCATTCCCCAACCAACACCACCATTCTCAAACACCAGCATTCCCCAACACACACCATCCTTCTCCAACAAACACCAACATTCTCAAACACCAGCATTCCCAAAAAAGCACCAACATTCTCCAACACCAAAATTCTCAAATAAACACCATCATTGACCATCAAACACCACCATTCTCAAACAAATGCCACCATTCTCCAGTAAAGAACACTGTTCTCCAACAGCAGCATTCTCCAACAAACACCAATATCTCCAACAAAAACAGTCATTCTCCAACAAAAACCACAATTCCCCAACAAACATCAACATTCTCCAACAAACACCAATGTGCTCCAACAAACACCAACATTTTCAAACACCAACATTCTCAAATAAACACCACCATTCCCCATAAAACACCATCATTTTCCAACAAACATCATCATTCTCCAAAAACACCATCATTCTCCAACAAACACCATCATTCTCCAACAAGCACCATCATTCTCCAACAAACACAAACATTCTCCAGCAAACACCATCATTCTCCAACAAACACCAGCATTCTCCAACAAACAAACATTCTCAAACACCAGCATTCCCAACAAACACCATCATTCTCCAACAAACACAAACATTCTCCAGCAAACACCATCATTCTCAAATAAACACCACCATTGACAATCAAACACCGCCATTCTCATACAAATACCACCATTCTCCAATATACACCAGCATTCTCCAGTAAACAACACTGTTCTCCAACAGCAGCATTCTCCAACAAACACCATCATTCTCCAACAAACACCAATATCTCCAACAAAAACCATCATTCTCCAACAAAAACAGTCATTCTCCAACAAAAACCACAATTCCCCAACAAACATCAACATTCTCCAACAAACACCAATGTGCTCCAACAAACACCAACATTTTCAGACACCAACATTCTGAAATAAACACCACCATTCCCCATAAAACACCACCATTTTCCAACAAACATCATCATTCTCCAAAAACACCATCATTCTCCAACAAACACCAACATTCTCCAACAAACACCAACATTCTCCAACAAAAACCAACATTCTCCAGAAAACACAGTCATTCTGCAAAAAACACCAGCATTCTCCAACAAATGTTATGTTCTCCAAAAAAAACATTCTCCAAAAGACACCATCATTATCCAACAAACACCAACGTTCTCAAACACAATCATTCTCCAACAAACACCATCATTCTCCAACAAACACCAGCATTCTCCAAGAAACACCAGCATTCTCCAACAAACACTAACATTCTTCAACAAAAAAAAACATTCTCCAGCATACACAAACATTCTCCAACAAACACCAGCATTCTCCAACAAACACTATCATTCTCCAACAAAAAACAACATTCTCCAAAAGACACCATCATTCTCCAACAAAGACTAACATTCTCAAACACCAGCATTCCCCAACAAACACCATCCTTCTCCAACAAACACAATTTTTCTCCAACAAACATCATTCTCCAACAAGCACCAACATTCTCCAACAAACACCATGGTTCTCCAATAAACACCAGCATTCTCCAACAAACACCAGCATTCTCCATGAAACACCAGAATTCTCCAACAAACACTAACATTCTTCAACAAAAAAAACATTCTCCAGCATACACAAACATTCTCCAACAAAGACCAGCATTCTCCAACAAACACTATCATTCTCCAACAAAAAACGACATTCTCCAAAGACCCCATCATTCTCCAACAAACACCAACATTCTCAAACACCAGCATTCCCCAACAAACACCATCCTTTCCAACAAACACCAACATTCTCAAACACCAACATTCTCAAACACCAGCATTACCCAAAAAGCACCAACATTCTCCAATACCAACATTCTCAAATAAACACCACCATTCCCCATCAAACGCCACCATTCTCCAATAAACACCAGCATTCTCCAATAAACAACACTGTTATCCAACAGCACCATTCTCCAACAAACATCATCATTGTCCAAAAACACCATCATTCTCCAACAAACACCAATGTCTCCACTAAGCACCAACATTCTCCAACAAACAGTCATTCTCCTGCAAAAACCACAATTCCCCAACAAACATCAACATTCTCCAAAAAACACCAATGTGCTCCAACAAACACCACCATTGAACAACAAACACCATCATTCTCCAACAAACACCAACATTGTCAAACACCAAAATTCTCAAACACCAGCATTCGCCAACAAACACCAACATTCTCCAACAAACACCATCATTCTCCAACAAATACCAACATTCTCAAATAAACACCAAAATTCCCCAAACAACACCACCATTCTCAAACACCAGCATTCCCCAACAAACACCAACATTCTCCAACAAACACCATCATTCTCCAACAAACACCATCATTCTCCAACAAACACTAGCATTCCCAAACACCAGCATTCCCCAATGAACACCATCATTCTCCAACAAACACCAACATTCTCAAACACCAGCATTACCCAAAAAGCACCAACATTCTCCAACAACAACATTCTCAAATAAACACCACCATTCCCCATCAAACGCCACCATTCTCCAATAAACACCAGCATTCTCCAATAAACACCAACATTCTCCAACAAAAACCAACATTCTCCAGAAAACAGTCATTCTGCAAAAAACACCAGCATTCTCCAACAAATGTTATGTTCTCCAAAAAAAACATTCTCCAAAAGACACCATCATTATCCAACAAACACCAACGTTCTCAAACACAATCATTCTCCAACAAACACCATCATTCTCCAACAAACACCAGCATTCTCCAAGAAACACCAGCATTCTCCAACAAACACTAACATTCTTCAACAAAAAAAAACATTCTCCAGCATACACAAACATTCTCCAATAAACACCAGCATTCTCCAACAAACACTATCATTCTCCAACAAAAAACAACATTCTCCAAAAGACACCATCATTCTCCAACAAAGACTAACATTCTCAAACACCAGCATTCCCCAACAAACACCATCCTTCTCCAACAAACACAATTTTTCTCCAACAAACATCATTCTCCAACAAGCACCAACATTCTCCAACAAACACCATGGTTCTCCAATAAACACCAGCATTCTCCAACAAACACCAGCATTCTCCATGAAACACCAGAATTCTCCAACAAACACTAACATTCTTCAACAAAAAAAACATTCTCCAGCATGCACAAACATTCTCCAACAAAGACCAGAATTCTCCAACAAACACTATCATTCTCCAACAAAAAACGACATTCTCCAAAGACCCCATCATTCTCCAACAAACACCAACATTCTCAAACACCAGCATTCCCCAACAAACACCATCCTTTCCAACAAACACCAACATTCTCAAACACCAACATTCTCAAACACCAGCATTACCCAAAAAGCACCAACATTCTCCAATACCAACATTCTCAAATAAACACCACCATTCCCCATCAAACGCCACCATTCTCCAATAAACACCAGCATTCTCCAATAAACAACACTGTTATCCAACAGCACCATTCTCCAACAAACATCATCATTGTCCAAAAACACCATCATTCTCCAACAAACACCAATGTCTCCACTAAGCACCAACATTCTCCAACAAACAGTCATTCTCCTGCAAAAACCACAATTCCCCAACAAACATCAACATTCTCCAAAAAACACCAATGTGCTCCAACAAACACCACCATTCAACAACAAACACCATCATTCTCCAACAAACACCAACATTGTCAAACACCAAAATTCTCAAACACCAGCATTCGCCAACAAACACCAACATTCTCCAACAAACACCAACATTCTCAAACAAATACCAACATTCTCAAATAAACACCAAAATTCCCCAAACACCACCATTCTCAAACACCAGCATTCCCCATCAAACACCAACATTCTCCAACAAACACCATCATTCTCCAACAAACACCATCATTCTCCAACAAACACTAGCATTCCCAAACACCAGCATTCCCCAATGAACACCATCATTCTCCAACAAACACCAACATTCTCAAACACCAGCATTACCCAAAAAGCACCAACATTCTCCAACAACAACATTCTCAAATAAACACCACCATTCCCCATCAAACGCCACCATTCTCCAATAAACACCAGCATTCTCCAATAAACAACACTGTTCTCCAACAGCACCATTCTCCAACAAACATCATCATTGTCCAAAAACACCATCAATCGCCAACAAACATCATCATTCTCCAACAAACACCAATATCTCCACTAAGCACCAACATTCTCCAACAAACAGTCATTCTCCTACAAAAACCACAATTCCCCAACAAACATCAACATTCTCCAACAAACACCAATGTGCTCCAACAAACACCGCCATTCAACAACAAACACCATCATTCTCCAACAAACAGCAACATTGTCAAACACCAAAATTCTCAAACACCATTCAACAAAAAACGCCACCATTGTCCCATAAATGCCATAATTTCTAACAAACACCAAAATTCTCCAACAAGCACCAACATTCTCCAAAAAAAACAATCATTCTCCAACAAACACCAGCATTCTCCAACAAACACCAGCATTCTCCAAGAAACACCAGCATTCACCAACAAACACTAACATTCTTCAACAACAAAAAAACATTCTCCAGCATACACAAACATTCTCCAACAAACACCAGCATTCTCCAACAAACACTATCATTCTCCAACAAAAAACATTCTCCAAAGACCCCATCATTCTCCAACAAACACCAACATTCTCAAACACCAGCATTCCCTAACAAACACCATCCTTCTCCAACCAACACCACCATTCTCAAACAACAGCATTCCCAAAAAAGCACCAACATTCTCCAACACCAAAATTCTCAAATAAACACCACCATTCACCATCAAACACCACCATTCTCAAACAAACGCCACCATTCTCCAATAAACACCAGCATTCTCCAGTAAACAACACTGTTCTCCAACAGCAGCATTCTCCAACAAACATCATCATTCTCTACGAAAACACCATCAATCTCCAACAAACACTATCATTCTCCAACAAACACCAATATCTCCAACAAGCACCAACATTCTCCAACAAAAACCATCATCCTCCAACAAACACCAACATTCTCAAACAAACACCAACATTCTCAAATAAATACCATCATTGTCCAACAAACACCAAAATTCTCAAACACCAGCATTCCCCAAAAAGCACCAACATTCTCCAACAAACTCCAACATTCTCAAACAGCAACATTCTCAAACACCAGCATTCCCCAACAAACAACAACATTCTCCAACAAACACCAACATTCAACAACAAACACCATCATTCTCAAATAAATACCATCATTGTCCAACAAACACCAAAATTCTCAAACATCAACATTCTCAAACACCAGCATTCCCCAAAAAGCACCAACATTCTCAAACACCAACATTCTCAAACACCAGCATTCCCCAACAAACAACAATATATCCAACAAACACCACCATTCAACAATAAACACCATCATTCTCCAACAAACTCCAACATTCTCAAACACCAACATTCTCAAACACCAGCATTCCCCAACAAACAACAACATTCTCCAACAAACACCAACATTCAACAACAAACACCATCATTCTCCAACAAACACCAAAATTCTCAAACACCAGCATTCCCCAAAAAGCACCAACATTCTCCAACACCAACATTCTCAGACATCAACATTCTCAAATAAAAACCATCATTCTCCAACAAACACCAACATTCTCAAACACCAGCATTCCCAACAAACACCATCATTCTCCAACAAACACAAACATTCTCCAGCAAACACCATCATTCTCAAATAAACACCACCATTGACAATCAAACACCGCCATTCTCATACAAACACCACCATTCTCCAATATACACCAGCATTCTCCAGTAAACAACACTGTTCTCCAACAGCAGCATTCTCCAACAAACACCATCATTCTCCAACAAACACCAATATCTCCAACAAAAACCATCATTCTCCAACAAAAATAGTCATTCTCCAACAAAAACCACAATTCCCCAACAAACATCAACATTCTCCAACAAACACCAATGTGCTCCAACAAACACCAACAATTTCAGACACCAACATTCTGAAATAAACACCACCATTCCCCATAAAACACCACCATTTTCCAACAAACATCATCATTCTCCAAAAACACCATCATTCTCCAACAAACACCAACATTCTCCAACAAACACCAATGTGCTCCAACAAAAACCAACATTCTCCAGAAAACACAGTCATTCTGCAAAAAACACCAGCATTCTCCAACAAATGTTATGTTCTCCAAAAAAAACATTCTCCAAAAGACACCATCATTATCCAACAAACACCAACGTTCTCAAACACAATCATTCTCCAACAAACACCATCATTCTCCAACAAACACCACCATTCCCCAACCAACACCACCATTCTCAAACACCAGCATTCCCCAACAAACACCATCCTTCTCCAACAAACACCAATATTCTCAAACACCAGCATTCCCAAAAAAGCACCAACATTCTCCAACACCAAAATTCTCAAATAAACACCACCATTCACCATCAAACACCACCATTCTCAAACAAACGCCACCATTCTCCAATAAACACCAGCATTCTCCAGTAAACAACACTGTTCTCCAACAGCAGCATTCTCCAACAAACATCATCATTCTCCGAAAACACCATCAATCTCCAACAAACACCATCATTCTCCAACAAACACCAATATCTCCACTAAGCACCAACATTCTCCAACAAACAGTCATTCTCCTACAAAAACCACAATTCCCCAACAAACATCAACATTCTCCAACAAACACCAATGTGCTCCATCAAACACCACCATTCTCAAACAAACGCCACCATTCTCCAATAAACACCAGCATTCTCCAGTAAACAACACTGTTCTCCAACAGCAGCATTCTCCAACAAACACCATCATTCTCCAACAAACACCAATATCTCCAACAAGCACCAACATTCTCCAACAAACACAGTCATTCTCCAACAAAAACCACAATTACCCAACAAACATCAACATTCTCCAACAAACACCAATGTGCTCCAACAAACACCAACATTCTCAAACACCAGCATTCCCCAACAAACACCATCATTGTAGAAATAACAACAACATTCTCAAACACCAACATTTTCAAACACCAACATTCTCAAATAAACACCACCATTCCCCATGAAACACCACCATTTTCCAACAAACATCATCATTCTCCAAAAACACCATCATTCTCCAACAAACACCATCATTCTCCAACAAGCACCAACATTCTCCAACAAGCACCAACATTCTCCAACACCATCATTCTCCAACAAACACCAACATTCTCCAACAAGCACCATCATTCTCCAACAAACACAAACATTCTCCAACAAACACCATCATTCTCAAACAAACACCAACATTCTCAAATAAATACCATCATTGTCCAACAAACACCAAAATTCTCAAACACCAGCATTCCCCAAAAAGCACCAATATCTCCAACAAGCACCAACATTCTCCAACAAACACAGTCATTCTCCAACAAAAACCACAATTCCCCAACAAACATCAACATTCTCCAACAAACACCAATGTGCTCCAACAAACACCACCATTCAACAACAAACACCATTCTCCAACAAACACCAACATTGTCAAACACCAAAATTCTCAAACACTAGCACTCTCAAACACCAGCATTCCCAAGGAAACACCAACATTCTCCAACAAACACCAACATTCTCAAATAAACACCACCATTCCCCAACCAACACCACCATTCTCAAACACCAGCATTCCCCAACACACACCATCCTTCTCCAACAAACATTCTCAAACACCAGCATTCCCAAAAAAGCACCAACATTCTCCAACACCAAAATTCTCAAATAAACACCATCATTGACCATCAAACACCACCATTCTCAAACAAATGCCACCATTCTCCAGTAAAGAACACTGTTCTCCAACAGCAGCATTCTCCAACAAACACCAATATCTCCAACAAAAACAGTCATTCTCCAACAAAAACCACAATTCCCCAACAAACATCAACATTCTCCAACAAACACCAATGTGCTCCAACAAACACCAACATTTTCAAACACCAACATTCTCAAATAAACACCACCATTCCCCATCACCCCACCCCAAACACCATCATTTTCCAACAAACATCATCATTCTCCAAAAACACCATCATTCTCCAACAAACACCATCATTCTCCAACAAGCACCATCATTCTCCAACAAACACAAACATTCTCCAGCAAACACCATCATTCTCCAACAAACACCAGCATTCTCCAACAAACACCATCATTCTCAAACACCAGCATTCCCCAACAAACACCATCCTTCTCCAACAAACACCAATATTCTCAAACACCAGCATTCCCAAAAAAGCACCAACATTCTCCAACACCAAAATTCTCAAATAAACACCACCATTCACCATCAAACACCACCATTCTCAAACAAACGCCACCATTCTCCAATAAACACCAGCATTCTCCAGTAAACAACACTGTTCTCCAACAGCAGCATTCTCCAACAAACATCATCATTCTCCGAAAACACCATCAATCTCCAACAAACACCATCATTCTCCAACAAACACCAATATCTCCACTAAGCACCAACATTCTCCAACAAACAGTCATTCTCCTACAAAAACCACAATTCCCCAACAAACATCAACATTCTCCAACAAACACCAATGTGCTCCATCAAACACCACCATTCTCAAACAAACGCCACCATTCTCCAATAAACACCAGCATTCTCCAGTAAACAACACTGTTCTCCAACAGCAGCATTCTCCAACAAACACCATCATTCTCCAACAAACACCAATATCTCCAACAAGCACCAACATTCTCCAACAAACACAGTCATTCTCCAACAAAAACCACAATTACCCAACAAACATCAACATTCTCCAACAAACACCAATGTGCTCCAACAAACACCAACATTCTCAAACACCAGCATTCCCCAACAAACACCATCATTGTAGAAATAACAACAACATTCTCAAACACCAACATTTTCAAACACCAACATTCTCAAATAAACACCACCATTCCCCATGAAACACCACCATTTTCCAACAAACATCATCATTCTCCAAAAACACCATCATTCTCCAACAAACACCATCATTCTCCAACAAGCACCAACATTCTCCAACAAGCACCAACATTCTCCAACACCATCATTCTCCAACAAACACCAACATTCTCCAACAAGCACCATCATTCTCCAACAAACACAAACATTCTCCAACAAACACCATCATTCTCAAACAAACACCAACATTCTCAAATAAATACCATCATTGTCCAACAAACACCAAAATTCTCAAACACCAGCATTCCCCAAAAAGCACCAATATCTCCAACAAGCACCAACATTCTCCAACAAACACAGTCATTCTCCAACAAAAACCACAATTCCCCAACAAACATCAACATTCTCCAACAAACACCAATGTGCTCCAACAAACACCACCATTCAACAACAAACACCATTCTCCAACAAACACCAACATTGTCAAACACCAAAATTCTCAAACACTAGCACTCTCAAACACCAGCATTCCCAAGGAAACACCAACATTCTCCAACAAACACCAACATTCTCAAATAAACACCACCATTCCCCAACCAACACCACCATTCTCAAACACCAGCATTCCCCAACACACACCATCCTTCTCCAACAAACATTCTCAAACACCAGCATTCCCAAAAAAGCACCAACATTCTCCAACACCAAAATTCTCAAATAAACACCATCATTGACCATCAAACACCACCATTCTCAAACAAATGCCACCATTCTCCAGTAAAGAACACTGTTCTCCAACAGCAGCATTCTCCAACAAACACCAATATCTCCAACAAAAACAGTCATTCTCCAACAAAAACCACAATTCCCCAACAAACATCAACATTCTCCAACAAACACCAATGTGCTCCAACAAACACCAACATTTTCAAACACCAACATTCTCAAATAAACACCACCATTCCCCATAAAACACCATCATTTTCCAACAAACATCATCATTCTCCAAAAACACCATCATTCTCCAACAAACACCATCATTCTCCAACAAGCACCATCATTCTCCAACAAACACAAACATTCTCCAGCAAACACCATCATTCTCCAACAAACACCAGCATTCTCCAACAAACAAACATTCTCAAACACCAGCATTCCCAACAAACACCATCATTCTCCAACAAACACAAACATTCTCCAGCAAACACCATCATTCTCAAATAAACACCACCATTGACAAACACCGCCATTCTCATACAAACACCACCATTCTCCAATATACACCAGCATTCTCCAGTAAACAACACTGTTCTCCAACAGCAGCATTCTCCAACAAACACCATCATTCTCCAACAAACACCAATATCTCCAACAAAAACCATCATTCTCCAACAAAAACAGTCATTCTCCAACAAAAACCACAATTCCCCAACAAACATCAACATTCTCCAACAAACACCAATGTGCTCCAACAAACACCAACATTTTCAGACACCAACATTCTGAAATAAACACCACCATTCCCCATAAAACACCACCATTTTCCAACAAACATCATCATTCTCCAAAAACACCATCATTCTCCAACAAACACCAACATTCTCCAACAAACACCAACATTCTCCAACAAAAACCAACATTCTCCAGAAAACACAGTCATTCTGCAAAAAACACCAGCATTCTCCAACAAATGTTATGTTCTCCAAAAAAAACATTCTCCAAAAGACACCATCATTATCCAACAAACACCAACGTTCTCAAACACAATCATTCTCCAACAAACACCATCATTCTCCAACAAACACCAGCATTCTCCAAGAAACACCAGCATTCTCCAACAAACACTAACATTCTTCAACAAAAAAAAACATTCTCCAGCATACACAAACATTCTCCAACAAACACCAGCATTCTCCAACAAACACTATCATTCTCCAACAAAAAACAACATTCTCCAAAAGACACCATCATTCTCCAACAAAGACTAACATTCTCAAACACCAGCATTCCCCAACAAACACCATCCTTCTCCAACAAACACAATTTTTCTCCAACAAACATCATTCTCCAACAAGCACCAACATTCTCCAACAAACACCATGGTTCTCCAATAAACACCAGCATTCTCCAACAAACACCAGCATTCTCCATGAAACACCAGAATTCTCCAACAAACACTAACATTCTTCAACAAAAAAAACATTCTCCAGCATACACAAACATTCTCCAACAAAGACCAGCATTCTCCAACAAACACTATCATTCTCCAACAAAAAACGACATTCTCCAAAGACCCCATCATTCTCCAACAAACACCAACATTCTCAAACACCAGCATTCCCCAACAAACACCATCCTTTCCAACAAACACCAACATTCTCAAACACCAACATTCTCAAACACCAGCATTACCCAAAAAGCACCAACATTCTCCAATACCAACATTCTCAAATAAACACCACCATTCCCCAGCAAACGCCACCATTCTCCAATAAACACCAGCATTCTCCAATAAACAACACTGTTATCCAACAGCACCATTCTCCAACAAACATCATCATTGTCCAAAAACACCATCATTCTCCAACAAACACCAATGTCTCCACTAAGCACCAACATTCTCCAACAAACACAAGCATTCTCCAACAAAAACCAACATTCTCCAGAAAACAGTCATTCTGCAAAAAACACCAGCATTCTCCAACAAACACTATCATTCTCCAAAAAAAACATTCTCCAAAAGACACCATCATTATCCAACAAACACCAACGTTCTCAAACACAATTATTCTCCAACAAACACCATCATTCTCCAACAAACACCAGCATTCTCCAAGAAACACCAGCATTCTCCAACAAACACTAACATTCTTCAACAACAAAAAAATATTCTCCAGCATACACAAACATTCTCCAACAAACACCAGCATTCTCCAACAAACACTATCATTCTCCAACAAAAAACAACATTCTCCAAAGACCCCATCATTCTCCAACAAACACCAACATTCTCAAACACCAGCATTACCCAAAAAGCACCAATATTCTCCAAAAACAACATTCTCAAATAAACACCACCATTCCCCATCAAACGCCACCATTCTCCAATAAACACCAGCATTCTCCAATAAACAACACTGTTCTCCAACAGCACCATTCTCCAACAAACATCATCATTGTCCAAAAACACCATCATTCTCCAACAAACACCAATGTCTCCACTAAGCACCAACATTCTCCAACAAACAGTCATTCTCCTGCAAAAACCACAATTCCCCAACAAACATCAACATTCTCCAAAAAACACCAATGTGCTCCAACAAACACCACCATTCAACAACACCATCATTCTCCAACAAACACCAACATTGTCAAACACCAAAATTCTCAAACACCAGCATTCCCCAACAAACACCAACATTCTCCAACAAACACCATCATTCTCCAACAAACACTAGCATTCCCAAACACCAGCATTCCCCAATGAACACCATCATTCTCCAACAAACACCAACATTCTCAAACACCAGCATTACCCAAAAAGCACCAACATTCTCCAACAACAACATTCTCAAATAAACACCACCATTCCCCATCAAACGCCACCATTCACCAATAAACACCAGCATTCTCCAATAAACAACACTGTTCTCCAACAGCACCATTCTCCAACAAACATCATCATTGTCCAAAAACACCATCAATCTCCAACAAACACATCATTCTCCAACAAACACTAGCATTCCCAAACACCAGCATTCCCCAATGAACACCATCATTCTCCAACAAACACCAACATTCTCAAACACCAGCATTACCCAAAAAGCACCAACATTCTCCAACAACAACATTCTCAAATAAACACCACCATTCCCCATCAAACGCCACCATTCTCCAATAAACACCAGCATTCTCCAATAAACAACACTGTTATCCAACAGCACCATTCTCCAACAAACATCATCATTGTCCAAAAACACCATCAATCTCCAACAAACATCAACATTCTCCAACAAACACCAATGTGATACAACAAACACCACCATTCAACAACAAACACCATCATTCTCCAACAAACAGCAACATTGTCAAACACCAAAATTCTCAAACACCATTCTACAAAAAACACTACCATTCAACAAAAAACGCCACCATTTTCCCATAAATGCCATAATTTCTAACAAACACCAAAATTCTCCAACAAGCACCAACATCCTCCAACAAAAACAATCATTCTCCAACAAACACCAGCATTCTCCAACAAACACCAGCATTCTCCAAGAAACACCAGCATTCACCAACAAACACTAACATTCTTCAACAACAAAAAAACATTCTCCAGCATACACAAACATTCTCCAACAAACACCAACATTCTCAAACACCAGCATTCCCCAACAAACACCATCCTTTCCAACAAACACCAACATTCTCAAACACCAACATTCTCAAACACCAGCATTACCCAAAAAGCACCAACATTCTCCAATACCAACATTCTCAAATAAACACCACCATTCCCCAGCAAACGCCACCATTCTCCAATAAACACCAGCATTCTCCAATAAACAACACTGTTATCCAACAGCACCATTCTCCAACAAACATCATCATTGTCCAAAAACACCATCATTCTCCAACAAACACCAATGTCTCCACTAAGCACCAACATTCTCCAACAAACACAAGCATTCTCCAACAAAAACCAACATTCTCCAGAAAACAGTCATTCTGCAAAAAACACCAGCATTCTCCAACAAACACTATCATTCTCCAAAAAAAACATTCTCCAAAAGACACCATCATTATCCAACAAACACCAACGTTCTCAAACACAATTATTCTCCAACAAACACCATCATTCTCCAACAAACACCAGCATTCTCCAAGAAACACCAGCATTCTCCAACAAACACTAACATTCTTCAACAACAAAAAAATATTCTCCAGCATACACAAACATTCTCCAACAAACACCAGCATTCTCCAACAAACACTATCATTCTCCAACAAAAAACAACATTCTCCAAAGACCCCATCATTCTCCAACAAACACCAACATTCTCAAACACCAGCATTACCCAAAAAGCACCAATATTCTCCAAAAACAACATTCTCAAATAAACACCACCATTCCCCATCAAACGCCACCATTCTCCAATAAACACCAGCATTCTCCAATAAACAACACTGTTCTCCAACAGCACCATTCTCCAACAAACATCATCATTGTCCAAAAACACCATCATTCTCCAACAAACACCAATGTCTCCACTAAGCACCAACATTCTCCAACAAACAGTCATTCTCCTGCAAAAACCACAATTCCCCAACAAACATCAACATTCTCCAAAAAACACCAATGTGCTCCAACAAACACCACCATTCAACAACACCATCATTCTCCAACAAACACCAACATTGTCAAACACCAAAATTCTCAAACACCAGCATTCCCCAACAAACACCAACATTCTCCAACAAACACCATCATTCTCCAACAAACACTAGCATTCCCAAACACCAGCATTCCCCAATGAACACCATCATTCTCCAACAAACACCAACATTCTCAAACACCAGCATTACCCAAAAAGCACCAACATTCTCCAACAACAACATTCTCAAATAAACACCACCATTCCCCATCAAACGCCACCATTCACCAATAAACACCAGCATTCTCCAATAAACAACACTGTTCTCCAACAGCACCATTCTCCAACAAACATCATCATTGTCCAAAAACACCATCAATCTCCAACAAACACATCATTCTCCAACAAACACTAGCATTCCCAAACACCAGCATTCCCCAATGAACACCATCATTCTCCAACAAACACCAACATTCTCAAACACCAGCATTACCCAAAAAGCACCAACATTCTCCAACAACAACATTCTCAAATAAACACCACCATTCCCCATCAAACGCCACCATTCTCCAATAAACACCAGCATTCTCCAATAAACAACACTGTTATCCAACAGCACCATTCTCCAACAAACATCATCATTGTCCAAAAACACCATCAATCTCCAACAAACATCAACATTCTCCAACAAACACCAATGTGATACAACAAACACCACCATTCAACAACAAACACCATCATTCTCCAACAAACAGCAACATTGTCAAACACCAAAATTCTCAAACACCATTCTACAAAAAACACTACCATTCAACAAAAAACGCCACCATTTTCCCATAAATGCCATAATTTCTAACAAACACCAAAATTCTCCAACAAGCACCAACATCCTCCAACAAAAACAATCATTCTCCAACAAACACCAGCATTCTCCAACAAACACCAGCATTCTCCAAGAAACACCAGCATTCACCAACAAACACTAACATTCTTCAACAACAAAAAAACATTCTCCAGCATACACAAACATTCTCCAACAAACACCAGCATTCTCCAACAAACACTCATTCTCCAACAAAAAACATTCTCCAAAGACCCCATCATTCTCCAACAAACACCAACATTCTCAAACACCAGCATTCCCTAACAAACACCATCCTTCTCCAACCAACACCACCATTCTCAAACACCAGCATTCCCAAAAAAGCACCAACATTCTCCAACACCAAAATTCTCAAATAAAAACCACCATTCACCATCAAACACCACCATTCTCAAACAAACGCCACCATTCTCCAATAAACACCAGCATTCTCCAGTAAACGACACTGTTCTCCAACAGCAGCATTCTCCAACAAACATCATCATTCTCTACGAAAACACCATCAATCTCCAACAAACACTATCATTCTCCAACAAACACCAATATCTCCAACAAGCACCAACATTCTCCAACAAAAACCATCATCCTCCAACAAACACCAACATTCTCAAACAAACACCAACATTCTCAAATAAATACCATCATTGTCCAACAAACACCAAAATTCTCAAACATCAACATTCTCAAACACCAGCATTCCCCAAAAAGCAGCAACATTCTCCAACAAACTCCAACATTCTCAAACACCAACATTCTCAAACACCAGCATTCCCCAACAAACAACAACATTCTCCAACAAACACCAACATTCAACAACAAACACCATCATTCTCAAATAAATACCATCATTGTCCAACAAACACCAAAATTCTCAAACATCAACATTCTCAAACACCAGCATTCCCCAAAAAGCACCAACATTCTCTAACACCAACATTCTCAAACACCAACATTCTCAAACACCAGCATTCCACAAAAAACAACAATATATCCAACAAACACCACCATTCAACAATAAACACCATCATTCTTCAACAAACTCCAACGTTCTCAAACACCAACATTCTCAAACACCAGCATTCCCCAACAAACAACAACATTCTCCAACAAACACCAACATTCAACAACAAACACCATCATTCTTCAACAAACACCAAAATTCTCAAACACCAGCATTCCACAAAAAACAACAATATATCCAACAAACACCACCATTCAACAATAAACACCATCATTCTCCAACAAACTCCAACATTCTCAAACACCAACATTCTCAAACCCCAGCATTCCCCAAAAAACACCAATATCTCCAACAAACACCACCATTCAACAACAAACACCATCATTCTCCAACAAACACCAAAATTCTCAAACACCAGCATTCCCC
Organism: Pygocentrus nattereri; assembly: GCF_015220715.1. Lineage (NCBI taxonomy): Eukaryota > Metazoa > Chordata > Actinopteri > Characiformes > Serrasalmidae > Pygocentrus > Pygocentrus nattereri. The sequence goes on along the minus strand of NC_051238.1, from coordinate 561,931 downwards.
AAAAAGCAGCAACATTCTCCAACAAACACCAACATTCTCAAACAAATACCAACATTCTCAAATAAACACCACCATTCCCCAACCAACACCACCATTCTCAAACACCAGCATTCCCCAACAAACACCATCCTTCTCCAACAAACACCAACATTCTCCAAGAAACAAACATTCTCAAACACCAGCATTCCCAAAAAAGCACCAACATTCTCCAACACCAAAATTCTCAAATAAACACCACCATTGACCATCAAACACCACCATTCTCAAACAAACGCCACCATTCTCCAATAAACACCAGCATTCTCCAGTAAACAACACTGTTCTCCAAGAGCAGCATTCTCCAACAAACACCATCATTCTCCAACAAACACCAATATCTCCAACAAGCACCAACATTCTCCAACAAACAGTCATTCTTCAACAAAAACCACAATTCCCCAACAAACATCAACATTCTCCAACAAACACCAATGTGCTCCAACAAACACCAACATTCTCAAACACCAGCATTCCCCAACAAACACCATCATTGTAGAAATAACAACAACACTCTCAAACACCAACATTTTCAAACACCAACATTCTCAAATAAACACCACCATTCCCCATGAAACACCACCATTTTCCAACAAACATCATCATTCTCCAAAAACACCATCATTCTCCAACAAACACCATCATTCTCCAACAAGCACCAACATTCTCCAACACCATCATTCTCCAACAAACACCAACATTCTCCAACAAGCACCATCATTCTCCAACAAACAAAAACATTCTCCAACAAACACCATCATTCTCAAACAAACACCAACATTCTCAAACACCAGCATTCCCCAAAAAGCACCAATATCTCCAACAAGCACCAACATTCTCCAACAGACAGTCATTCTCCAACAAAAACCACAATTCCCCAACAAACATCAACATTCTCCAACAAACACCAATGTGCTCCAACAAACACCACCATTCAACAACAAACACCATCATTCTCCAACAAACACCAACATTGTCAACCACCAAAATTCTCAAACACTAGCACTCTCAAACACCAGCATTCCCCAAGAAACACCAACATTCTCCAACAAACACCAACATTCTCAAATAAACACCACCATTCCCCAACCAACACCACCATTCTCAAACACCAGCATTCCCCAACAAACACCATCCTTCTCCAACAAACACCAACATTCTCAAACACCAGCATTCCTAAAAAAGCACCAACATTCTCCAACACCAAAATTCTCAAATAAACACCATCATTGACCATAAAACACCACCATTCTCAAACAAACGCCACCATTCTCCAGTAAAGAACACTGTTCTCCAACAGCAGCATTCTCCAACAAACACCAATATCTCCAACAAACACCATCATTCTCCAACAAAAACAGTCATTCTCCAACAAAAACCACAATTCCCCAACAAACATCAACATTCTCCAACAAACACCAATGTGCTCCAACAAACACCAACATTTTCAAACACCAACATTCTCAAATAAACACCACCATTCCCCATAAAACACCACTATTTTCCAACAAACATCATCATTCTCCAAAAACACCATCATTCTCCAACAAACACCATCATTCTCCAACAAGCACCATCATTCTCCAACAAACACAAACATTCTCCAGCAAACACCATCATTCTCCAACAAACACCAGCATTCTCCAACAAACAAACATTCTGAAACACCAGCATTCCCAACAAACACCATCATTCTCCAACAAACACAAACATTCTCCAGCAAACACCATCATTCTCAAATAAACACCACCATTGACAATCGAACACCGCCATTCTCATACAAACACCACCATTCTCCAATATACACCAGCATTCTCCAGTAAACAACACTGTTCTCCAACAGCAGCATTCTCCAACAAACACCAAAATTCTCAAACACCAGCATTCCCCAACAAGCACCAACATTCTCCAACACCATCATTCTCCAACAAACACCACAATTCCCCAACAAACATCAACATTCTCCAACAAACACCAATGTGCTCCAACAAACACCAACATTTTCAAACACCAACATTCTCAAATAAACACCACCATTCCCCATAAAACACCACCATTTTCCAACAAACATCATCATTCTCCAAAAACACCATCATTCTCCAACAAACACCATCATTCTCCAACAAGTACCAACATTCTCCAACACCATCATTCTCCAACAAACACCAACATTCTCCAACAAGCACCATCATTCTCCAACAAACACAAACATTCTCCGGCAAACACAAACATTCTCCAACAAACACCAGCATTCCCAACAAACACCATCATTCTTCAACAAGCACCATCATTCTCCAGCAAACTATCATTCTCCAATAAAAAACACCATTCTACAAAAAACACTACCATTCAACAAAAAACGCCACCATTTTCCCATAAATGCCATAATTTCTAACAAACACCAAAATACTCCAACAAGCACCAACATTCTCCAACAAAAAACAACATTCTCCAACAAACACCAGCATTCTCCAACAAACACTAACATTCTCCAACAAAAACCAACATTCTCCAGAAAACACAGTCATTCTACAAAAAACACCAGCATTCTCCAACAAACACTATCATTCTCCAAAAAAAACATTCTCCAAAAGACACCATCATTCTCCAACAAACACCAACGTTCTCAAACACAATCATTCTCCAACAAACACCAGCATTCTCCAACAAACACCAGCATTCTCCAAGAAACACCAGCATTCACCAACAAACACTAACATTCTTCAACAAAAAAAACATTTTCCAGCATACACAAACATTCTCCAACAAACACCAGCATTCTCCAACAAACACTATCATTCTCCAACAAAAACCAACATTCTCCAAAGACCCCATCATTCTCCAACAAACACCAACATTCTCAAACACCAGCATTCCCCAACAAACACCATCCTTCTCCAACCAACACCACCATTCTCAAACACCAGCATTACCAAAAAAGCACCAACATTCTCCAACACCAAAATTCTCAAATAAACACCACCATTCACCATCAAACACCACCATTCTCAAACAAACGCCACCATTCTCCAATAAACACCAGCATTCTCCAGTAAACAACACTGTTCTCCAACAGCAGCATTCTCCAACAAACACCAATATCTCCAACAAACACCATCATTCTCCAACAAAAACAGTCATTCTCCAACAAAAACCACAATTCCCCAACAAACATCAACATTCTCCAACAAACACCAATGTGTTCCAACAAACACCAACATACTCAAGCACCAGCATTCCCCAACAAACACCATCATTGTAGAAATAACAACATTCTCAAACACCAACATTTTCAAACACCAACATTCTCAAATAAACACCACCATTCCCCATAAAACACCACCATTTTCCAACAAACATCATCATTCTCCAAAAACACCATCATTCTCCAACAAACACCAATATTGTCCAACAAGCACCAACATTCTCAAACACCATCATTCTCCAACAAACACCAGCATTCTCCAACAAATACCATTATTCCCCAACAAACATCAACATTCTCCAACAAACACCAATATGCTCCGACAAAGACCATCATTCTCCAACAAACACTAGCATTCCAAAACACCAGCATTCCCCAACGAACACCATAATTCTCCAACAAACACCAGCATTCATCAACAAGCACCATCATTCTCCAGCAAACTATCATTCTCCAACAAACACCACTGTTCTCCAATAAACACTACCATTCAACAACAAACACCAACATTTTCCAATAAACACCACCATTCTCCAATAAATGCCATCATTTTCTAACAAACACCAACATTCTCCAACAAGCACGAACATTCTCCATCAAACACAAACAATCTTCAACAAACACCATCATTCTCCAACAAACACCAGCATTCTCCAACAAATACCATCATTCCCCAACAAACATCAACATTCTCCAACAAACACCAATATGCTCCAACAAAGACCATCATTCTCCAACAAACACTAGCATTCCAAAACACCAGCATTCCCCAATGAACACCATAATTCTCCAACAAACACCAGCATTCCTCAACAAACACCATCATTCTCCAACAAACACCAACATTCTCCAACAAACACCAGCATTCTCCAACAAACACCAGCATTCTCCAACAAACACCAATATCTCGAACAAGCACCAAGATTCTCCAACAAACACAGTCATTCTCCTAAAAAACCACAATTCCCCAACAAACATCAACATTCTCCAACAAACACCAATGTGCTCCAATAAACACCACCATTCAACAACAAACACCAACATTTTCCAATAAACACCACCATTCTCCAATAAATGCCATCATTTTCTAACAAACACCAACATTCTCCAACAAGCACGAACATTCTCCATCAAACACAAACAAACAATCTTCAACAAACACCATCATTCTCCAACAAACACCAACATTCTCCAACAAACACCAGCATTCTCCAACAAACACCAGCATTCTCCAACAAACACCAATATCTCGAACAAGCACCAAGATTCTCCAACAAACACAGTCATTCTCCTAAAAAACCACAATTCCCCAACAAACATCAACATTCTCCAACAAACACCAATGTGCTCCAACAAACACCACTATTCAACAACAAACACCATCATTGTCCAACAAACACCAACATTGTCAAACAAAAACATTCTCAAACAACAGCACTCTCAAACACCAGCATTCCCCAACAAACACCAACACTCTCCAACAAACACCAACATTCTCAAACAAATACCAACATTCTCAAATAAACACCACCATTCCCCAACCAACACCACCATTCTCAAACACCAGCATTCCCCAACAAACACCAACATTCTCAAACACCAGCATTCCCAAAAAAGCACCAACATTCTCCAACACCAAAATTCTCAAATAAACACCACCATTGATCATCAAACACCACCATTCTCAAACAAACGCTACCATTCTCCAATCAACACCAGCATTCTCCAGTAAACAACACTGTTCTCCAACAGCAGCATTCTCCAACAAACACCATCATTCTCCAACAAACACCAATATCTCCAACAAGCACCAACATTCTCCAACAAACACAGTCATTCTCCAACAAAAACCACAATTCCCCAACAAACATCAACATTCTCCAACAAGCACCAACATTCTCCAACAAACACAAACATTCTCAAACAAACACCAACATTCTCAAATAAATACCATCATTGTCAAACAAACACCAACATCCTCAAACATCAACATTCTCAAACACCAGCATTCCCCAAAAAAGACCAACATTCTAAAACACCAACATTCTCAAATAAACACCGCTGTTCTCCAACTTCACCATTCTCCAACAAACATCATCATTCTCCAAAAACACCATCAATCTCCAACAAACACCATCATTCTCCAAGAAATATCAACATTCTTCAAAAACACCATCATTCTCCAACAAACACCAATATACTCCAACAAGTACCATGATTCTCCAAAACCATCATTCTCAAAGAAACACCAACATTCTCCAACAAACATCATCATTCTCCAAAAACACCATCAATCTCCAACAAACATCAACATTCTCCAAGAAACATGAATATGCTCCAACAAACACCATCATTCTCCAACAAAGACCAACATTTTCAAACACCAAAATTCTCAAACACCAGCACTCTCAAACACCAGCATTCCCCAACAAACACCAACACTCTCCAACAAACACCAACATTCTCAAACAAATACCAACATTCTCAAATAAACACCACCATTCCCCAACCAACACCAACATTCTCAAACACCAGCATTCCCAATAAAGCACCAACATTCTCCAACACCAACATTCTCAAATAAACACCACCATTGATCATCAAACACCACCATTCTCAAACAAATGCCACCATTCTCCAATCAACACCAGCATTCTCCCGTAAACAACACTGTTCTCCAACAGCAGCATTCTCCAACAAACACCATCATTCTCCAACAAACACCAATATCTCCAACAAGCACCAACATTCTCCAACAAACACAGTCATTCTCCAACAAAAACCACAATTCCCCAACAAACATCAACATTCTCCAACAAGCACCAACATTCTCCAACAAACACAAACATTCTCAAACAAACACCAACATTCTCAAATAAATACCATCATTGTCTAACAAACACCAACATTCTCAAACATCAACATTCTCAAACACCAGCATTCCCCAAAAAGCACCAACATTCTCCAACACCAACATTCTCAAACATCAACATTCTCAAATAAACACCATCATTCTCCAACAAACACCAACATTCTCAAACACCAACATTCTCAAACACCAGCACTCCCCAAAAAACACCAACATTCTAAAACACCAACATTCTCAAATAAACACCGCTGTTCTCCAACTTCACCATTCTCCAACAAACATCATCATTCGCCAAAAACACCATCAATCTCCAACAAACACCATCATTCTCCAACAAACACCAATATACTCCAACAAGTACCATGATTCTCCAAAATCATCATTCTCAAAGAAACACCAACATTCTCCAACAAACACCATCATTCCCCAACAAACATCAACATTCTCCAAGAAACATGAATATGCTCCAACAAACACCATCATTCTCCAACAAACACCAGCATTCTCCAACAAACACTAGCATTCTCCAACAAATAACAACATTCTCCAGGAAACACAATCATTCTCCAACAAACAACAACATTCTCCAAAAGACACCAGCATTCCCATACAAACACCACCATTCTCAAACGTCAGCATTCCCCAACAAACACCATCCTTCTCCAACAAACACCAACATTCTCAAACACCAACATTCTCAAACACCAGTATTCCCCAAAACACACCAACATTCTCCAACACCAAAATTCACAAATAAACACCACCATTCCCCATCAAACACGACCATTCTCAAACACACGCCACCATTCTCCAATAAACACCAGCATTCTCCAATAAACAACACTGTTCTCCAACAGCACCATTCTCCAACAAACATCATCATTCTCCAAAAAAACCATCAATCTCCAACAAACACCATCATTCTCCAACAAACACCAACATTCTCCAACAAACACCAACATTCCCCAACAAACACCATCATTCTCCAACAAACACCAACATTCTCAAACAAACACCAGCATTCTCCAACAAACACCATTATTCCCCAACAAACACCAACATTCTCAAACATCAACATTCTCAAACACCAGCATTCCCCAAAAAGCAGCAACATTCTCCAACACCAACATTCTCAAAAATCAACATTCTCAAATAAACACCACCATTCTCCAACAAACATCATCATTCTCCAAAAACACCATCAATCTCCAACAAAAACCATCATTCTCCAATAAATAATTAACATTCTCCAACAAACACCATCATTCTCCAACAAACACCAACATTCTCAAACAAACACCAACATTCTCAAATAAATACCATCATTCTCCAACAAACACCAACATTCTCAAACACCAACATTCTCAAACACCAGCATTCCCCAAAAAGCAGCAACATTCTCCAACACCAACATTCTCAAACATCAACATTCTCAAATAAACACCATCATTCTCCAACAAACACCAACATTCTCAAACACCAACATTCTCAAACACCAGCATTCCCTAAAAAACACCAACATTCTACAACAACATTCTCCAACAAACACCAACATTCCCCATCAAACACCACCATTCTCCAATAAACACCACTGTACTCCAACTTCACCATTCTCCATCAAACATCATCCTTCTCCAAAAACACCATCATTCTCCAACAAGCACCAACATTCTTCAAAAAACACAATCATTCTCCAATAAACACCACTGTTCTCTAACATCACCTTTTTCCAACAAACATCAACATTCTTCAAAAACACCATCATTCTCCAACAAACACCAATATTTTCCAACAAGTACCATGATTCTCCAACACCATCATTCTCCAACAAACACCAGCATTCTCCAACAAACATCAACATTCTCCAACAAACACCAGCATTCTCCAACAAACATTCTCCAAGAAACACCAATATGCTGCAACAAACACCATCATGCTCCAACAAACACCAGCATTCTCCAACAAACACTAGCATTCTCCTACAAAAACCAACATTCTTCAGCAAACACAATCATTCTCCAACAAACACAAACATTCTCAAAGACCAGCATTCCCCAAAAAGCACCAATACTCTCCAACACCAACATTCTCAAACACCAACATTCTCAAATAAACACCACCATTCCCCATCAAACACCACAATTCTCAAACAAACACCACCATTCTCCAATAAACACCAGCATTCTCCAATAAACAGCACTGTTCTCCAACACCTCCATTCTCCAACAAACATCATCATTCTCCAAAAACACCATCAATCTCCAACAAACACCAATATCTCCAACAAGCACTAACATTCTGCAACAAACACAATCATTCTCCAACAATCACCACCATTCCCCAAAAAAGAACAACATTCTCCAATAAACACCACTGTTCTCCAACATCATCATTTTCCAACAAACAACATTCTCCAAAAGACACCATCATTCTCCAACAAACACCAACATTCTCAAACACCAGCATTCCCCAACAAAAAACAACATTCTCCAAAAGACACCAGCATTCCCCAACAAACAAGATCATTCTCTAACAAACACCAACATTCTCAAACACAAACATTCTCCAAGACCAGCATTCCCCAAAGAGCACCAACATTCTCCAACACCAACATTCTCAAATAAACACCACCATTCCCCATCAAACACCACAATTCTCCAATAAACACCAGCATTCTCCAATAAACACCACTGTTCTCCAACACCACCATTCTCCAACAAACATCATCATTCTCCAAAAACACCATCAATCTCCAACAAACACCATCATTCTCCAACAAAGACCAATATTCTCCAATAAGCACCAACATTCTCCAACACTATCATTCTCCAACAAACAACAACATTATCCAAAAGACACCATCATTCTCCAACAAACACCAACATTCTCAAACACCAGCATTCCCCAACAAACAACAACATTCTACAAAATACACCAGCATTCCCCAACAAACAAGATCATTCTCCAACAAACACCAACATTCTCAAAGACCAGCATTCCCCAAAAAGCACCAATATTCTCCAACACCAACATTCTCAAACACCAACATTCTCAAATAAACACCACCATTCCCCATCAAACACCACAATTCTCAAACAAACACCACCATTCTCCAATAAACACCAGCATTCTCCAATAAACAGCACTGTTCTCCAACACCTCCATTCTCCAACAAACATCATCATTCTCCAAAAACACCATCAATCTCCAACAAACACCAATATCTCCAACAAGCACTAACATTCTGCAACAAACACAATCATTCTCCAACAATCACCACCATTCCCCAAAAAACAACAACATTCTCCAATAAACACCACTGTTCTCCAACATCATCATTTTCCAACAAACATCATTTTTCAAAAACACCATCATTCTCCAGCAAACACCAACATTCTCCAACAAACACCAATATTCGCCAACAACCAACAACATTCTCCAACACTATCATTCTCCAACGAACAACAACATTCTCCAAAAGACACCATCATTCTCCAACAAACACCAACATTCTCAAACACCAACATTCCCCAACAAACATCAACATTCTCCAAAAGACACCAGCATTCCAACAAACAAGATCATTCTCCAACAAACACCAACATTCTCAAACACAAACATTCTCAAAGACCAGCATTCCCCAAAGAGCACCAACATTCTCCAACACCAACATTCTCAAATAAACACCACCATTCCCCATCAAACACCACAATTCTCCAATAAACACCAGCATTCTCCAATAAACACCACTGTTCTCCAACACCACCATTCTCCAACAAACATCATCATTCTCCAAAAACACCATCAATCTCCAACAAACACCATCATTCTCCAACAAAGACCAATATTCTCCAATAAGCACCAACATTCTCCAACACTATCATTCTCCAACAAACAACAACATTATCCAAAAGACACCATCATTCTCCAACAAACACCAACATTCTCAAACACCAGCATTCCCCAACAAACAACAACATTCTACAAAATACACCAGCATTCCCCAACAAACAAGATCATTCTCCAACAAACACCAACATTCTCCAACAACAACATTCTCAAACACCAACATTCTCAAATAAACATCACCATTCTCCAACAAACACCACCATGCCCCAACAAACACCATCATTCTCCAACAAACACAATAATTCTCCAACAAGCACCACTATTTTCCAATAAACACCATCATTCTCAAACACCAGCATTCTCCAACAAACCCTATCATTCTCCAACACCACCATTCCCCAACAAACACCACCGTTCTCCAATAAACACTACCATTCAACAACAAATGACACCATTTTCCAATAAACTCCACTAAATGCCATCATTTTCTAACAAACACAATCATTCTCCAACAAAAACTATAATTCTCTAAGAAACACCATTCTCCAACAAACACCACCATTCCCCAACAAACACCACCATTCTCCAACAAACACCATCTTTCTCCAATAAGCACCAACATTCTTCAACAAGCACCATTGTAGTACTTATCCTACACTGTCGATCAGTTTATGATTTATGACCCTCATCAGCGTGATTTATGATCCTTGATTTATGATCCTTGATTTATGAACCCTCTATGACAGTTCAAATGATGACCCTCTGTGACAGGTGAAATTATGACCCCCCTCTCTGTGACAGGCAGGTTTGAGGCACAGGTCAGCCTGTGGTGTGTGTTTTACGACCCCCCTCTCTGTGACAGGCCGGATTGAGGGACAGGTCAGGGGGGCTGTGGTGTGTGTGTTTTATGACACCTCCCCACCTCACCCATTCCCTTCCACCACCAACACACTGTTGTTGGGGGAGCAGGGTGTGGCTTACATATGTTGTACTTAAGCATTCTCCTCACTGGTGGATTGCACGACTGTTGCTGCAAAATGTCTTCTGCAAGTGTAAATCAAACTGTTCTTAGCGCTTCTACAGCAACTCCGATTGTTAATTCTTGTGGCTATGATACCAAATTGGGGTTTGCGCCAAGGAAGAGACGTTATTGTGACGCATTTCCTTGTCGGTCTCGTGAGTGTTTCGCGGATGTTAAGATTAACCTCTTTGATTCTCTGGCTTATGACGTTTTGTGGGATGGTCAAACAGAATCACCACCCACCACAACGTCTGTTTAAAGGACCCCTACCATCTATATCGAAACATACAGCTTCAGCTTCTCAGCACTCAAGTCACCACGTTTAAGGATTTTCATTCATCAGGCCACCCCGACGCTCATGGTCTTGTGTGGTATAGAAAAACTGACAACGGAGTCGTTGAAGATCGGGTTTCGGGCGTTGATTATGCACCCGTTGACACAGCCAGTAGTCCTGTGAACTACAGCCATGATGAACCAACAGCGGCCTGCGTGACACCAAACCACAGCTTCTCAGACCATTTCAGCGGCGATGCCAACACTGATGGTGATACGGCGTGCGGTGAGGATCAGCCAACACTATCCGACACATCAGACAACAAGTGGTTAGACCAATTGTGTGAAGATTTTGCACGTGTGAATATGACTTTCATGCATAAACCGTTTTGTTTACCAGCGCCAGCAAGCGTGGAAGATGATGAAACACTCTTCGAAGCTCCTGAGTGTAAGCCTATATCCACACCAACCGAAGATGTGGACGGCAGAGTTTGTGGTACAGGATAAAAACTTATAAAGTCTGTTGTTGTTGTAATCCTACAACACATCATAAACGACAAACTGAAGGAATCGTGTCTTGGCTATGTCCAGAATATGTGACCCAGGGATTGGACTTCCATGCAAGGCAAATTCTCCTGATTCATCCCAAGAAGACACGCCTTTTGATTTAGACATTTTATCTAAAACATACTGAACACGCCCCCTGCTTCGTGAGGGTACATTTCTAAGAACATCACTGATTACATCATCAGTGGTTACATCATTTTTGTCATCAGTCTGATCAACAACATTTACATCCTTATTAACATGATCTGCAGGTGGTAATGACAATGTTAAAGTGTTGGTCTCTATATCCCCCTGTTTAGCAATGGTTAAATATCTCTGCAAAACAGCGGTATAAAGCTTGGCTTTCTCATGAGCACCAAGATCATTCCTGCCCAAAATATTTCTAATAGACACATCCAAGTAATTTTCTACATTTTGTCTGATAGCCCCCCGCGAGTTCTCACTCTTTAACTTGTCCAACTGGTGTTGTGGCACCAAAAACATTTTCTCAGCGTACTCCATCAGGTCTGTTTTATTTGTTTGTTATCAAACTGTTATCAAACGGTAAAGCAATACTTTACAATGGTAGAAGAAAACCCCCTTTCTGATTAATTACTTTCTTTTTTCGTGAAACACCAATCTTTTTATCAGCAAAAAATTTTATTTCAGACTTCTTCTTCTTTAACATGCGGTATTGTGTCAATGTGAGAGGTATGGTACTGTTAAGTATGTTAAGAGCCACTTCACATAGAGTTAAAATAAGTTCATTAGACGCCGCTTGTTAAATAACTCGTCTCTGTGCCGGCTTAGCTTTAAATAAAAGTTTGAGAAGTGGTAGGTTTCTATAAAGTCTGTCTGACATATTGGTCTATCAATGTTTTTTCTGAATGTAAACAACCGGACTCTTTGAAAGCAGATCCGTTCTGAGCCGAAAGTCTTCAGGAGTCTTTGCTTTATAATCAATCATAAGGTAACCAAATGGTTTACTTACAGCATTTTGAAAGCACTCCATGAAAAACTTTGTATTACCAGGATACATCTGTCTACCTAACACACCGACCTGATTGTTGTCCCTAGGATTTTTAAACAATATGAGGTAATTTGTGTTCAAACTAATTGTCCTACTACACTTTCCTTGAAAAAATAAATTCTGTATTAGGTAAATGGCGCTTAAATTTCGATGGTGTACATACTGCATAAATACCTTTTCCACTTCAGCATTATTGCTAGTGTCTTTCATCACATCATCAATAATTAACAAATTATTCCTGTTAAGCGGTAGAAGTGTGTCATCATTTAAGGTTGTTGGTATCCCTTGAACAAAATTAATATTTCTTATTTTTAACATGTCATCATAAAGCAGTTGCCAACAATCATAAATGTACACTATGTTTTCTATTTTCTTTGAAACCAACTCATCAGTACGTTCAATCAACTGTTTAACAAAAAATGTTTTTCCAGAATTTGATGGCCCACTTATTACGCAAGAGAAAGGATGTTGTAATCTAAAATCAAACCCTTCAACATCTCGCACCCCATGATAGTGATGTACACCTTTAGTATCCATAAGGGAGTGTTGAAAAATCAGACAACAGGACCCGCTTGTTGTATACGACTTTAAAGCGTTTCACCACTGACTTGTTTTTCAATGTCAGGTTCTTTTTATTTCTCACGATGCCGTCTGCATGAGCCAGTATGTGTCGGCTACTGTCGCGATTTACCACATAATGATCGACAAGACCAATCAGTGTGTCTAGTCTAATGACTTTTGAATTGTCCGAGTTTATACCGCGTGATACCTTTCGTTTTCATACATGTTTTACCGGCTGCTGTGCGATAACCGTATGTCTTGGGCCCTCCGGAGCAGAACTCTGTAATGTAATCATCAGAGCGAGCGACCGAGAGAGCACGTCAGAGCGAGCGACCGAGAGAGCACGTCAGAGCGAGCGACCGAGAGAGCACGAGGCTGACTAGCCTGTTAACATTTAAACACATTTTATTTATTTTAATTTTAGTTATTTTAGTTATTTATCTTTAATTTGTTATTTATTTATTTATTTTTAACCTACCGGACTGTCTAAAGACATGGCCCCACTCAGCTCTCCAGCTGGTTGTAGTAGCTGTCTGTGCTCCACCAGATTAAAGACGATGAGGATCTCCTTGACTCTATGATGGCAACATCTCAGGCGATCAGCGCTGGATTAGACGGCAGTCTATCTCATGCGGCTGCTTCGGCTGCGGGGGATGAGGAGCATTGGCCTCGACTCGGAGCTAAGCCTAAGGCAGCGAAGGTGTACTGCTCCACGCCAAGCCAGGCCGAGCCATGGTCTGTTGCAGGTGGACGCTCGCGGGATGGTAGGCGCTCCGCCCGCCACCCGACAACTAGGAAGATCTGTATAAACAACAGATTCTCCGTACTGGAAGAGCTGGATGATGCCACTCCAACAACACCCATCAGAGTGAGCTCTCCAGCCATCAACTTCACCCCCACTCCATCCAAAAACTCCACCGGGCAGCGGGCCGCACCTGACCTTCAGAACTGTGGTTTAGCTCTGAGGGACATCCCCACCTCCAGAAGACCATCCGGCCAAGCTCCCTCCCAGACCCACACCCTGAGCGATCAGCCTGAACCCCCACAAGAAACTGCCGATCAAACACCACGTATCACCGAGCCGCGACCTCATCGTTTACCCCCGCGACAGGCCCACAGGCCTCAACAAACCACCCTCATAGTTGGCGACTCAATCGTCAGGAACATTCAGCATCGCTCAGCTGCTGTCCACTCAGTCTCTGGTGCAAAGGTCTCTGACATTACGCTGCAGCTTCCCAGTCTTTTAAGAAAACACCATTCAGCGGAGAGGATAATAATCCAAGTGGGATGTAACGACATCAGAAACCAGAGCACAGAACTGTTAAAAAAGGACTTCACGTGCCTGCTGTCCTCCATACAAGACTGTGGTAAATCTGTTTTTATTTCTGGACCAATTCCTTCACTAGGAAGAGGCTCAGGTCATTTTAGTAGACTTTTAAACCTTCATACCTGGCTTCAGAATACCTGCCATTCCAAAGGTTTGACTTTTATAGACAATTTTAACCTCTTCTGGAACCGCCCCTCCTTCTATAGATCTGATGGGATTCATCCCAATAGGCTGGGTGCTCAGATTTTAGGACATAATATGTTTTACTCTGTTTTTAATTTGAAATGACAACTCAAGACCTACAATGCAAGTTCAATCATACCAGTAGTCACTAATAGTAGGAGACCTAGGACCAGCATTTTTACGAGAAATACCAAGAATCCTCATAATTTTAATGTTTTCATTAATCGCGATAATCTTATCAGCATTAAGCCTTCTCTAATTTCCATAAACCCCCAAGAAAATTGTACTGATAACCCAATGAGTAGTCTTGAGAGTTTTAAGAAAAGAAAAGGTTTAGGTATAATCCATCTGAATATTAGAAGCCTACTACAAAAAGATAGAATGGATCATCTTAAAATCCTGGCTGCACAGTCTGATCCTGATATAATCGTTTTAACAGAGACCTGGCTTAGACACTGTACCACTGATGAAGATATAGCTTTAAATAATTTTATCCTCCATAGAAAAGACAGAGTTTCAAGGGGAGGGGGAGTTGCTATTTATACCAGAGTAAATTTACAAGCTAATGTTTTATGTGCAGTATCCAAAGAAAAATGTTATGAGTTTTTAGCCCTCCAGGTTTTACTCGGAAAAAATAACTCTTTTGTTTTAATTGGGATATACAGGCCTCCCTCTGCCCCACACTCTGCAGTCGAGGAATTAGCGGATCTTTTATCCAAATTTAGTGCTTCTGAATTGCTGGTCCTTGGTGATTTTAACCTCAACTGGCTTTCTAATGCATCCGATCACTTAAAGGAAATATGTGGCAATCTTAACCTAACACAGTTAATCAGTGAACCGACTCGCCCAAATCTGAAAGAACCCACCAAGTCAACCCTGATAGATCTAATACTCTCCAATAAAGCTGACAAAATTACTGCCTCAGGAGTTTTTGAACTTGGCATAAGTGATCATTGTCCCATCGGATGCATTAGAAACAGTTGCACAAACAAAACAGGCTCTCGGTTGGTGGTTAGAAGAAATTTTAATCATTTTAATGAGCAAGCTTTCCTTTCTGACTTAGCAATGAGTGAAATCCACCTTACACTAGAAATCTCAGATGTTGATGGGGCACTAAACCACTTCAGTAAAACTTTCCTAACAGTGGTAAACAAACATGCCCTATTCAAAAAGTCAAGAATCAGAGACAGATCAAGTCCCTGGTTTACGGGTGAGATTTCCTCATTGTTTAAGGCCAGAAATAAAGCTTGGTCAACTGCTAGACGCTCAGGGGAGAGAGACCATTGGCTTACCTTTAGACAGCTGAGAAATAAATGTACCTCTGCTGTTAGAAAAGCTAAATCAGAATATTACTTTAGCTTAATCACCAGCACTAGAAACCCTCAAAACTTCTGGAAAATAGTAAATTCTCTAAAAAATAATTCCCCCCTTTTTCCAACAAGCGTTTTAGTTGACGATCAGCTGATTTCTGCCCAGAAGGAAATATGTCAAGCCTTTAACTCTCATTTTGCTGCAGCCGGCCACATCTTTGATAAGAATAGCACAAACCCATTGAATAAAACTGATCTCAGCTCTACTGTTTCTAGAACGCATGGTCTTTTCTCACTCCAGCCATTTTCTCCATATTTAGTTGCTAATGCCCTGGCTAAAATTAATCCACGAAAAGCCACTGGAGAAGACGGGCTGGACCCCTTTTTATTGCGTCTCGCAGCCCCGATTATTTTAGAATACATTTTATACATTTTTAATCTTTCAGTTTTATCTTGCAGAATTCCCAGGGTCTGGAAAACAGCTCATGTAATTCCTCTGCATAAAGGTGGTGAGACAACAGATCTGAATAATTATAGGCCAATCTCAAAACTGTCATGTTTAGCAAAAATGTTAGAATCTCTAGTAAACCAGCAATTGAAATAATTTCTTCATGAAAATTCTGTTTTATCTAAATATCAGTATGGTTTCAGAGAAGGTCACAGCACTATCTCTGCTACGACACTGGTTTTAAACAATCTTTATTCAGACATAGACAAGAGGAAACATTGTGCAGCTATTTTTATTGACTTAACAAAAGCATTCGACACAGTTGATCACACTCTTCTTTTACGGAACTTAGAAAAGATTGGCTTTGATGCAACTGCGCTGGACTGGACCCAAAACTATCTCACTGACAGAAACCAATGTATGGCATTGAATAATTATAAATCAGAGTTGGTATCTGTATCTAAAGGTGTACCACAAGGTTCAATTTTGGGTCCAGTCTTATTTAATTTTTAAGTTTTTAAGTTTTTATGATTACTTTTTTTATTTGTGATATTGTATTATTACTTTACTAATTTCTTATCTATTTTGATCTTAATTTCTTACCATTTAAAATCTCAAGTTCTATTTTTATCTACTTTTATCTTTTATTCACTGTTATTTAAAATTTTCTTTTAATTTAAAATGATTAAATGTAGTTACTATTTTCTATGTCATGTCAATCCCTGTTTTTGTAAATGCTCGGCTACATTGAAAATGAGGGTTGCCCTCAATGTACTTCCGAGTCAAAATAAAGGTTGATTGATTGATTGATTGATTGATAATCACCACCACCAATTTCGTCTGTCAAATCACCTAAGTAGGGTCCCAGAGGGGGTTCCCAATCGCCTTCACGAGAAACAAAAATAACACTGCCAGTATCGCTGTACAAAAGTCTGTTGCCTAATCTATCCATCAGATTGTACAATTCTAAACGAGCGTGAGCTGTTGTAAAAGCACCGAGAAACACATTAATGTCACGTGTTGGGCAGCTGTCTCCGGGAGAATAGCACCACTGAATCAGCGCTGTAGCATCAGAAACAAATGAAAAGTGTTTAACATCATATCCATCACCAAATATGTGCTGTGAAAACTGTTCTGGATCAGTCAACAACTCGGACACTGGCAGGTTTTCCCTCATTGAAAAACAACCCCACAAGCTGTTTAACAACAATTTGTTAATAGACCTGCGTGCTGGGTTAAGGCTTATCTTGTCAGGATTCAGCTGAATCTTTTCCTTTTCAAAATAATCCCTGATGTACTCTGCCCTCGCTTCCTCTGTGACAGCGTGTGCTGGATAACCACTGGCCTCCTGCTTGTACTGTAAAAAAGTCTTTACATACTCGCAGAACAACGTCTCTGAACTGTCTGGAAAATGCCAAACCTCATGGATTTTTACCACCACATAACCCTTCTCAACAGCCTTCACCAGTTCAATACTAACCCAAGACCCTGTGATGGATCTGTCTTCATCACAATGTGTGCAAGTTTGTAACTGGTTTTCCTGCTCGGCACAAGTGCGACACAGTGGGAACATTAGCTTACCATTGCAGCGGTATGGTAACACGGGGTGTAGGAGTTTTCTTGGCGGATGTACGGTTGACTAAACCATAGTACTCCTCCAGAGGTCGAAAATTTTTGAAAAATATTTGAGGATGACCTACAGGGTATTTCTTTCTCGCCTGACAGAATGGGTACAAACTAGTGAAGTCCAAATATCTGATTTTCTCACCATCCTTTGCCTTGTAATACAGTTTATACGCGTTGGTTCTATCACCAAAGAGCGCATCTCTTGGTTTCAACCTTTCAGGCTGTGTGTAGTTAGACATAAACGCAGCTACACCCAAATCATGCCTCTTAGCGACGGCCCACTCACATTCCCACATTACTTCCACATCTAAACCATATGCCCGAACAAGGATCTCAACCTTGGTGTTAAACTGTTTCCGCAATTCGCCGTACAACACCTTTGACATCGGATGGGGCTGGTTTGGACTGTAACGACATTCATGACTGTGATGCATACACCCGTTAAATTCTAAGGCTTTTCGTACACCATCCTTTTCATAAAACCCATCCACATAATACACGCCAAACTTCATTTCACCATGAGTTAGTGCGTGGTGCACATCAACACCTCTGGTACTCTTAACATACTCAAGCCATTCAATTGAAACATTTGAGAATGTCTTGTGTTGGCTAATGTACGCATTGTTGTGTGTCAGCGCTAGTGTGTCTTTGGGAAGAAAATGTGTCTTGTACACAGCAATGCAACATGATGCTAAGGTTGTATAATTAAACGGGTCTAGCTTCGTACACTGAATAAACTCGTCACGATACTTTATGCAAGCTTCACGTAGTAAAACAACATCGTTTCTGCCATAAACAAACAACTCCTTGTGGAAATCAAACACACCACCAGAAACTGTGCTGTACCACTCATCAAACTGCTTTCTGTCCTTGTCACTCATCGAGTCATAGCCGTAAAAACTCTTATCAGGGTATGGACCCACATAGTTCTCATTTTCTGTCAGATTAAATTTGTGTGGAAAATGCCCCTTCTCTGAACATGTTAGATTTAACGCAGATGCTGTATTAGCCAAACGCATGGGAATGAACGAGTATGAGTCTATGTAGTGCTGTTTGTATGTTTCGTCATATATGGAGATCAGTCTACACTCCATCATGGTGATTTTGACAGCAATGCCTACTTTTGAAAAATATTCCAGTAATAGGAAATTGTCACAACCTTGTGATCGTGCGTGTAACCAGCCTTTGCCTGTATCTGATCGGCTATAGTTTCTAAGGTGTTATGTGCCGCATGTGGGTTCAGAAAATGTGCAAGACAGATCGCAAAACGCAGATTATTTGAAATATTTGTAGGGCAAAAGAGGTTCATTCTGTTCCTATCAATCACCTGATTGTGTGCAATATCACGCACTTTACGACAAACACCGCCATTTTTACCCATAGCTATGGAGACTGTCAACACCAAACTATTATCTGCTGGAATATTCTTGTTATTTGCATAACCCTTTCAATCGCGTCTGCAAACCTGTCAACGTTGTAACCATCTCTTGAAGACAACACAGCATTTACATCAGCCGTTAAACTACCACCTCTTAGAGTAATGTTGATAACGCTGCCATCACCAGCCAACACCCTGGAGAACGATACAATGTCTGATAACATATTATGTACATAGGAGGCCATATCTGTGGATGGGGCATCACGTAAATTCAAGGTCCTGTGTAGCACAATGCTATTAAACCTAATTCTCTGTACTACAGAGACCACTTATTTCACCACCATTTCTCACCAACTATGACACGTCATCACTAGATAAACCAAAGTTAGGAGCTCCTGGATCGAGTGTGGGAAATCTATGTGTCTGCAGACCAGTGCCTGTCTGTTCTCTATTTAAGTGTAGCATGCTATTTTCTACCGGATTTTCTAAGAAATTTAGAGCCGAATCATACTCATCATTTAAGCATAACAGACGTTCACTAATAGATGTTTGCTCCCAAGCATCAGTTATGGCAGTATTATGCATAAAATCTATGGCATGTCCATAATTGGCGGGCTGTGCATTGTATTCATTGTACGCTGTAAACCATCATGTGCGGTATAATCATTAACGTTTACGTCGTGTTGAGTGTGCGTGTTTTGCAGATTAAAACTAGTAGCCGACTCATACTCATCATTTAAACATTGCAATCGATCACTAATAGACATCTGTGCCCAAACATCAATTGTGTCGCTAACGCGCGGATTGTTGTTGTCTGATTCCCGACACCTTTTAGACCCCATTATTTTTGTTTGTCTACTTCTTTTTGCTAATAATTATTATTTAAAATTTTAATAATATTTTAATAATTTATCACGTACTGATGATGTGGTTTGTTTAATAGGTAAGCAGGACTCTATGTAAAGAAAAAATTTTCAAATTACCAACCACTAACTACTTAGACGGTCCTGCAACAGACAATTTTGTTGATGTTTTTAACTGTAAAACCCTGTTGAGTTGAAATATTACATCTGTTAAAGATTTAAAATGTGTATTTTGTTCTTCACGCATAACCTGTACCACATGTATATGCTTTGATACCTGTTCAGACAGTATACGATTTTCTTTTGCTAATTCCTGATTCTTTTCTGCTAATTTCTGAACAATGTTATTTAATCTATGCACAATGGCGCCTTGTCTATGCCGCTCAATAGTGTTTTTTGTAATTTCATTAGATTGCTGACCAAGCAATGCTCTAAACTCATCAATGTCACTAGAAAGGTAAGAGCTGCTTACCCAACGCTCATGTTCCTGATTTGCTTTTAAATCAGCCTCATCAATGTCTTTCACGTCTGATATTGGATTTAGTCCAGTATCCACGGCATCATCCGGCTTTTCTGTGAAACTGTTCTGGTCCCACGTATTCAAGAGCTCCTCAGTCCAGACCACAGCGTCAAACTCCGAAGTCGATCCTGTCTGCTCCTCACCAACACATACTGCACGATCATTCGTATGCAAATCTGTAAACAGTTTAAGGAAAAATCATTTACACACACACACACACAACGTTAATGTTAAAAATACATTGTAAAAAAGTGTTCACTTCAATTTGTATTTTCTTACCAGCAGATTTGTAGCTATCATCAAACTGAAGACGTTTCCCGCATGAAATTGAGCCGTTATTTCTACTCAGACACGTTCTTGGACGTTTTCCATGGGAAGCTGGCTTATCATCACCACTTTGACTCTTTCCACACTGTGACTGGCTCCCAGGACTGCTTGTTAAACAGGGCCTAAATGTGGTCAAAGCACCAGGTTCGCAAGCCGTGGAGGTACTGGGTGCTGTGTCAAATCCTGGCGGTGTTAAGAACCCCAGTGTTTCAACCAAACGGGTCAGAGCTGCTACAGAAAATAAGAGTTAGTATTACACGCCAACAACTAACGCAGAAAAATATACAGTATAAACAGTCAACTCACCCAATGGATTCTCATAATCCCGCTGTGTTCACAGATTCTGTAACAAAATAAAAGTAAGGATTATTTTGACAATATCAGCAACTACAAATAAATAAAATAATAATAAGAAACTGCGACAAACCTTCACAAAGTTGAGATAATCCTTCAATACTTCTAATAGCAAGGATCGTTTCAAGCTCAGATGCACCTAGACCAAGAAAATCCTGTTAAACAAAGAAAAAACCGTGATGCTGTTTGAATTTCCTATAAATATATAGAATATTAGGCTAAAAGTCTACGGCATGCAGCATACTCACCGAGAATGTTGGAGTCCATGGCTTCGATCAGTTTTTCTCGACAGCAAAGGTTAGAGTTGAAAGTTTGTCAGGACCCCTAGCCGTGGCTCTTTATACCATTTTCTCATTTGCCACACCTCTTCTTGTCCGAGGGTTGTGTCGATCCAAGTTTTGATTGGTTAGACATCATACGCCTACGCCCCCCACCCCACACACCCCCTTAACCCCTATCCCACATGTTGGAAATTTCTTTCCAAAGCTAATTTACAAAAAGGATATTTCTTGTTTTTTAATTCTTCTAACTCCCCATGAAAAAACACCAATCTTATGGAAGAAACTTGTAGCAGCTTCATTGGTAAAACCCCTAAAATAAAAGTTCAGAATCTCTCCAATGACAGGGTAAGTAACTAAAAACCTTATTGGAGCCTTTATTGTAGCCTTTAAAAGCACAAATGGACATTATCCTATAGTGTAACAGTCTCTTTTTCATTCTTAAAAACAAAACCGAAAACACGTTCTTTGGACAAATTCAAACCTGGTCAGACTCTGGAATCTTATTAAAATATTGTACACACAACCAGAACAAATAAAAATAAAAAACTTTTCTCTGGAGCAAACAGTTTGAGTAAGACTAAATAAATGTTTCAATTGATTTGTAGTTTGGACGTTCTGAGACTTTTTATCACACTGATAAACTCACCCACACCACTAAACATCCCTTTTGTTTTTCGGCTAGACATTTTGGTGCTTTTAACACCCATGGAGGCATTCACATACATTGATCTCTAAGAATACGCAAACACAACAGTGAAAACCCCCCAATTTTACCCACATGAAAAGGTCTCAACCTTCACACCTCACACACACACACTCACATCCCGTCAACCCCTATCCCACATGTTGGAAATGCTCGAATTTAAAATTTCTTTCCAAAGCTAATTTACAAAAAGGATATTTCTTGTTTTTTAATTCTTCTAACTTCCCATGAAAAAACACCAATCTTATGGAAGAAACTTGTAGTAGCTTCATTGGTAAAACCCCTAAAATAAAAGTTCAGAATCTCTCCAAATGACTGGGGTAAGTAACTAAAAACCTTATTGGAGACTTTATTGTAGCCTTTAAAAACACAAATGGACATTATCCTATAGTGTAACAGTCTCTTTTTCATTCTTAAAAACAAAACCGAAAACACGTTCTTTGGACAAATTCAAACCTGGTCAGACTCTGGAATCTTATTAAATATTGTACACACAACCAGAACAAATAAAAATAAAAAACTTTTCTCTGGAGCAAACAGTTTGAGTAAGACTAAATAAATGTTTCAATTGATTTGTGGTTTGGACGTTCTGACACTTTTTATCACACTGATAAACGATCCTCCAACGATCCTCCAACACGACTATTGTCCAACAAACACCAACATTCTCAAACAAACACCACCATTCTCCAACAAACACCATCATTCTCCAACAAGCACCATCATTCTCCAACAAGCACCATCATTCTCCAACAAACACCACTATTCTCCAACACACACCATCATTCTCCAACAAACACAATAATTCTCCAAGAAGCACCACTATTTCCCAATAAACACCATAATTCTCAAACACCAGCATTCTCCAACAAACCAATCATTCTCCAACACCACCATTCCCCAACAAACACTACCATTCTCCAACAAACACCACCGTTCTCCAATAAACACTACCATTCAACAACAAACGACACCATTTCCCAATAAACACCACCATTCTCCACTAAATGCCATCATTTTCTAACACAATCATTCTCCAACAAACACCATAATTATCTAAGAAACACCACCATTCCCCAACAAACACCACCATTCTCCAACAAACACCATCATTCTTCAACAAAATATCATTCTCCAATAAACACCACAATTCTCCAACACCACCATTCTCCAAGAAACACCAACATTCTCAAACAAATACCACAATTCTAAAACACATTCCATCATTCTCCAACAAACATTATAATTCTCCAAGAAACACCACCATTCTCAAACAAATACCACAATTCTAAAACACATTCCATCATTCTCCAACAAACACCACAATTCAAATCAAATCATATCAAATTTATTTATATAGCACTTTTTACAACTGATGTTGTCACAAAGCAGCTTTACAAAAATGGGAATCACAGCACAGAGAATCAGACAAAACACTGAACATAATATACAGAATATACAGAATATACAGAACCCCCGTGAGCGCTGAGGCAAGGAAAAACTCCCTCAGAGCTGGAGGAGGAAGAAACCTCGGGAGGACCAAGACTCACATCTAAAGGGGGGACCATCCTACCACTGGTCAGACAACTTATAAGTTAAACATTGAAAAGTCAATTTTACATCCATGCAGTTCTAATATATTCAGGTGTGTATAATCAACAGTGGAAACAATTAGAGTTCATATAGATTTGGATGTGATCTGTAGTGGAGAAGCTGCGTTCCAGAAACTTCCATCAGTCTGGTCAATCAGGGGGACAGGGGGACTTGAGGGTGGGACATCCATCAGTATTGGGCCGGACCGGTGGACAGTCAGTAACTCGGAGGAAGGAAAGATTTAGGAATTAGTTTAGACTGGATTTATGAAGAACAGAAAATGTAAAAAATTATCAGAGTGTGACTAATGACTCCGGCAGGTCTGAATATAACAGCCTAACTAAAGGGAGAGAGCCAGAAGGTAACATAGACACGGAGGCTCCCTGAGACACTGGCATTCACCCACTCCACCGTCCACAAACCTGAGTGACTGCATGTAGTGAGTGACAGCAGCACCAGCATCTCAGTTTACCCACAATTCACTATGTCCATGAACCCCTGGATCTGCAGCCTTATCTAAAGGGAATTAACATTAACTACCAAAAGCTAAACTAAACAAGTAAGTTTTTAGTCTAGACTTAAAGTTTGAGACTGTGTCTGAGTCCCGAACATTATCGGGGAGATTATTCCAGAGTTGGGGCGCTTTATAAGAGAAAGCTCTTCCTCCTGCAGAGCTTCTCTGAATTTTGGGAACTACTAGGAAGCCAGCACCCTGTGATCTAAGTAATCGTGGTGGTTCATAATAGGAGATAAGGTCTCTCAGATACTCAGGAGCGAGCCCATGTAGGGCTTTATACGTTAACAGGAGAATTTTATAGTCTATGCGGAATTTGACTGGAAGCCAGTGAAGAGCTGATAGGACTGGACTAATATGGTCAAATTTTCTAGTTTTAGTAAGGACCCTGGCTGCAGCATTTTGAACTAGCTGAAGTTTATTTAAGTTACTGCTAGAACATCCTGACAGTAGCGCATTACAGTAGTCTAGCCTTGACGTAATGAAGGCATGTACTAATTCTTCTGCGTCATGTAAGGATAAAGCATTTCTTAGCTTGGCGATGTTACGGAGATGTAGAAAAGCTGTTTTAGTAACATTAGATATGTGTTTATCAAATGCTAGATCTGAATCTATGATAACGCCAAGATTTTTAGCTGTTGAACCAGGTGTCACTGAGAAGTCGGCCAGATTCAACATTAGGTGTGATAATTTATTTCTAGCAGCTTTAGGGCCTAATAGAAGAACTTCTGTTTTATCACTATTTAATAGAAGAAAGTTGTGTGACATCCATTATTTCACATCTTTTACGCAATCCTCCATTTTCTTTATTCTCTGTTTGTCATCAGGTTTGGCTGATATGAAGAGCTGCGTGTCGTCTGCATAACAATGAAAATTAACATTATGTTTTCTAATAACTTTGCCCAGGGGGAGCATGTATAACGTAAATAATCACGGTCCTAAGATAGAGCCTTGTGGAACTCCATATCTAACCTTTGTATAATTGGAGGGTATATTATTTACCCTCACAAACTGAAAACGATCGGTCAAGTATGATTTGAACCACGATAAGGCAGTTCCAGTTATACCGACCATTTTCTCTAATCTTTCTAGGAGGATATTATGATCTACTGTATCAAAAGCTGCGCTCAGATCAAGAAGTACCAGTAAAGAAACGCAGCCTTAGTCAGCGGCAAGAAGCAGATCATTTGTTATCTTAACTAGAGCTGTCTCAGTGCTATGATGAGGCCTAAATCCAGATTGGAATTTTTCATAGATCTGGTTTCTTTGCAGATAAGAGCCAAGTTGTTGGGCCACGGCCTTTTCTAAAATCTTAGAAATAAATGGTAAATTTGAAATAGGTCTATAGTTAGATAGTACACTAGGATCAAGATTTGGTTTCTTGATCAAAGGTTTAATTACTGCTAGTTTAAAGGCTTTGGGAACATGCCCCAGGTTTAATGATGAGTTTACTATTGTTAATAGTGGTTTAATTATGTCTGGTAATACCTGTTTTAATAGTTTTGTGGGAACTGCATCAAGTGTACAGGTTGTGCAGTTTGATGAGGAGATAATTTTCTCCAGTTCTAACTGATGTAGTGGGTTAAAAACTTCCAACCTGACTTCGGTAGCTGGATTTTGTTCTATATCAGCCACACCAGATGACAGACAAGATGTGCTATTTATCTGTTGAATTTTGTCCCGAATATTTTCGATTTTATTATCAAAATAGTCCATAAAAGCATTGCTAGTGTGGATTGCTGGAATCTGAGGATCAGTACCTGCCTGATTTTTAGTCAGTTTAGAAATAACACTAAAGAGAACTCTAGGGTTGTTTTTATTAATCTCGATCTGAGAGGCCAGATACTCTGAGCGGGCTTTATTAATTTCTCTACTATATTCAACAATACTGTCTTTCCAAGCAGAGTGGAATACTTCCAGTTTGGTTGATCGCCATTTTCGCTCAAAATTTCGTACTAATTGCTTTAAAGTACGAGTTTGGTCGTTATACCACGGCGCAAGTTTTTTCTGTCTCTCTTTTTTGTGTTTAAGTGGTGCTACACCATCTAAAGTAGACCGGAAGGTATTTTCTAAACAATCAGTTAGTTTGTCTAGTTCTGCTGGGTTACCTGGAGAGTACACTATGGTTGATAAATCAGGAAGGTTATCAGTAAATTGTTGAGCGGTAAAGGGCGTTATTGAACGTTTCATAGAGTAGCTGGGGGATGTACGTATATTATGACTAAGATGAAGTTTAAAAGAAATAAGATAATGATCTGAGATTACTGAGGTTTGAGAAAGAATATCTAGGTTATCTATGCTAACACCCAGGGTCAAAACCAGATCCAGAGTATGATTACAGTAATGCGTAGGTCCTGTTACATTTTGAGCAATACCAACTGAGTCTAGAATTGATGCAAAAGCCTTTTTTAATGAGTCATCAACTTTTTCAAAATGAATGTTGAAGTCTCCTACTATAATTACTTTATCACTACAAACTGCTAAATCTGCAGCGAAATCACTAAATTCTTTTAAAAATTCTACATAGGGTCCTGGTGGTCTGTAAATATTAATTAAAGAAAATGCATTCTGTTTTGTAATTGGATTAATTATATTGATGTAAAGAAGCTCAAAAGAAGTGAAATTATCATAGTGTTTCTGATTGACAGCTAGGGAATTTCTAAAAATTATGCAGACCCCGCCTCCTCTACCGGACGATCTGGGGTTGTGTATATAATTATAGCCTGCAGGGGTGGCTTCGTTTAATGCTAAATATTCATCGGGTCTAATCCAGGTTTCAGTGAGGCACAACACATCAAATTTCTGATCAGTTATGATTTCATTCATTATTACTGCTTTTGAATTTAGAGATCTTATGTTAAGTAAACCAATCTTTAGTTTTGAAGTGCTAGTGCTACAGTCTGGATATGATTGTTTAATATACGTTAGGTTATTTAGATTTACTGTTTGAGTTTTTTGACATTTATGTTTGACTCGGGGGACAGACACAGTCTGAATACATTGGTATCTAGGTAACGTCTCTTTGCAGCTCACAGACGGTCGGTTAAGCCTCTCTGTCTGCGGCCTGGTCCCGGCTCCGGTTTGTCAGCAGCTTCTAAGGCTACTGCTACTCTGCCGACTAACTAAGAGACTATGTGCTATGCTGCACGAAAGTAAGGCAGCACCATCCCGCGTGGGGTGGACACCATCCCTACCTAAAAGACCAGGCTTGCCCTCAAACATTAGCCAGTTGTCTATAAAGCCCACATGATTGTCCGTACACCACTTGGACATCCAGCGGTTCAGCGAAGAAAGCCTGCTGTAAGCTTCATCGCCACGCCTCATTGGGATGGGGCCAGAACAGATTACCTCCTCGGACAGCGTCTGGGCCTGTTTAACCACCTCTTTAATATTAGCCTTAGTTACTTCAGACTGCCGCAGACGAATATCATTGGCCCCTACATGAATAACTACCCTCGAATATCTCCTATTTGCTAACAGCCTAAGGTTGCCACTAATGTCCGGTGCTCTGGCTCCCGGTAAGCAGATAACTCTAGCCGCTGGTGCCCCTAAAGGAGTGGCTAATTTCACGTGCCGGACGATAGAATCTCCTATCACCAGAGTACCTTTAACAGGCTCCTCAGCGGGTGGGCTGGCTGTGGCCTTTGCAGTAGCATTAGCCTTAGCCTTTCGACTATGCCGCCGAGACGTTACCCATTCGCCCTGCTGTGGGGGCTCTAAGGCCGGAGTCGAGGGGGTACTAGCTCTCCCTGGTGTACCCGGGGCTGCTAACAGTGACCCTTGCTGTCTATCCCTTATTAAACCCCGGATACGCAGCTCTAACTTGTCCACCTTCTCTACCAGGCAGTTAACTAGCTTGCACTTTGAACAAACACCACTATCATTATGACTATCGGTGGAGAAGGGGTCTAAACTAAACATGCCACACTCTGAACAAGAGAAAAACCCAGCAGTAGCCATGACAAAAAAGCACTCACCTTGTTTCAGTTGAAATTAGAAACTAACACAAACCAAACAGCAGCAGCAAACAGCTAATCCAGCAAACCTGTGGAAGAAGTCTGTAAAAGTGAGCTAAGAGTGGATTAATAGGTGGGTAGAGCAAAGTGGAAGCAGGCTAAAGGTGGATTAGTAAGTATGAAGGGTGAAAGAGGAAGAAAACAGGGGTAAATGTAGAAATTGAAGTAAATTAAAGAGAGCTAGCAATCAGCACACCACCAGCAACAGCAGCAAGACAGTAGCAGAGAGCAGACCAGAGTAGCAGACCAGAGTAGCAGACCAGAGTAGCAGAGTAGCAGAGTTTGTTTTCTCCAAACAAACACCACCATTCTTCAACAAACACCATCATTCTCCACAAACACCACCATTCTTCAATAAACACCACCATTCTCCAACAAACACCACTATTCTCCAACAAACAGTATCATTTTCCAAAAAACACCACCAATCCCCAATAAACGCCACCATTCTCAAACAAACACCACCATTCTCCAATAAACACCTCCATTCTCCAACAAACATCATCATTCTCTAACAAACACCACCATTCCCCAACAAACACCACCATTCTCCAACAAACAGTATCATTTCCCAAAAAACACCACCAATCTCCAATAAACGCCACCATTCTCAAACAAACACCACCATTCTCCAATAAACACCTCCATTCTCTAACAAACACAATCATTGTCTGACAAACACCACCATTCCCCAACAAACACCACCATTCTCCAACAAACAGTATCATTTTCCAAAAAACACCACCAATCCCCAATAAATGCCCCCATTCTCAAACAAACACCACCATTCTCCAATAAACACCTCCATTCTCCAAGAAACATCACCTTTCTCTAACAAACACAATCATTGTCTGACAAACACCAGCATTCCCCAACAAACACCACGATTCTCCAACAAACACCACCGTTCTCCAACAAACACCATCGTTCTTCATTATTTTGGAGCATAACCTTAGTTTTGTGGTCTTGGAGCAGGTCATGTGTCCAACTAATAACTTTGAAAGGCTGATTTTTGTCCATGTGTCAGCTGGTTCACTGCACACACTGTTACAGGCTTTATTACAGTAACATTGCACCTACATTGGGAGTTTAGGGTTTGAGGGGTGCCACATCTTGAAAATCGTGCCCCCCTTGTTTTTAAAAGGATGCTACACCCCAATCTTATTTACCTCTTTATCTTTATTTACCATCTTTAAGTGTTGCAGAGGAGATGGTGGCTTGCCTAGTCTTGTTTTTAGACTGGAACCAACTTATTTTAAAATTTTATTTCTCAATTTGAGGAGAAACTGACTTAATGCTAGTAAAATTATCTGTCCTTGCAGCGAGATCATGCTACTAGTATTAAATCAGTTTCTCCTCAAATGCAGGCTTTAAGCTTTGTACTGTAGCTCATTTGTCTTGCAGTAAACTTTGATTGGTGCTATACATGAGGTCATCAACCCAAAAACCTGTCAAAGTAGGACTAACATGATCTAAAAGTAGTCACTGTGGTCACCTACCACTCGATGATGGGAGTATTGTAACTTGTTTGACGTTGTACCAGAAGAGTAAGGAGCGTTGCCCCATAACGGACCATGGCAAGGATTTAATGTAAACCAGACTGAACCAACTCACTCTCTCTCTCTCTCTCTCTCTCTCTCTCATTCTCTCTCGTTCTCTTTTGTTCTCTCTATTTTTCTCTCTGGTTCTCTGAAAGCTGGAGAAATGGTGAAGGTAAACTGAATCCATATGCGTGTCTGTATCTCTCAACACTAGTTTACTACCTCATCACACACCACAGCAGCGCTTTCTCAAACATAAAGAATGGCCTGTCCATTTGCGTGGTGTTAGAGCTTTTTAGCGGACCCCCTCAGGTTGGATCGGCGCTGTTCTGTCACAATAGATACTGAGAGTAATAGTCAGCAAATGAGGCCCATAATGAGCTCCATAGCTATGTGCTGCAATATCAATAACAGTTCAGTCCTGTAGACCTATGCTGAGAGCTTTCATAATGCAGACCAGCGGATCCTCCTCGGTCTTCATGAGCAGCTACATGGCTGTTAGGTTCCTTTGATCATCTTCTAACACTGAGGCAGGTAGGAGGGCTCCTTGTCTACTGTGGGTTGGAGATGAGCAAGTGGACACCTGCCCACTGACATGACTTTCCAAAGAACACAATCTAAGCATGCTTCACAGCAACCACAATCCTCTAATAGTCACCAACATCCTCCATCACACATCATCAGTTTCCACCAAATACCATCATTCTCTACCAAACACCACTATTCTCCTCTAAATACCAAAATGTCCCCAACAAAAACCATCATTCTCCACCAAACATGATTGTTCTCCACCAAACACTATAAGTCTTATTTTTATACCAAAAGTCACCAACACCA
The DNA here is from genome assembly GCF_015220715.1 of Pygocentrus nattereri. Classification (NCBI taxonomy): domain Eukaryota; kingdom Metazoa; phylum Chordata; class Actinopteri; order Characiformes; family Serrasalmidae; genus Pygocentrus; species Pygocentrus nattereri. The sequence continues at coordinate 530,720 of NC_051238.1, read as the reverse complement.
TCATTCTCTACCAAACAAGTTAATTCTCCAACGAACATCACCATCCTCTACCAAACACTATTCACCTCCAAATACCAAAAAGTCTTCAAACTCATTCTTTACTAAACACAATCATTCTGCAATGAACATGATTATTGTCCAGTACACATGATCATTTTTAACAAGGCTGGTAATATTCCATCAAACACCATCATACTCCACCAAACACCATCATTCTCACCAAACAACATTATACTCCACCAAACACTATCATACTCCACCAAACACCATTATACTCCACCAAACAGCATCATTCTCCAACAAACACCTTCACTAAACAGATTCACAAAAGATTCTTCACCACACACCATTATACTCCACCAAACATCATCATACTTCACCAAACACCATCAGTCTCCACCAAACACCATTATACTACCCCAAACACCATCATACTCCACCAAACACCATCATTCTCCACCAAACACCATCATTCTCCACCAAACACTACCAATTTCCAGAACACAAACATCATAATCATTCTCCAAACACCATCATCCACTAAACACTACACTCTTTAAAAAGACAACTCTTTAGTAAAGACAGTGAACACTCAAAGAACCTGCTTTGAACACTCAAAGAACCTGCTTTGAACACTCAAAGAGCAGCTTAAAGGTTTCTTTGCATGGTGAAATAGTTCTTCAGATTGATGGAGAATGTGTTAAATGTGACATAAAGAAGCCTTTAAACATGCAAATGAGTGCTGATGATTTCATATAAAACCATTGCTTTTACTAAAGAACCCTAAGCGGGTATCATTCTTCACCAAACACAATCATTATTTTCTAGTAAACACCAACATTCTCTACTAAACACTGTACTTTCAAAAAAGATGGTTCTTCAAGGGTTCTTTAGTATGCCTGAATGTCTGAATATTGAATCATGAACATTCAACATAGTTCAATGCTGAAGTCTTTACAGGGTATCATTCTCTGTCGAATGCAGACGTTCTCTATGAAAAACAATCATTATTTTCCAGTAAACAGCAAACTTCTCTCCTAAAAACTTTGTCAAATATCAGATTATCACCACCAATGCTTTAGAGTAACTTGGACCATGTATGTCTGAGGGAACTGAGAGAATTACGTCCCACAGAAGCCTGATTCTGATCCAGAGCTGATCCACCACAGAGCTCATTCTGCCAAAGCCTCGGCCTTTCACTGCCTCAGAAGAGCTCTGTGAGCTGCTGGAGCTCCCCTACCTTGCTTCTAAACTCAGGAAATGTCACTTTCTGGCTGTTTGTCATGTATAAACATGACATAAAAATGCAACAAAGAGAATATAATAGATGTTTCATAACTGTTCATGCCTCACTGCTTTGTTTTTCTTTCTAACTTTCACTTGCAAAGGTGCGTGTTGGAGTTTTCAGCGTTTCTCTGCAGGGGAGCTGTTCCATTTCTAAAGAACAAGCTGTGGTTCTACGTATGATTCTTTAACCCTTTCTAGGGTAAACAGCTCCATCTGACAGCAAAACAAACTTTTTCAGGTCTGCATTATAGAAAGATCTAAACAGAACATTCGGTTCTACAGAAACTTAGAGTCAGAACTGTTCACAGTGGTGGTGATGGGAACCAGACATCCACCTCTAAAAACTCCTTCACAGAAAGTTCCTACATGAAATGGTTATGAATTCACTGCCTTATGACTGAGATGCTGTTTTATGATAGTGTAGAGAACTTCAACTCCATGCTCGAGCGATACATGCAAGGCGCTGTGCGGCAAAATAGTCCCCAAAGAAAACGTATTATTCCAGAATTTCCACTGTTTTCCAACATTCTATATAAACTCAGAAGACTCATGTAGGTTCACTGGTGGTGCTGAATAGTAAATAAAATGTCTATATCTGTGTTGTAGTCATGGCGACACCTGGTTCCTATCAACACCACTGTAAAGACATCTGAACCATTTCACAACAAAACCACTCTGAATCTCTCTGATAACATCTTAGACACTGAATTATGGGGGGAATTTTTTTTTAAAGATTAGTGGAATTCCCGGGCGGCACGGTGGCGTGGTGGGTAGCGCTGTCGCCTCACAGCAAGGAGGGCCTGGGTTCGATTCCCTGGCCGGGTGACCGGGGTCCTCTCTGTGTGGAGTTTGCATGTTCTCCCTGTGTCTGCATGGGTTTCCTCCGGGTTCTCCGGTTTCCTCCCACAGTCCAAAGACATGCAGTCAGGCCAGTTGGACATGCTAAATTGCCCCTAGGTGTGAGTGTGTGAGTGACTGTCTGTGTCTGTCTGTCTGCCCTGCGATAGACTGGCGACCTGTCCAGGGTGTATCCTGCCTTCCGCCCGATGACCGCTGGGATAGGCTCCAGCATCCCCCCGCGACCCTGACTGAGAAGCGGCTTAGAAGATGGATGGAATTCCCCTTTAAGGACATTATGATTTTGCATATCTTTGTATTTTGTATAATAATATTATCAGGTAGAAAGTAGGAGTTTCTGAAGAAAGGTCACAAAATTCAGCAAAACCTGCTCCTCATACCAAGGAAGATGATCATGAAGCTGAGTGTGGTAGATAAATATATTGTCATGACTCCCTTCAGCTCTCAGGTCTCTTTGGACTCCATCTCCCAGAACCCCCTGGGGGATCACATGATTCCTCCCTCATTCTCACACACTCCAATCAGCATTCTAGCTCCAGCAAGTATTAGTACCTCATTCCCTTGAGTCCTTAGCTCATCAACAATCAGAACAACAAGCTCAGCTGGCGTTACTGGTTAACAGCGTGAGGGCTCTCACCACCCAACATCAAACCCTCAGTACAGCTGAGTCGGAAGTGAGCTCCGTCAGCCCTCCAACCCAAGCTGAAGCTGCTACTGCTCTGTTTCCAGTGAGTAAGCCGGAAACTTGATGGCAACCCAGATAAAAGTGGTGGGTTTCTTCTACAGTGCTCTATCTGTTTTGATAATTGACCAGCTAGCTCATGCAAAAATTTCATTTTTGGTTTCATGTTTGTCAGATAAAGCTCTAGAATGGGTCACAGCCAGTTGGTCTCACATTCATAGTCTGTCCTACAACCACTTTTTGAAGGAATTTAGAGCTGTATTTGACCTCCCTCATGAATGGAAAATCAACTGTGAACTCGACAAAACTCGACAAAAGTCAGGTCGATCAGTGGTGGAGTATGCCCTTGAGTTCCGTACTTTAGCGTCTAATAGTGGTTGGAACGAAGCAGCCCTTCTTGTTATGTTCTGCCAGGGACTCAACTCAGATATTTTGACATAACTGACTTGCAGAGGCAATGGTAGAACAACTTCAGGTTCCAGTGGAAGACATATCAATGTCATTGTGAGTGGCAGCACTGGATGGAGCCCCTATAGGAACCATTTTCCACCAAACTCAAACTGTTCTCATCAAAACCAGTGCATTACATACAGAACATCTGTCCCTTCTAGTCATTGAACAATCAGAATTTTAAATCGTACTTAGTTTACCTTGGTTAAAAAGACATAACCCCACAATTTCCTGGACAGAGAGAAAAATTCAGAAACAGTCTGACTTCTGTCATCACACTTGACCAGGGCTTTATCAGACCATCCACTTCCCCAGCAGCATCTGGCTTCTTTTGTTAAGAAGAAGGATAGAGGTTTCCGTCCCTGTATTGATTATAGAGGCCTGAATCAAATCACCAAGACCTATCCTTATCCCCTTCCCCTTGTTCCAGCCCTAGAACAATTAAAGTGTGCCTGGTATTTTACAAAATTAGATTTAAGAAGTGTCTACCATCTCATCAGAATCACAGAGGGAGACGAGTTGGAAAATAGCTTCTGTGACCACCAAGGGGCAATATGGGTACCTTGTAATGCCTTTCGGACTCTCTATTGTCCCCTCTGTATTCCAAGCATTCATCAATGACATACTGAGGGATATGCTAGGAAAATGTGCTATAGCCTACATTGATGACATTCTTGTGTACTCTCCTGATTTAGACTTACACATTAGCCATGTCTGTGCCATTCTTAAGAGACTTGGAGAATAATTTGTATGTAAAAGAAGAAAAATGTGAGTTCCACATTCAATCTGTCTCATTTTTGGGTTATGTCATTAGTTCTATTGAAGTCATCATGGACGACAAGAAAGTTGATGCTGTACTCAACTGGCCATCTCCATCTTTAGTCAAGGAGCTTCAGCAATTTCAGCCAGTTTTTACTTTACCATTTCATTTGAGGCGTTAGTATTATTGCTGCTCCACTGACTACCTTACTCAATGGCTCTCCCAAAAAGCTTCACTGGACAGAACAAGCAGAAGCTGCATTCTTAACACTTAATAAGGCTTTTTCCACAGCCCCAATACTTAAACACACTGACCCCTCTGAACCCTTTGCAGTTGAGGTTGATGCTTCTGAAACTGGAATAGGGGCCATTCTCTCATGACGTTCGGGTAATCCGCAGAAACTTCATCCAATTGCATTCTATTCACACAAGTTTACACCCACTGAGAGAAATTATGGCATTGGAGACCGTGAACTGCTGGCTGTAAAGCTCGCACTGGAGGTCCCACAGTTTCAGGATAGACTGATCACCTGGGCTCACTCTGCTGTTACCACAGGTAACCCTGGAGATACCCGTACACAACAACTGTTGTCAAGCAGATATTGGTGGGAAACTATGAATACAGATACATTCCTTTGTTGCCTCGTGTACCATGTGTTCACAATGCAAGACCCCAAAGACTCTACCTGCTGGAAAATTAGTTCCCCTGTTAGTCCCTGTTTGACCCTGGTCACACATTGCTGTGGATTTCACCACTGACTTGCCTGAGTCACAGGGTTATACCACCAGACTTACTGTCATTGACCATTTTTCAGTTGCCCTCCGCAAGAATAAGGATCAGGCAGACCATCAAGGTGACACTCCCATATACCAACCCAGAGACAGAGTGTGGCTTTCCACAAGGGACTTCAGAGCTATTGAGGGAAGTATAAAGTTGCATCCTAAATACATTGGTCCATTTAAGGTACTAAAACGAGTTAATGAAGTGACTTATAAGTTAGATTTGCTCCCCCTGCCCCCGTTTCAGAGTCTCTTGCTCATTCAATGTTCCTGGCTTGATTGCCAACTTCCATAGTTGCCACTTGGGCCGGCCACGAAGGTGCCCTCTGGTCCACTTCCTGAGAGTCTGCATGGTCGTCATCTGCGAACCCCATCAGTCCAGCACCACGGCGGCTGCCCCTGTTCGGTTCTGAGGCCAGCCAGGACTGTCATGACTTCCTTCAGCTCTGAGGTCTTGCAGAGTGTGGCTTTGGACTCCATCTCCCAGAACCCCCTGGGGCATCACATGACTCCTGCCTCGCTCTCATGCTCCAATCAGCACGCTAGCTGTCCAGAGTACCAATCATGTCCACCTGCCGCTCACTGATTAGTATAAAGCCTGGGCTTGTTGGATAGGTTCTTTGTGAGGCATTGCTTCTGTCTAATCAAATAAAATGTATTTGTACAGCTTTTTACAACTGATGTTGTCAAAAAGCAGCTTGACAGAATTCTAGTAAAGACAAAGTTTTAACATGAAATGTAAAAACCCCCAGGTGAGCAAGCCAGGGGTGACAAGGTGGCAAGGAGAAACTCCCTCAGAGCTGAGGAAGAAACCTTGGGAGAAACCAAGGCTCACAAGGGGGGACCTATCCTCCTCTGGCCAAGCTACCTACAAATTACTGACAAAATAAAGGACCCTATACATCACACAGGTCTGCTGTTATGCTTATGCGTACTGATAAAGTCATAGTATGTAAAATGTAAGTGATGATAATGATATAATTATAATTATAATTATTAGTAATAGTAGTAATAGTTAGGAGTCCATGAAAACTTCAATGTAGGGTGGGCAGCTAATCCAGGGCAGGTGGCGGTAGCTGGGGCGTGGGTAGCAGGTAGCAGGACAGCTCAACAGTCAGTTGTCCTTCAGCGTCCAGCTGGAGAGGTGGGCAGTCATTTACTCGGAAAAAGGCAGGGAGATGGAATTAGTTTTGTTCTGTTTGTTTGTATGTAAAACAGGGAATGCGGACATTGTGCGGGAGTGTGGCTAACGACTCCGGCAGATCTGACTATGACAGTTTAACTAAAAGGAGAAAACCAGAAGGACACACAGACACGGGAGCACTCTGAAACAGTTTGGCATCCCTCCGCTCCACCGTCCACAAATCTGAGTGACCGTGTGCAAGCAGCGGGATGACAGCACCAGCGTCTCAGTTTACTATAATTCCCTGTGTCCATGGACCCATGGATCTGCTGCCTTTATCTAAGATGGAACAAGTTTTCAGCCTAGATTTGAAAATTGAGACTGTGTCTAAGCCCCAAACGTTTTCAGGAAGATCATTCCAGAGTTTGGGGGCTTTATAAGAAAAAGCTCTTCCCCCAGCTGAAACCTTCTGAATTCTGAGGACTATTAATAAGCCAGCACTCTGTGATCTGAGTGGTCGTGATGGCTCATAATGGGAAATAAGTTCTTGTAAGTACTCAGGAGCGAGCCCATATAGGGCTTTATACGTCAATAAAAGAATTTTATAATCAATATGGAATTTAATAGGTAGCCAATGAAGTGATGATAGCACTGGACTGATATGATCAAATTTTCTAGTTTTAGTGAGGAACCTGGCTGCGGCGTTTTGGACTAGCTGAAGTTTGTTTAAATTCCTGCTCGTGCATCCTGACAGTAGCACATTACAGTAGTCTAGCCTAGAAGTAATAAAAGCATGTACTAGTGTTTCTGCGTCATGCAGGGATAAGGCATTTATTATCTTGGCAATGTTGTGAAGATGTAAAAAAGCTATCCTAGTGATGCTGTCAATGTGTTGATCGAATGATAAATCTGAATCAATTATGATGCCAAGATTTTTTGCTGCTGAACCAGGTGTAACTGTAAAGTCAGTAAGATTTAAAATTAAATCTGATCATTTATTTCTTGCCAATTTTGGACCCAGAAGGAGAACCTCTGTTTTGTTTAGTAGGAGGAAGTTACATAAAATCCAACATTTCATCTTATACACAGTCCTCCATTTTCTTTAATCTGTGCTTGTCATCAGGCTTGGCTGTTTTGTACAGTTGCGTATCGTCTGTGTATCAGAGAAAATTAATGCCATGGTTACTTATAACTGTGACGATAACATGTATAGTGTAAATAATAATGGTCCGAAAATAGAGCATTGGGGAACTCCAAATCTTACTTTTGAATAATTGGAAGATAAATCGTTAACCTTTATGAACTGATAATGTTCTGTTAAGTAAGATTTGAACCACGATAGGGCGGTCCCTGTGATTACAATCATGTATTCTAGCCTTTCTAGGAGAATATTGTGGTCTATTGTATTGAAAGCTGTGCTGAGGTCAAGTAGCACTAACAGGGATACATAGCCTTGATCAGAGGCGAGAAGAAGATCATTAGTTATCTTAACTAGAGCTGTCTCAGTGCTGTGATGTGGCCTGAATCCAGATTGGAATTTTTCATATTTATGGTAGATATATGTAGATATGAACTAAGTTGTTGGGCCGAAGCTTTTTCTAAGATCTTAGATATAAATGGTAAGTTAGAAATAGGCCTGTAATTAGACAATATGCTAACATCAAGATTTTTTTCTTTTACAGAGGTTTAATAACTGCTAGTTTAAAAGTTTTGGGTACATAGCCCAGTTATAGCCATAGTTAAAAGAGGGTTTATAATAACTGTTAATACTTCTTTGAGTAATTTTGAGGGAATTGCATCGAGCATGCAGGTTGTATAATTTGCAGAGAAGATAATCTTCTCTAGTTCTAGCTATGGGAGTGGGTAAAAAGTTTCCAGCCTTCCTTCTACAACTGTGTTTTGTTTTCTATCAGACATGTCAGATAACAGCCAAGTTGCAATACTGTGGGTTGAGTTTGTTGTCTAATATTTTCAACTTTATTATTAAAGAAGTCCATAAAACCTTTTTTTTCCAGAATTTGTGGTTCAGTACCTGCCTGTTTTTTTGTCTATAGAGCTTCTGAGCATTCATATCTGTTTTGTTCTGGTTCTAACCTCTTGCCCTGTTTTTGACTTGCCTTTTTGCCTGACCCTTTTTTGGATTGTTTGTGCTTCTGCCTTTTTTTGGCCCTTTTGGATCTGACCTATACTTGTTTATGGACTTTGATTTTGGATTGTGTTTTCATCAGTAAAGCCTGTCATTCTACTTTTACTCGTGAGCAAATGCGTCATTCTGTAATGTTACAGGCATCTGCACAGAGCTGATTTACCATAAACTAAACATTTACGGGGGTAATATGGGAAGTAGGAATAGCGGCCAATGCCGATATCTGATATTTTTCATCCATTCATCTGTTGATGCTGAACCTTACAAATAAAAATGTACAAATTAGCATTTATTTCTGTACAGTTATAGATGCAGTAAAATGAAAACAATGAGTATTTTTATAGTATTTAGTGCAGTATTTTATATTTATGAACTAATATGTCTGATTTATTATTAATATTTTATAAATAATTTTCACAATATATCTTTTTATTACTCTGCCTTTAAGACTGTTATATGTAAATGAGCTCTGTTCTGACTGCTCTGTATTGTGCCACATAATCCTTATAGCTTCAGTAGGTGGAGCTAAACTACTGTAGCTGAATAGGTGGGGCTAAACTGCTTTAGCTGAATGGGTGGGGCTAAACTGCTCTAGCTGAATGGGTGGAGCTAAACTGCTGTAGCTGAAAGGTGGGGCTAAACTGCTGTAGCTGAATGGTGGAGCTAAACTGCTGTAGCTGAAGGGTGTATTTTTAAAGCTGTAACAATGTTTACAAACTGAAAAAAGTAAATAAAGTAAGTTATAAATGATAAATAAATAATACTTTGGTAAAGAGTCAGTGGACTCTGGTGTACAGTATGCAGTAATGGAAATATTCAGAGCTCTATTCCTGATACGCTCAGTCTTCCCTTGTTGCCCACCACTGTATTTCACTGTACTGCTGTAGATTCTGTAACTGTCCAAGCAGAGAAATGTGGTTTTAATCGGCGTCATGTTCATCTGGGATATGATAATGCAAAACACTGCTCCTTGAACCCTGTGGGGCCATTGCTGGGCCAGCACTGGCACACACACGGTACCACGGCTGTCCCTCTGCAGTACGGCTCTGCTCAGCGTTAGGGAGGAAAGAGGAAAATATTTCCTAGAACCACAGCTCTGTGATCCAGGTCAACATGCCAAACAAACACACTGGAGCCAAGTGGAACTGGAAAAGAGAGAACTCTGCAGGGCTTTACATTCAGAGCATTTTGCAAGATCCAGAATGTGAAAGTGTGTGCAGAGGTTTCTACTGTAAGCTGGATGCTACTGCGCAACTTCAAACTGCTGTTGATAAAAACATCTGCTATATAATAATAAATATGTATTTATACACACGTCAATCCACTGAACTGGCTCATAGTCAGAGCTGAAACACATTTTGGACTTTAAACTGATGTTTGAGTGATGTTTATTTTTATTAAAACTAAGGACTGAACATTCCATTTTGTCCCTACCAAACAGTCATAACTATACCAAACGTTTATGTAGTGACTGTTTTACTCGTGTCTGCTTCTCTAGTGTCTGTTTGGGTAGTGACAGTTTTGGCAGTGTCTGTTTCACTAATGTCTGTTTGGGTAGTGTCTGTTTCTGTAGTGTCGGTTTCGGCAGTGTCTGTTTCACTAGTGTCTTTTTGGGTAGTGTCTGTTTCTGTAGCGTTGGTTTCAGCAGTGTCTGTTTCACTAGTGTCTGTTTCAGCAGTGACCGTTTCACAAGTTTCTGTTTCGGTAGTGATTGTTTCGGCAGTGACCGTTTCACTAGTGTCTGTTTCAGCAGCGTCTGTTTCAGTAGTGACCATTGCTGCAGTGTCTGTTTCACTAGTGTCTGCTTTTTCAGTGACTGTTTCATGAGTGTGTGTTTCAGCAGTGTTTGTTTCGGTAGTGACCATTGCTGCAGTGTCTGTTTCACTAGTGTCTGTTTCGGCAGTGACTGTCTCACTAGTCTTTGCTTCGGTAGTGACCGTTTCGGCAGTGACTGTTTCACTAATGTCTGTTTCGGCAGTGACTGTCTCACTAGTGTTTGCTTCGGTAGTGACCGTTTCAGCAGTGACTGTTTCACTAGTGTCTGTTTGGATAGTGTCTGTTTCTGTAGCATCAGTTTCGGCAGTGTCTGTTTCACTAGTGTCTGTTTCAGCAGTGTCTGTTTCACTAGTGTCTGCTTTGGCAGTGACTGTTTCATGAGTGTGTGTTTCAGCAGTGTCTGTTTCGGTAGTGACCATTGCTGCAGTGTCTGTTTCACTAGTGTCTGTTTCGGCAGTGACTGTCTAACTAGTCTTTGCTTCAGTAGTGACCGATTCGGCAGTGACTGTTTCACTAGTGTCTGTTTCGGCAGTGACTGTCTCACTAGTGTTTGCTTCGGTAGTGACCGTTTTCTGGCAGTGACTGTCTCACTAGTGTCTGTTTGGGTAGTGTCTGTTTCTGTAGTGTCGGTTTCGGCAGTGTCTGTTTCACTAGTGTCTTTTTGGGTAGTGTCTGTTTCTGTAGCGTTGGTTTCAGCAGTGTCTGTTTCACTAGTGTCTGTTTCAGCAGTGACCGTTTCACAAGTTTCTGTTTCGGTAGTGATTGTTTCGGCAGTGACCGTTTCACTAGTGTCTATTTCAGCAGCGTCTGTTTCAGTAGTGACCATTGCTGCAGTGTCTGTTTCGGCAGTGACTGTCTCACTAGTGTCTGTTAGGGCAGTGTCTGTTTCACTAGTGTCTGTTTCAGCAGTGACCGTTTCACTAGTGTCTGTTTCAGCGGCGTCTGTTTCAGTAGTGACCATTGCTGCAGTGTCTATTTCGGCAATGACTGTCTCACTAGTGTCTGTTTCACTAGTGTCTGCTTTGGCAGTGTCTGGGTCATGAGTGATTGTTTCGGCAGTGACCGTTTCATTAGTGTCTGTTTCAGCAGCGTCTGTTTCGGTAGTGACCATTGCTGCAGTGTCTGTTTCACTAGTGTCTGTTTTGGCAGTGACTGTCTCACTAGTGTCTGTTTGGTTAGTGTCTGTTTCATGAGTGTCTGTTTCAGCAGTGACCGTTTCAGAATTTCTGTTTCGGTAGTGATTATTTCGGCAGTGACCGTTTCACTAGTGTCTGTTTCAGCAGTGTCTGTTTCGGTAGTGACCATTGCTGCAGTGTCTGTTTCACTAGTGACCATTTCGGCAGTGACTGTTTCACTAGTGTCTGTTTGGGTAGTGTCTGTTTCTGTAGTGTCGGTTTCGGCAGTGTCTGTTTCTGAAGTGTCGGTTTCTGTGGAGTCTGTTTCAGCAGTAACTGTTTCACTAGTGTCGGTTTGGAAGTGTCTTTTTCCCTAGTGTCTTTTTGGGTAGTGTCTGTTTCTGTAGCATCAGTTTCGGCAGTGTCTGTTTCACTAGTGTCTGTTTCAGCAGTGTCTGTTTCATTAGTGTCTGTTTCTGTAGTGTCGTTTCCGCAGTGTCTGTTTCACTAGTGTCTGCTTTGGCAGTGTCTGTTTCATGATTGTCTGTTTCAGCAGTGACCGTTTCACAAGTTTCTGTTTTGGTAGTGATTGTTTCAGCAGTGACCGTTTCACTAGTGTCTGTTTCAGCAGCATGTGTTTCAGTAGTGACCATTGCTGCAGTGTATGTTTCACTAGTGTCTGTTTCGGCAGTGACTGTTTCACTAGTGTCTGTTTCGACAGTGACTGTTTCACTAGTGTCTGTTTTGGTAGTGACCATTTCGGAAGTGACTGTTTCACTAGTGTCTGTTTGGGCAGTGTCTCTTTGGGTAGTGTCTGTTTCTGTAGTGTCGCTTTCAGCAGTGTATGTTTCACTAGTGTCTGCATTGGAAGTGTCTGTTTCATGAGTGTCTGTTTCAGCAGTGACCTTTTCACTAGTGTCTGTTTCGGCAGTGACTGTCTCACTAGTGTCGGTTTGGGTAGTGTCTGTTTCACTAGTGTCTGTTTCAGTAGTGGCTGTTTCATTAGTGTCTGTTTCTGTAGTGTCATTTCAGCAGTGTCTGTTTCACTAGTGTCTGTTTCAGCAGTGTCTGTTTCACTAGTGTCTGCTTTGGCAGTGACTGTTTCATGAGTGTGTGTTTCAGCAGTGTCTGTTTCGGTAGTGACCATTGCTGCAGTGTCTGTTTCACTAGTGTCTGTTTCGGCAGTGACTGTCTCACTAGTGTTTGCTACGGTAGTGACCGTTTCGGCAGTGTCTGTTTCACTAGTGTCTGTTTGGGCAGTGTCTGTTTCAGTAGTGTCTGTTAGGGTAGTGTGTGTTTCTGTAGCATCAGTTTCGGCAGTGTCTGTTTCACTAGTGTCTGTTTCAGCAGTGCCTGTTTCATTAGTGTCTGTTTCTGTCGTGTCGTTTAAGCAGTGGCTGTTGACTAGTGTCTGCTTTGGCAGTGTGTGTTTCATGAGTGTCTGTTTCGGCAGTGACTGTTTCACTAGTGACCATTTCAGCAGTGACTGTTTCACTAGTGTCTGTTTGGGCAGTGTCTGTTTCTGTAGTGTCGCTTTCAGCAGTGTCTGTTCCGGCACTGTCTGTTTCTGTAGTGTGTGTTTATATAGAGTCTGTGTTGGGAGTAACTGTTTCACTAGTGACGGATTGGTAGTGTCTGTTTCACTAGTGTCTGTTTCCGCAGTGTCTGTTTCGCTAGTGTCTGTTTGGGCAGTGTCTGTTTGAGTAGTGTCTGTTTCTGTAGTGTCGGTTTCGGCAGTGTCTGTTTCTGTAGTGTTGGTTTCTGTGGAGACTGTTTCAGTAGTAACTGTTTCACTAGTGTCGGTTTGGGCAATGTCTGTTTCACTAGTGTCTGTTTGGGCAGTGTCTGTTTGGGTACTGTCTGTTTCTGTAGTGTCAGTTTCGGCAGTGTCTTTTTCTGTAGTGTCGGTTTCTGTAGAGACTGTTTCAGCAATAACTGTTTCACTAGTGTCGGTTTGGGTAGTGTCTGTTTCAGTAGTGTCTGTTTGATTAGTGTCTGTTTCAGCAGTGTCTGTTTCACTAGTGTCTGCTTTGGCAGTGTCTGTTTCAGCAGTGACCTTTTCACAAGTTTCTGTTTTGGTAGTGATTGTTTCAGCAGTGACCGTTTCACTAGTGTCTGTTTGGGCAGTGTCTGTTTGGGTAGTGTCTGTTTCTGTAGTGTCGCTTTCAGCAGTGTCTGTTGCGGCAGTGTCTGTTTCTTTAGTGTGTTTCTGTAGAGTCTGTGTCGGCAGTATCTGTTTCACTAGTGTCTGTTTCACTAGTGTCTGTTTGGGTAGTCTCTGTTTCTGTAGCATCAGTTTTGGCAGTGTCTGTTTCAGTAGTGTCTGTTTGGGCAGTGTCTGTTTGGGTAGTGTCTGTTTCTGTAGTGTCGGTTTCTGTAGAGTCTATTTCAGCAGTAACTGTTTCACTAGTGTCGGTTTGGGTAGTGTCTGTTTCACTAGTGTCTGTTTGGGTAGTGTCTATTTCATGAGTGTCTGTTTAAGCAGTGACCGTTTCACTAGTGTCTGTTTGGGCAGTGTCTGTTTTGGTAGTGTCTGTTTCTGTAGTGTCGGTTTCGGCAGTGTCTGTTTCTGTAGTGTCGGTTTCTGTAGAGTCTGTTTCAGCAGTGTCTGTTTCACTAGTGTCTGCTTTGGCAGTGTCTATTTCATGAGTGTCTGTTTCAGCAGTGACCGTTTCACAAGTTTCTGTTTCGGTAGTGATTGTTTCGGCAGTGACCGTTTCACTATTGTCTGTTTCAGGAGCATCTGTTTCAGTAGTGACCATTGCTGCAGTGTCTGTTTCACTAGTGTCTGTTTCGGCAGTGTCTGTTTGGGTAGTGTCTGTTTCTGTAGTGTCGCTTTCAGCAGTGTCTGTTTCGGCACTGTCTTTTTCTGTAGTGTGTGTTTATGTAGAGTCTGTTTCGGCAGTAACTGTTTCACTACTGTCGGTTTGGTAGTGTCTGTTTCACTAGTGTCTGTTTGAGTAGTGTCTGTTTCTGTAGCATCAGTTTCGACAGTTTCTCTTTCACTAGTGTCTGTTTGGGTAGTGTTGGTTTCTGTAGTGTCTGTTTTGGCCGTGTCTGTTTCACTAGTGTCTGTTTGGGTAGTGTCTGTTTCTGTAGCATCAGTTTTGGCAGTGTCTGTTTCACTAGAGTCTGCTTGGGTAGTGTTGCTTTCTGTAGTGTCGGTTTTGGCAGTGTCTGTTTTGGCAGTGTCTGTTTCACTAGTGTCTGTTTCACTAGTGTCTGTTTGGTCAGTGTCTGTTTGGGTAGTGTTTGTTTCTGTAGTGTTGGTTTCAGCAGTGTCTGTTTCGGCATTGTCTGTTTCTGTAGAGTCTGTTTCAGCATTAACTGTTTCACTAGTGTCGGTTTGGGTAGTGTTTGTTTCATTAGTGTCTGGGTAGTGTCTGTTTCTGTAGCATCGGTTTCGTCAGTGTCTGTTTCAGCAGTGTCTGTTTCGTTAGTGTCTGTTTCTGTAGTGTCGTTTCAGCAGTGTCTGTTTCAATAGTGTCTGTTTCACTAGTGTCTGTTTCAGTAGTGTCTGTTTCACTAGTGTCTGCTTTTGCAGTGTCTTTTTCATGAGTGTCTGTTCCAGCAGTGACCGTTTCAGAAGTTTCTGTTTCAGCAGTGTCTGTTTTGGTAGTGACCATTGCTGCAGTGTTCGTTTCACTAGTGTCTGTTTCGGCAGTGACTGTCTCACTAGTGTTTGCTTCGGTAGTGACCGTTTCGGCAGTGACTGTTTCACTAGTGTCTGTTTGGGTAGTGTCTTTTTGGGCAGTGTCTTTTTGGGCAGTGTCTGTTTCTGTTTCTGTAGTGTCGGTTTTGGCAGTGTCTGTTTCTGTAGTGTCGTTTTCTTTAGAGTCTGTTTCAGCAGTAACTGTTTCACTAGTGTCGGTTTGGGTAGTGTCTGTTTCACTAGTGTCTGTTTGGGTAGTGTCTGTTTCTGTGGCATCGGTTTCGGCAGTGTCTGTTTCACTAGTGTCTGCTTTGGCATTGTCTGTTTCTTGAGTGTCTGTTTCAGCAGTGTATGTTTCAGCAGTGTCTGTTTCACTAGTGTCTGCTTTGGCAGTGTCTGTTTCATGAGTGTCTGTTTCACTAGTGTCTGTTTCAGCACTCTCTGTTTCACTAGTGTCTGTTGGCAGTGTCTGTTTCATGAGTGTCTGTTTGGGTAGTGTGTGTTTCTATAGCATCAGTTTCGGCAGTGTCTGTTTCACTAGTGTCTGTTTGGGTAGTGTTGGTTTCTGTAGCATCAGTTTCGGCAGTGTCTGTTTGACTAATGTCTGTTTGGGTAGTGTTGGTTTCTGTAGTGTCGGTTTTGGCAGTGTCTGTTTTGGCAGTGTCTGTTTCACTAGTGTCTGTTTGGGCAGTGCCTGTTTCTGTAGAGTCTGTTTCAGCATTAACTGTTTCACTAGTGTCGGTTTGGGTAGTGTCTGTTTCACTAGTGTCTGGGTAGTGTCTGTTTCTGTAGCATCGGTTTTGGCAGTGTCTTTTTCACTAGTGTCTGTTTCAGCACTCTCTGTTTCACTAGTGTCTGCTTTGGCAGTGTCTGTTTCATGAGTGTCTGTTTCGGTAGTGATTGTTTCGGCAGTGACCGTTTCACTAGTGTCTGTTTCAGCATTGTCTGTTTCGGTAGTGACCATTGCTGCAGTGACTGTTTCACTAGTGTCTGTTTGGGTAGTGTTGGTTTCTGTAGCATCAGTTTCGGCAGTGTCTGTTTCACTAGTGTCTGTTTGGGTAGTGTTGGTTTCTGTAGTGTCGGTTTTGGCAGTGTCTGTTTTGGCAGTGTCTGTTTCACTAGTGTCTGTTTGGGCAGTGCCTGTTTCTGTAGAGTCTGTTTCAGCATTAACTGTTTCACTAGTGTCGGTTTGGGTAGTGTCTGTTTCACTAGTGTCTGGGTAGTGTCTGTTTCTGTAGCATCGGTTTTGGCAGTGTCTTTTTCACTAGTGTCTGTTTCAGCAGTGTCTGTTTCACTAGTGTCTGTTTCTGTAGTGTCGTTTCAGCAGTGTCTGTTTCACTAGTGTCTGTTTCACTAGTGTCTGTTTCAGCACTCTCTGTTTCACTAGTGTCTGCTTTGGCAGTGTCTGTTTCATGAGTGTCTGTTTCGGTAGTGATTGTTTCGGCAGTGACCGTTTCACTAGTGTCTGTTTCAGCATTGTCTGTTTCGGTAGTGACCATTGCTGCAGTGACTGTTTCACTAGTGTCTGTTTGGGCAGTGTCTGTTTCACTAGTGTCTGTTTGGGTAGTGTCTGTTTCTGTGGAGTCTGATTCAGCAGTAACTGTTTCTCTATTGTCGGTTTAGGTAGTGTCTGTTTCACTAGTGTCTGTTTGGGTAGTGTCTGTTTCTGTAGCATCAGTTTCGGCAGTGTCTGTTTCATTAGTGTTTGTTTCAGCAGTGTCTGTTTCATTAGTGTCTGTTTCTGTAGTGTCGTTTCAGCAGTCTCTGTTTCACTAGTGTATGTTTCACTAGTGTCTGCTTTGGCAGTGTCTGTTTCATGATTGTCTGTTTCAGCAGTGACCGTTTCACAAGTTTCTGTTTTGGTAGTGATTGTTTCGGCAGTGACCGTTTCACTAGTGTCTGTTTCAGCAGCGTGTGTTTCGGTAGTGACCATTGCTGCAGTGTATGTTTCATTAGTGTCTGTTTCGGCAGTGACTGTTTCACTAGTGTCTGTTTCGGTAGTGTCTATTTCGGCAGTGACTGTTTCACTAGTGTCTGTTTGGGCAGTATCTCTTTGGGTAGTGTCTGTTTCTGTAGTGTCGCTTTCAGCAGTGTATGTTTCACTAGTGTCTGCATTGGAAGTCTCTGTTACATGAGTGTCTGTTTCAGCAGTGACCGTTTCCCTAGTGTCTGTTTCGGCAGTGATGGTCTCACTAGTGTCGGTTTGGGTAGTGTCTGTTTCACTAGTGTCTGTTTCAGTAGTGGCTGTTTCATTAGTGTCTGTTTCTGTAGTGTCATTTCAGCAGTGTCTGGTTCACTAGTGTCTGTTTCAGCAGTGTCTGTTTCACTAGTGTCTGCTTTTTCAGTGACTGTTTCATGAGTGTGTGTTTCAGCAGTGTCTGTTTCGGTAGTGACCATTGCTGCAGTGTCTGTTTCACTAGTGCCTGTTTCGGCAGTGACTGTCTCACTAGTCTTTGCTTTGGTAGTGACCGTTTCGGAAGTGACTGTTTCACTAGTGTCTGTTTCGGCAGTGACTGTCTCACTAGTGTTTGCTTCGGTAGTGACCATTTCGGCAGTGACTGTCTCACTAGTGTCTGTTTGGGCAGTGTCTGTTTCAGTAGTGTCTGTTTGGGTAGTGTCTGTTTCTGTAGCATCGGTTTCGGCAGTGTCTGTTTCAATAGTGTCTGTTTCAGCAGTGCCTGTTTCATTAGTGTCTGTTTCAGCAGTTCCTATTTCATTAGTGTCTGTTTCTGTCGTGTCGTTTCAGCAGTGGCTGTTGACTATTGTCTGCTTTGGCAGTTTCTGTCTCATGAGTGTCTGTTTCGGCAGTGACTGTTTCACTAGTGTCTGTTTCGGTAGTGACCATTTCGGCAGTGACTGTTTCACTAGTGTCTGTTTTGGCAGTGTCTGTTTCTGTAGTATCGCTTTCAGCAGTGTCTGTTTCGGCACTGTCCGTTTCTGTATTGTGTTTTTATGTAGAGTCTGTGTTGGCAGTAACTGTTTCACTAGTGTCGGTTTGGTAGTGTCTGTTTCACTAGTGTCTGTTTCCGCAGCGTCTGTTTCGCTAGTGACCATTGTTGCAGTGTACGTTTCACTAGTGTCTGTTTCGGCAATACTGTGTCATTAGTGTCTGTTTCGGTAGTGACCGTTTCGGCAGTGACTGTTTCACTAGTGTCTGTTTGGGCAGTGTCTGTTTCACTAGTGTCTGTTTGGGCAGTGTCTGTTTGAGTAGTGTCTGTTTCTGTCGTGTCGGTTTCGGCAGTGTCTCTTTCTGTAGTGTTGGTTTCTGTAGAGACTGTTTCAGCAGTAACTGTTTCACTAGTGTCAGTTTGGGCAGTGTCTGTTTCACTAGTGTCTGTTTCGGCAGTGTCTTTTTGGGTACTGTCTGTTTCTGTAGTGTTGGTTTCGGCAGTGTCTGTTTCTGTAGTGTCGGTTTCTGCAGAGACTGTTTCAGCAATAACTGTTTCACTAGTGTCAGTTTGGGTAGTGTCTGTTTCACTAGTGTCTGTTTGATTAGTGTCTGTTTCAGCAGTGTCTGTTTCACTAGTGTCTGCTTTGGCAGTGTCTGTTTGGGTACTGTCTGTTTCTGTAGTGTCGGTTTCGGCAGTGTCTGTTTCTGTAGTGTCGGTTTCTGTAGAGACTGTTTCAGCAATAACTGTTTCACTAGTGTCAGTTTGGGTAGTGTCTGTTTCACTAGTGTCTGTTTCAGCAGCGTGTGTTTCGGTAGTGACCATTGCTGCAGTGTATGTTTCACTAGTGTCTGTTTCGGCAGTGACTGTTTCACTAGTGTCTGTTTCGGTAGTGTCTATTTCGGCAGTGACTGTTTCACTAGTGTCTGTTTGGGCAGTGTCTCTTTGGGTAGTGTCTGTTTCGGTAGTGTCTGTTTCAGCAGTGACCGTTTCCCTAGTGTCTGTTTCGGCAGTGATGGTCTCACTAGTGTCGGTTTGGGTAGTGTCTGTTTCACTAGTGTCTGTTTCAGTAGTGGCTGTTTCATTAGTGTCTGTTTCTGTAGTGTCATTTCAGCAGTGTCTGGTTCACTAGTGTCTGTTTCAGCAGTGTCTGTTTCACTAGTGTCTGCTTTGGCAGTGACTGTTTCATGAGTGTGTGTTTCAGCAGTGTCTGTTTCGGTAGTGACCATTTCGGCAGTGACTGTCTCACTAGTGTCTGTTTGGGCAGTGTCTGTTTCAGTAGTGTCTGTTTGGGTAGTGTCTGTTTCTGTAGCATCGGTTTCGGCAGTGTCTGTTTCAATAGTGTCTGTTTCAGCAGTGCCTGTTTCATTAGTGTCTGTTTCAGCAGTTCCTATTTCATTAGTGTCTGTTTCGGTAGTGACCATTTCGGCAGTGACTGTTTCACTAGTGTCTGTTTTGGCAGTGTCTGTTTCTGTAGTATCGCTTTCAGCAGTGTCTGTTTCGGCACTGTCTGTTTCTGTATTGTGTTTTTATGTAGAGTCTGTGTTGGCAGTAACTGTTTCACTAGTGTCGGTTTGGTAGTGTCTGTTTCACTAGTGTCTGTTTCCGCAGCGTCTGTTTCGCTAGTGACCATTGTTGCAGTGTACGTTTCACTAGTGTCTGTTTCGGCAGTACTGTGTCATTAGTGTCTGTTTCGGTAGTGACCGTTTCGGCAGTGACTGTTTCACTAGTGTCTGTTTGGGCAGTGTCTGTTTCACTAGTGTCTGTTTGGGCAGTGTCTGTTTGAGTAGTGTCTGTTTCTGTCGTGTCGGTTTCGGCAGTGTCTGTTTCTGTAGTGTTGGTTTCTGTAGAGACTGTTTCAGCAGTAACTGTTTCACTAGTGTCAGTTTGGGCAGTGTCTGTTTCACTAGTGTCTGTTTCGGCAGTGTCTTTTTGGGTACTGTCTGTTTCTGTAGTGTCGGTTTCGGCAGTGTCTGTTTCTGTAGTGTCGGTTTCTGTAGAGACTGTTTCAGCAATAACTGTTTCACTAGTGTCAGTTTGGGTAGTGTCTGTTTCACTAGTGTCTGTTTGATTAGTGTCTGTTTCAGCAGTGTCTGTTTCACTAGTGTCTGCTTTGGCAGTGTCTGTTTGGGTACTGTCTGTTTCTGTAGTGTCGGTTTCGGCAGTGTCTGTTTCTGTAGTGTCGGTTTCTGTAGAGACTGTTTCAGCAATAACTGTTTCACTAGTGTCAGTTTGGGTAGTGTCTGTTTCACTAGTGTCTGTTTGATTAGTGTCTCTTTCAGCAGTGTCTGTTTCACTAGTGTCTGTTTTGGCAGTGTCTGTTTTAGCAGTGACCTTTTCACAAGTTTCTCTTTCGCTAGTGATTGTTTCGGCAGTGAGCGTTTCACTAGTGTCTGTTTCAGTAGTGTTCATTTCGGCATTGACTGTTTCACTAGTGTCTTTTTGGGCAGTGTCTGTTTGGGTAGTGTCTGTTTCTGTAGTGTCGCTTTCAGCAGTGTCTGTTTCGGCAGTGTCTGTTTCGGCAGTGTCTGTTTCTTTAGTGTGCTTCCGTAGAGTCTGAGTCGGCAGTATCTGTTTCACTAGTGTCTGTTTGGTAGTGTCTGTTTCACTAGTGTCTGTTTGGGTAGTGTCTGTTTCTGTAGTGTCGGTTTCTGTAGAGTCTATTTCAGCAGTAACTGTTTCACTAGTGTCGGTTTGGGTAGTATCTATTTCACTAGTGTCTGTTTGGGTAGTGTCTATTTCATGAGTGTCTGTTTCAGCAGTGACCGTTTCACTAGTGTCTGTTTGGGCAGTTTCTGTTTTGGTAGTGTCTGTTTCTGTAGTGTCGGTTTCGGCAGTGTCTTTTTCTGTAGTGTCGGTTTCGGCAGTGTCTGTTTCTGTAGTGTCGGTTTCTGTAGAGTCTGTTTCAGCAGTGTCTGTTTCACTAGTGTCTGTTTGGGCAGTGTCTGTTTCATGAGTGTCTGTTTCAGCAGTGACCGTTTCACAAGTTTCTGTTTCAGGAGCGTCTGTTTCAGTAGTGACCATTGCTGCAGTGTCTGTTTCACTAGTGTCTGTTTGGGCAGTGACTGTTTCACTAGTCTCTGTTTCGGTAGTGACCATCTCGGCAGTGACTGTTTCACTAGTGTCTGTTTGGGCAGTGTCTGTTTTGGTAGTGTCTGTTTCTGTAGTGTTGCTTTCAGCAGTGTCTGTTTTGGCACTGTCTGTTTATGTAGAGTCTGTTTCGGCAGTAACTGTTTCACTACTGTCGGTTTGGTAGTGTCTGTTTCACTAGTGTCTGTTTGAGTAGTGTCTGTTTCTGTAGCATCAGTTTCGACAGTTTCTGTTTCACTAGTGTCTGTTTGGGTAGTGTCTGTTTCACTAGTGTCTGTTTGATTAGTGTCTGCTTTGGCAGTGTCTGTTTCAGCAGTGACCTTTTCACAAGTTTCTCTTTCACTAGTGATTGTTTCGGCAGTGAGCGTTTCACTAGTGTCTGTTTCGGTAGTGTTCATTTCGGCATTGACTGTTTCACTAGTGTCTGTTTGGGCAGTGTCTGTTTGGGTAGTGTCTGTTTCTGTAGTGTCGCTTTCAGCAGTGTCTGTTTCGGCAGTGTCTGTTTCGGCAGTATCTGTTTCACTAGTGTCATTTTGGTAGTGTCTGTTTCACTAGTGTCTGTTTGGGTAGTGTCTGTTTCTGTAGTGTCGGTTTCTGTAGAGTCTATTTCAGTAGTAACTGTTTCACTAGTGTCGCTTTGGGTAGTATCTATTTCACTAGTGTCTCTTTGGGTAGTGTCTATTTCATGAGTGTCTGTTTCAGCAGTGACCGTTTCACTAGTGTCTGTTTGGGCAGTTTCTGTTTTGGTAGTGTCTGTTTCTGTAGTGTCGGTTTCGGCAGTGTCTTTTTCTGTAGTGTCGGTTTCGGCAGTGTCTGTTTCTGTAGTGTCGGTTTCTGTAGAGTCTGTTTCAGCAGTGTCTGTTTCACTAGTGTCTGCTTTGGCAGTGTCTGTTTCATGAGTGTCTGTTTCAGCAGTGACCGTTTCACAAGTTTCTGTTTCAGGAGCGTCTGTTTCAGTAGTGACCATTGCTGCAGTGTCTGTTTCACTAGTGTCTGTTTGGGCAGTGACTGTTTCACTAGTCTCTGTTTCGGTAGTGACCATCTCGGCAGTGACTGTTTCACTAGTGTCTGTTTGGGCAGTGTCTGTTTTGGTAGTGTCAGTTTCTGTAGTGTTGCTTTCAGCAGTGTCTGTTTTGGCACAGTCTGTTTATGTAGAGTCTGTTTCGGCAGTAACTGTTTCACTACTGTCGGTTTGGTAGTGTCTGTTTCACTAGTGTCTGTTTGAGTAGTGTCTGTTTCTGTAGCATCAGTTTCGACAGTTTCTGTTTCACTAGTGTCTGTTTGGGTAGTGTTGGTTTCTGTAGTGTCTGTTTTGGCCGTGTCTGTTTCACTAGTGTCTGTTTGGGTAGTGTCTGTTTCTGTAGCATCAGTTTCGGCAGTGTCTGTTTCACTGGTGTCTGTTTCAGCAGTGTCTGTTTCACTAGTGTCTGCTTTGGCAGTGTCTTTTTCATGAGTGTCTGTTTCAGCGGTGACTGTTTCAGAAGTTTCTGTTTCAGTAGTGTCTGTTTCGGTAGTGACCATTGCTGCAGTGTTTGTTTCACTAGTGTCTGTTTCGGCAGTGACTGTCTCACTAGTGTTTGCTTCGGTAGTGACCATTTCGGCAGTGACTGTTTCACTAGTATCTGTTTTGGCAGTGTCTGTTTCAGTAGTGTCTGTTTGGGTAGTGTCTGTTTCATTAGCATCGGTTTCGGCAGTGTCTGTTTCAATAGTGTCTGTTTCAGCAGTGACCGTTTCACAAGTTTCTGTTTCAGGAGCGTCTGTTTCAGTAGTGACCATTGCTGCAGTGTCTGTTTCACTAGTGTCTGTTTGGGCAGTGACTGTTTCACTAGTCTCTGTTTCGGTAGTGACCATCTCGGCAGTGACTGTTTCACTAGTGTCTGTTTGGGCAGTGTCTGTTTCTGTAGTGTCGGTTTCTGTAGAGTCTATTTCAGTAGTAACTGTTTCACTAGTGTCGGTTTGGGTAGTATCTATTTCACTAGTGTCTCTTTGGGTAGTGTCTATTTCATGAGTGTCTGTTTCAGCAGTGACCGTTTCACTAGTGTCTGTTTGGGCAGTTTCTGTTTTGGTAGTGTCTGTTTCTGTAGTGTCGGTTTCGGCAGTGTCTTTTTCTGTAGTGTCGGTTTCGGCAGTGTCTGTTTCTGTAGTGTCGGTTTCTGTAGAGTCTGTTTCAGCAGTGTCTGTTTCACTAGTGTCTGCTTTGGCAGTGTCTGTTTCATGAGTGTCTGTTTCAGCAGTGACCGTTTCACAAGTTTCTGTTTCAGGAGCGTCTGTTTCAGTAGTGACCATTGCTGCAGTGTCTGTTTCACTAGTGTCTGTTTGGGCAGTGACTGTTTCACTAGTCTCTGTTTCGGTAGTGACCATCTCGGCAGTGACTGTTTCACTAGTGTCTGTTTGGGCAGTGTCTGTTTTGGTAGTGTCAGTTTCTGTAGTGTTGCTTTCAGCAGTGTCTGTTTTGGCACAGTCTGTTTATGTAGAGTCTGTTTCGGCAGTAACTGTTTCACTACTGTCGGTTTGGTAGTGTCTGTTTCACTAGTGTCTGTTTGAGTAGTGTCTGTTTCTGTAGCATCAGTTTCGACAGTTTCTGTTTCACTAGTGTCTGTTTGGGTAGTGTTGGTTTCTGTAGTGTCTGTTTTGGCCGTGTCTGTTTCACTAGTGTCTGTTTGGGTAGTGTCTGTTTCTGTAGCATCAGTTTCGGCAGTGTCTGTTTCACTGGTGTCTGTTTCAGCAGTGTCTGTTTCACTAGTGTCTGCTTTGGCAGTGTCTTTTTCATGAGTGTCTGTTTCAGCGGTGACTGTTTCAGAAGTTTCTGTTTCAGTAGTGTCTGTTTCGGTAGTGACCATTGCTGCAGTGTTTGTTTCACTAGTGTCTGTTTCGGCAGTGACTGTCTCACTAGTGTTTGCTTCGGTAGTGACCATTTCGGCAGTGACTGTTTCACTAGTATCTGTTTTGGCAGTGTCTGTTTCAGTAGTGTCTGTTTGGGTAGTGTCTGTTTCATTAGCATCGGTTTCGGCAGTGTCTGTTTCAATAGTGTCTGTTTCAGCAGTGACCGTTTCACAAGTTTCTGTTTCAGGAGCGTCTGTTTCAGTAGTGACCATTGCTGCAGTGTCTGTTTCACTAGTGTCTGTTTGGGCAGTGACTGTTTCACTAGTCTCTGTTTCGGTAGTGACCATCTCGGCAGTGACTGTTTCACTAGTGTCTGTTTGGGCAGTGTCTGTTTTGGTAGTGTCAGTTTCTGTAGTGTTGCTTTCAGCAGTGTCTGTTTTGGCACAGTCTGTTTATGTAGAGTCTGTTTCGGTAGTAACTGTTTCACTACTGTCGGTTTGGTAGTGTCTGTTTCACTAGTGTCTGTTTGAGTAGTGTCTGTTTCTGTAGCATCAGTTTCGACAGTTTCTCTTTCACTAGTGTCTGTTTGGGTAGTGTTGGTTTCTGTAGTGTCTGTTTTGGCCGTGTCTGTTTCACTAGTGTCTGTTTGGGTAGTGTCTCTTTTTGTAGCATCAGTTTCGGCAGTGTCTGTTTCACTGGTGTCTGTTTCAGCAGTGTCTGTTTCACTAGTGTCTGCTTTGGCAGTGTCTTTTTCATGAGTGTCTGTTTCAGCGGTGACTGTTTCACAAGTTTCTGTTTCAGTAGTGTCTGTTTCGGTAGTGACCATTGCTGCAGTGTTTGTTTCACTAGTGTCTGTTTCGGCAGTGACTGTCTCACTAGTGTTTGCTTCGGTAGTGACCATTTCGGCAGTGACTGTTTCACTAGTATCTGTTTTGGCAGTGTCTGTTTCAGTAGTGTCTGTTTGGGTAGTGTCTGTTTCATTAGCATCGGTTTCGGCAGTGTCTGTTTCAATAGTGTCTGTTTCAGCAGTGCCTGTTTCATTAGTGTCTGTTTCAGCAGTTCCTGTTTCATTAGTGCCTGTTTCTGTCGTGTCGTTTCAGCAGTGGCTGTTGACTAGTGTCTGCTTTGGCAGTTTCTGTTTCATGAGTGTCTGTTTCGGCAGTGTCTGTTTCGGTAGTGACCATTTCGGCAGTGACTGTTTCACTAGTGTCTGTTTTGGCAGTGTCTGTTTCTGTAGTATCGCTTTCAGCAGTGTCTGTTTCGGCACTGTCTGTTTCTGTATTGTGTTTTTATGTAGAGTCTGTGTTGGCAGTGACTGTTTCACTAATGTCTGTTTGGGCAGTGTCTGTTTCACTAGTGTCTGTTTGGGTAGTGTCTATTTCTGTATTGTCGGTTTCGGCAGTGTCTGTTTCTGTGGAGTCTGTTTCAGCAGTAACTGTTTCACTATTGTCGGTTTAGGTAGTGTCTGTTTCACTAGTGTCTGTTTCAGCTGTGTCTGTTTCATTAGTGTCTGTTTCTGTAGTGTCGTTTCAGCAGTGTCTGTTTCACTAGTGTATGTTTCACTAGTGTCTGCTTTGGCAGTGTCTGTTTCATGATTGTCTGTTTCAGCAGTGACCATTTCACAAGTTTCTGTTTTGGTAGTGATTGTTTCGGCAGTGACCGTTTCACTAGTGTCTGTTTCAGCAGCGTGTGTTTCGGTAGTGACCATTGCTGCAGTGTATGTTTCACTAGTGTCTGTTTCGGTAGTGACCATTTCGGAAGTGACTGTTTCACTAGTGTCTGTTTGGGCAGTGTCTCTTTCGGTAGTGTCTGTTTCTGTACTGTCGCTTTCAGCAGTGTATGTTTCACTAGTGCCTGCATTGGAAGTATCTGTTTCATGAGTGTCTGTTTCAGCAGTGACCGTTTCACTAGTGTCTGTTTCGGCAGTGACTGTCTCACTAGTGTCGGTTTGGGTAGTGTCTGTTTCACTAGTGTCTGTTTCACTAGTGTCTGTTTCAGCAGTGTCTGTTTCACTAGTGTCTGCTTTGGCAGTGACTGTTTCATGAGTGTGTGTTTCAGCAGTGTCTGTTTCGGTAGTGACCATTGCTGCAGTGTCTGTTTCACTAGTGTCTGTTTCGGCAGTGACTGTCTCACTAGTCTTTGCTTCGGTAGTGACCATTTTGGTAGTGACTGTTTCAATAGTGTCTGTTTGGACAGTGTCTGTTTCAGTAGTGTCTGTTTGGGTAGTGTCTGTTTCTGTAGCATCGGTTTCGGCAGTGTCTGTTTCAATAGTGTCTGTTTCATTAGTGTCTGTTTCATTAGTATCTGTTTCAGCAGTTCCTGTTTCATTAGTGTTTGTTTCTGTCGTGTCGTTTCAGGAGTGGCTGTTGACTATTGTCTGCTTTCGCAGTTTCTGTTTCATGAGTGTCTGTTTCGGCAGTGACTGTTTCACTAGTGTCTGTTTCGAGAGTGACCATTTTGGCAGTGACTGTTTCACTAGTGTCTATTTTGGCAGTGTCTGTTTCTGTAGTATCGCTTTCAGCAGTGTCTGTTTCGGCACTGTCTGTTTCTGTATTGTGTTTTTATGTAGAGTCTGTTTCAGCAGTAACTGTTTCACTAGTGTCGGTTTGGTAGTGTCTGTTTCACTAGTGTCTGTTTCCGCAGCGTCTGTTTCGCTAGTGACCATTGTTGCAGTGTACGTTTCGCTAGTGTCTGTTTCGGCAGTGACTGTGTCATTAGTATCTGTTTCGGTAGTGACCGTTTCGGCAGTGACCTTTTCACTAGTGTCGGTTTGGGCAGTGTCTGTTTCACTAGTGTCTGTTTGGGCAGTGTCTGTTTCAGTAGTGTCTGTTTGGGTAGTGTCTGTTTCTGTAGCATCGGTTTCGGCAGTGTCTGTTTCACTAGTGTCTGTTTCAGCAGTGTCTGTTTCACTAGTGTCTGCTTTGGCAGTGTCTGTTTCACTAGTGTCTGCTTTGGCAGTGACTGTTTCATGAGTGTGTGTTTCAGCAGTGTCTGTTTTGGTAGTGACCATTGCTGCAGTGTCTGTTTCACTAGTGTCTTTTTCGGCAGTGACTGTCTCACTAGTCTTTGCTTCGGTAGTGACCGTTTTGGTAGTGACTGTTTCAATAGTGTCTGTTTGGACAGTGTCTGTTTCAGTAGTGTCTGTTTGGGTAGTGTCTGTTTCTGTAGCATCGGTTTCGGCAGTGTCTGTTTCAATAGTGTCTGTTTCCGCAGCATCTGTTTCGCTAGTGACCATTGTTGCAGTGTACGTTTCACTAGTGTCTGTTTCGGCAGTGACTGTGTCATTAGTGTCTGTTTCGGTAGTGACCGTTTCGGCAGTGACTGTTTCACTAGTGTCTGTTTCGGCAGTGACTGTGTCATTAGTGCCTGTTTCGGTAGTGACCGTTTCGGCAGTGACTGTTTCACTAGTGTCTGTTTCGGCAGTGACTGTGTCATTAGTGCCTGTTTCGGTAGTGACCGTTTCGGCAGTGTCTGTTTCACTAGTGTCTGTTTCGGCAGTGTCTGTTTGGGTACTGTCTGTTTCTGTAGTGTCGGTTTCGGCAGTGTCTGTTTCTGTAGTGTCGGTTTCTGTAGAGACTGTTTCAGCAATAACTGTTTCACTAGTGTCGGTTTGGGTAGTGTCTGTTTCAATAGTGTCTGTTTGATTAGTGTCTGTTTCAGCAGTGTCTGTTTCACTAGTGTCTGCTTTGGCAGTGTCTGTTTCAGCAGTGACCTTTTCACAAGTTTCTCTATCGCTAGTGATTTTTTCGGCAGTGAGTGTTTCACTAGTGTCTGTTTCGGTAGTGTTCATTTCGGCATTGACTGTTTCACTAGTGTCTGTTTGGGTAGTGTCTGTTTCTGTAGTGTCGCTTTCAGCAGTGTCTGTTTCGGCAGTGTCTGTTTCGGCAGTGTCTGTTTCTTTAGTGTGTTTCCGTAGAGTCTGAGTCGGCAGTATCTGTTTCACTAGTGTCGGTTTGGTAGTGTCTGTTTCACTAGTGTCTGTTTGGGTAGTGACTGTTTCTGTAGTGTCGGTTTCTGTAGAGTCTATTTCAGCAGTAACTGTTTCACTAGTGTCGGTTTGGGTAGTATCTATTTCACTAGTGTCTGTTTGGGTATTGTCTATTTCATGAGTGTCTGTTTCAGCAGTGACCGTTTCACTAGTGTCTGTTTGGGCAGTTTCTGTTTTGGTAGTGTCTGTTTCTGTAGTGTCAGTTTCGGCAGTGTCTTTTTCTGTAGTGTCGGTTTCGGCAGTGTCTGTTTCTGTAGTGTCGGTTTCTGTAGAGTCTGTTTCAGCAGTGTCTGTTTCACTAGTGTCTGCTTTGGCAGTGTCTGTTTCATGAGTGTCTGTTTCAGCAGTGACCATTTCACAAGTTTCTGTTTCAGGAGCGTCTATTTCAGTAGTGACCATTGCTGCAGTGTCTGTTTCACTAGTGTCTGTTTGGGCAGTGACTGTTTCACTAGTCTCTGTTTCGGTAGTGACCATCTCGGCAGTGACTGTTTCACTAGTGTCTGTTTGGGCAGTGTCTGTTTGGGTAGTGTCTGTTTCTGTAGTGTCGCTTTCAGCAGTGTCTGTTTTGGCACTGTCTGTTTATGTAGAGTCTGTTTCGGCAGTAACTGTTTCACTACTGTCGGTTTGGTAGTGTCTGTTTCACTAGTGTCTGTTTGAGTAGTGTCTGTTTCTGTAGCATCAGTTTCGACAGTTTCTGTTTCACTAGTTTCTGTTTGGGTAGTGTTGGTTTCTGTAGTGTCTGTTTTGGCCGTGTCTGTTTCACTAGTGTCTGTTTGGGTAGTGTCTGTTTCTGTAGCATCAGTTTCGGCAGTGTCTGTTTCACTAGTGTCTGTTTGGGTAGTGTCTGTTTCTGTAGTGTTGGTTTCAGCAGTGTCTGTTTCTGTAGAGTCTGTTTCAGCAGTAACTGTTTCACTAGTGTTGGTTTGGGTAGTGTTTGTTTCATTAGTGTCAGGGTAGTGTCTGTTTCTGTAGCATCGGTTTCGGCAGTGTCTGTTTCACTAGTGTCTGTTTCAGCAGTGTCTGTTTCATTAGTGTCTGTTTCTGTAGTGTCGTTTCAGCAGTGTCTGTTTCAATAGTGTCTGTTTCACTAGTGTCTGTTTCAGCAGTGTCTGTTTCACTAGTGTCTGCTTTGGCAGTGTCTTTTTCATGAGTGTCTGTTTCAGCAGTGACCGTTTCAGAAGTTTCTGTTTCAGTAGTGTCTGTTTCGGTAGTGACCATTGCTGCAGTGTTTGTTTCACTAGTGTCTGTTTCGGCAGTGACTGTCTCACTAGTGTTTGCTTCGGTAGTGACCATTTCGGCAGTGACTGTTTCACTAGTATCTGTTTTGGCAGTGTCTGTTTCAGTAGTGTCTGTTTGGGTAGTGTCTGTTTCATTAGCATCGGTTTCGGCAGTGTCTGTTTCAATAGTGTCTGTTTCAGCAGTGCCTGTTTCATTAGTGTCTGTTTCAGCAGTTCCTGTTTCATTAGTGCCTGTTTCTGTCGTGTCGTTTCAGCAGTGGCTGTTGACTAGTGTCTGCTTTGGCAGTTTCTGTTTCATGAGTGTCTGTTTCGGCAGTGTCTGTTTCGGTAGTGACCATTTCGGCAGTGACTGTTTCACTAGTGTCTGTTTTGGCAGTGTCTGTTTCTGTAGTATCGCTTTCAGCAGTGTCTGTTTCGGCACTGTCTGTTTCTGTATTGTGTTTTTATGTAGAGTCTGTGTTGGCAGTGACTGTTTCACTAATGTCTGTTTGGGCAGTGTCTGTTTCACTAGTGTCTGTTTGGGTAGTGTCTATTTCTGTATTGTCGGTTTCGGCAGTGTCTGTTTCTGTGGAGTCTGTTTCAGCAGTAACTGTTTCACTATTGTCGGTTTAGGTAGTGTCTGTTTCACTAGTGTCTGTTTCAGCTGTGTCTGTTTCATTAGTGTCTGTTTCTGTAGTGTCGTTTCAGCAGTGTCTGTTTCACTAGTGTATGTTTCACTAGTGTCTGCTTTGGCAGTGTCTGTTTCATGATTGTCTGTTTCAGCAGTGACCATTTCACAAGTTTCTGTTTTGGTAGTGATTGTTTCGGCAGTGACCGTTTCACTAGTGTCTGTTTCAGCAGCGTGTGTTTCGGTAGTGACCATTGCTGCAGTGTATGTTTCACTAGTGTCTGTTTCGGTAGTGACCATTTCGGAAGTGACTGTTTCACTAGTGTCTGTTTGGGCAGTGTCTCTTTCGGTAGTGTCTGTTTCTGTACTGTCGCTTTCAGCAGTGTATGTTTCACTAGTGCCTGCATTGGAAGTATCTGTTTCATGAGTGTCTGTTTCAGCAGTGACCGTTTCACTAGTGTCTGTTTCGGCAGTGACTGTCTCACTAGTGTCGGTTTGGGTAGTGTCTGTTTCACTAGTGTCTGTTTCACTAGTGTCTGTTTCAGCAGTGTCTGTTTCACTAGTGTCTGCTTTGGCAGTGACTGTTTCATGAGTGTGTGTTTCAGCAGTGTCTGTTTCGGTAGTGACCATTGCTGCAGTGTCTGTTTCACTAGTGTCTGTTTCGGCAGTGACTGTCTCACTAGTCTTTGCTTCGGTAGTGACCATTTTGGTAGTGACTGTTTCAATAGTGTCTGTTTGGACAGTGTCTGTTTCAGTAGTGTCTGTTTGGGTAGTGTCTGTTTCTGTAGCATCGGTTTCGGCAGTGTCTGTTTCAATAGTGTCTGTTTCATTAGTGTCTGTTTCATTAGTATCTGTTTCAGCAGTTCCTGTTTCATTAGTGTTTGTTTCTGTCGTGTCGTTTCAGGAGTGGCTGTTGACTATTGTCTGCTTTCGCAGTTTCTGTTTCATGAGTGTCTGTTTCGGCAGTGACTGTTTCACTAGTGTCTGTTTCGAGAGTGACCATTTTGGCAGTGACTGTTTCACTAGTGTCTATTTTGGCAGTGTCTGTTTCTGTAGTATCGCTTTCAGCAGTGTCTGTTTCGGCACTGTCTGTTTCTGTATTGTGTTTTTATGTAGAGTCTGTTTCAGCAGTAACTGTTTCACTAGTGTCGGTTTGGTAGTGTCTGTTTCACTAGTGTCTGTTTCCGCAGCGTCTGTTTCGCTAGTGACCATTGTTGCAGTGTACGTTTCGCTAGTGTCTGTTTCGGCAGTGACTGTGTCATTAGTATCTGTTTCGGTAGTGACCGTTTCGGCAGTGACCTTTTCACTAGTGTCGGTTTGGGCAGTGTCTGTTTCACTAGTGTCTGTTTGGGCAGTGTCTGTTTCAGTAGTGTCTGTTTGGGTAGTGTCTGTTTCTGTAGCATCGGTTTCGGCAGTGTCTGTTTCACTAGTGTCTGTTTCAGCAGTGTCTGTTTCACTAGTGTCTGCTTTGGCAGTGTCTGTTTCACTAGTGTCTGCTTTGGCAGTGACTGTTTCATGAGTGTGTGTTTCAGCAGTGTCTGTTTTGGTAGTGACCATTGCTGCAGTGTCTGTTTCACTAGTGTCTTTTTCGGCAGTGACTGTCTCACTAGTCTTTGCTTCGGTAGTGACCGTTTTGGTAGTGACTGTTTCAATAGTGTCTGTTTGGACAGTGTCTGTTTCAGTAGTGTCTGTTTGGGTAGTGTCTGTTTCTGTAGCATCGGTTTCGGCAGTGTCTGTTTCAATAGTGTCTGTTTCCGCAGCATCTGTTTCGCTAGTGACCATTGTTGCAGTGTACGTTTCACTAGTGTCTGTTTCGGCAGTGACTGTGTCATTAGTGTCTGTTTCGGTAGTGACCGTTTCGGCAGTGACTGTTTCACTAGTGTCTGTTTCGGCAGTGACTGTGTCATTAGTGCCTGTTTCGGTAGTGACCGTTTCGGCAGTGACTGTTTCACTAGTGTCTGTTTCGGCAGTGACTGTGTCATTAGTGCCTGTTTCGGTAGTGACCGTTTCGGCAGTGTCTGTTTCACTAGTGTCTGTTTCGGCAGTGTCTGTTTGGGTACTGTCTGTTTCTGTAGTGTCGGTTTCGGCAGTGTCTGTTTCTGTAGTGTCGGTTTCTGTAGAGACTGTTTCAGCAATAACTGTTTCACTAGTGTCGGTTTGGGTAGTGTCTGTTTCAATAGTGTCTGTTTGATTAGTGTCTGTTTCAGCAGTGTCTGTTTCACTAGTGTCTGCTTTGGCAGTGTCTGTTTCAGCAGTGACCTTTTCACAAGTTTCTCTATCGCTAGTGATTTTTTCGGCAGTGAGTGTTTCACTAGTGTCTGTTTCGGTAGTGTTCATTTCGGCATTGACTGTTTCACTAGTGTCTGTTTGGGTAGTGTCTGTTTCTGTAGTGTCGCTTTCAGCAGTGTCTGTTTCGGCAGTGTCTGTTTCGGCAGTGTCTGTTTCTTTAGTGTGTTTCCGTAGAGTCTGAGTCGGCAGTATCTGTTTCACTAGTGTCGGTTTGGTAGTGTCTGTTTCACTAGTGTCTGTTTGGGTAGTGACTGTTTCTGTAGTGTCGGTTTCTGTAGAGTCTATTTCAGCAGTAACTGTTTCACTAGTGTCGGTTTGGGTAGTATCTATTTCACTAGTGTCTGTTTGGGTATTGTCTATTTCATGAGTGTCTGTTTCAGCAGTGACCGTTTCACTAGTGTCTGTTTGGGCAGTTTCTGTTTTGGTAGTGTCTGTTTCTGTAGTGTCAGTTTCGGCAGTGTCTTTTTCTGTAGTGTCGGTTTCGGCAGTGTCTGTTTCTGTAGTGTCGGTTTCTGTAGAGTCTGTTTCAGCAGTGTCTGTTTCACTAGTGTCTGCTTTGGCAGTGTCTGTTTCATGAGTGTCTGTTTCAGCAGTGACCATTTCACAAGTTTCTGTTTCAGGAGCGTCTATTTCAGTAGTGACCATTGCTGCAGTGTCTGTTTCACTAGTGTCTGTTTGGGCAGTGACTGTTTCACTAGTCTCTGTTTCGGTAGTGACCATCTCGGCAGTGACTGTTTCACTAGTGTCTGTTTGGGCAGTGTCTGTTTGGGTAGTGTCTGTTTCTGTAGTGTCGCTTTCAGCAGTGTCTGTTTTGGCACTGTCTGTTTATGTAGAGTCTGTTTCGGCAGTAACTGTTTCACTACTGTCGGTTTGGTAGTGTCTGTTTCACTAGTGTCTGTTTGAGTAGTGTCTGTTTCTGTAGCATCAGTTTCGACAGTTTCTGTTTCACTAGTTTCTGTTTGGGTAGTGTTGGTTTCTGTAGTGTCTGTTTTGGCCGTGTCTGTTTCACTAGTGTCTGTTTGGGTAGTGTCTGTTTCTGTAGCATCAGTTTCGGCAGTGTCTGTTTCACTAGTGTCTGTTTGGGTAGTGTCTGTTTCTGTAGTGTTGGTTTCAGCAGTGTCTGTTTCTGTAGAGTCTGTTTCAGCAGTAACTGTTTCACTAGTGTTGGTTTGGGTAGTGTTTGTTTCATTAGTGTCAGGGTAGTGTCTGTTTCTGTAGCATCGGTTTCGGCAGTGTCTGTTTCACTAGTGTCTGTTTCAGCAGTGTCTGTTTCATTAGTGTCTGTTTCTGTAGTGTCGTTTCAGCAGTGTCTGTTTCAATAGTGTCTGTTTCACTAGTGTCTGTTTCAGCAGTGTCTGTTTCACTAGTGTCTGCTTTGGCAGTGTCTTTTTCATGAGTGTCTGTTTCAGCAGTGACCGTTTCAGAAGTTTCTGTTTCAGTAGTGTCTGTTTCGGTAGTGACCATTGCTGCAGTGTTTGTTTCACTAGTGTCTGTTTCGGCAGTCACTGTCTCACTAGTGTTTGCTTCGGTAGTGACCGTTTCGGCAGTGACTGTTTCACTAGTGTCTGTTTCGGTAGTGTCTGTTTCTGTAGTGTCGGTTTCGGCAGTGTCTATTTCTGTAGTGTCGTTTTCTGTAGAGTCTGTTTCAGCAGTAACTGTTTCACTAGTGTCGGTTTGGGTAGTGTCTGTTTCACTAGTGTCTGCTTTGGCAGTGTCTGTTTCATGAGTGTCTGTTTCAGCAGTGTATGTTTCAGCAGTGTCTGTTTCACTAGTGTCTGCTTTGGCAGTGTCTGTTTCATGAGTGTCTGTTTCACTAGTGTCTGTTTCAGCAGTGTCTGTTTCACTAGTGTCTGCTTTAGTAGTGTCTGTTTCATGAGTGTCTGTTTTACTAGTGTCTGTTTGGGCAGTGACCGTTTGGGCAGTGACTGCTTCGGTGATTGAGCTCATTCTGAGCTCAGAAACTCAGCACTTCATGACCAGGAAACTCAGCTTTGAACAGCTGTAACACAGAAAATCATCATTTTTTACATTAAAACACTAAAAGTGCTGAACTGCAGAAAATACGATGATTCTTAATGTTCCTCACTGACTTTCAGACAAATTCACTTCGAAACAAAGGGATCTAACTGCTCACCATGTGGCCATGACGGACAGGGATGTAGCCTCACTTCCTACTATGAAATGCAGGGGCGCTGCTAAAAGAAGACTCCGCCCATTGATTAAAATAGTAGTGACATGGAAACAATGGAGAGCAAAGTATTTTTAAAATTAAACTCACAGCAAATTAAAAAGTTTAAGCTTTAAAAGGAATCAATAACATTAAAAATTTTTAAACATTTTAAAAATGTACAGTCTAAGTGTGTGTCTGTGAGTGTGTGTTTGTGTGTGTGTGTGTGTGTTTGTGTTGGTGTGTGTGTCTGTGTGTGTGTGTGTGTGAGTGTGTGTCCACCAGGTGCTGCTGTTCACTCTGCAGACCTGAGCTTTATCAAGATTACTATTGACTTATTTACTTATTACTTTTAAGATTTTCTTGATTTACTAATAATTCTGTAAATTAATTAATTAGCTGTTCTTCTCTAATTTGTGTCCATTTTTTTTGTCTTATTTACATTTACATGTTTATTGTTTACTTTGTTGGCTGCAGTGTATCATGCATTACATTCATTCAATTAAAAGGGAGAGAGACTGAAAGAACGGGGGGGGGGGGGGGGGGGGGGGGTGTCTCTCGCCACCTTCATCTGGATCCTGTTAACATTCCAACTCAGACAGACACATCGGTCTGTGTGTTGTGTTGGAGGGGGCGCTCCCGCTCCGCTCCTTCCCAACACGCCACATTCCTGCTCTCCATTCATCTGTTTGCCTCCCTCATTCTGATAGAGTGAAGGAAGGAACCCAAATTAGAGCCTGTAAAGATCCACCGGTCTCCCCTCTGTCCCTCTTATCCCTCCCTGCCTCTCTCTCTCTCTCTCTCTCTCTCTCTCTCTCTGTCCCACAGCTGTTTCTCTGACAGACTAGTATGATCTAAATTAGAGAAGCACTAGATACAAAACTCTAAATAGTAGAGAGAGACAGGAAAAAAAGAAAGAAAGAGATAAAGTAGCTCTCAGTAGCAGCAACGCTAACCACTCAGCTCTCAGCAGGAGTAACACTAACCAATCAGCTCTCAGTAGGAGTAACACCAACCAATCAGCTCTCAGTAGCAGTAACACTAAACAATCAGCACTCAGTAGCAGTAATGCTAACCACTCAGCTTTCAGTAGCAGTAACGCTAACCACTCAGCTCTCAGTAGTACTAACCAGTCAGTGCTCAATAGGTGTACTGCTAACCAATCAGTGCTAAAAATATATTAACACTGAAATATACTGGTGAGTTTTCAGATTCTGAAGTGTAATTTTTTCTAGTTTCCAAATTTAAAGGACATTTCTGTGTGAAGGAATAAAAAAATATCTACTAAACATTTTCACCGTTTAGCTCTAATGAGAATTCTCTCTGGCGCCCTCTAGCATTTGGTATAATGGGAAGAACAGGTAAATGGCTGTAACCCTGCTTTGAATTCTCTGAGAACCCTGGTCTGATGGTGTGTTTTGAGGGGGCATGTTGTTTGTGAAGGTGGGGTGGTGCGAAGGTGGGGTGGTGTTTAAAGGTGGGGCAGTGTTTGTGAAGGTGGGGTGGTGTTTGAAGGTGAGGAAGTGTGTGAAGGTGGGGTGGTGTGTGTAAAGGTGGGGTGGTGTGTGATGGTGGGGTGGAGTTTGTGAAGGTGGGGTGGTGTTTAAAGCTGGGGTTGTGTGTGATGTTGGGGTGGTGTGTGAAGGTGGGGAAGTGTGTGAAGGTGGGGAAGTGTGTGAAGGTGGGGAAGTGTGTGAAGGTGGGTTGGTGTTTGTGAAGTTGGGGTGGTGTTTGAAGGTGAGGTGGCGTGTGACGGTGGGGTGGTGTATGAAGGCGGGTTGGTGTTTGTGAAGGTGCGGTGGTGTGTGACGGTGGGGTGGAGTTTGTGAAGGTGGGGTGGTGTTTGTGAAGATGGGGTGGTGTTTGTGAAGATGGGGTGGTGTTTGAATGTGGGGGATGTATGAAGGTGGGGTGATGTGTGAAGGTGGGGTGGTGTTTGAAGGTGAGGAAGTGTGTGAAGGTGGGGTGGTGTTTGAAGATGGGGTGCTGTTCGAAGGTGGTGTGATGTTTATGAAGGTGGGTTGGTGTTTGAAGATGGGGTGGTGTTTGTGAACGTGGGTTGATGTTCGAAGGTGGGGTGGTGTTTCAAGTTGGGGTGGAGTTTGTGAAGGTGGGGTGGTGTTTAAAGGTGGGGTGGTGTTTCAAGGTGAGGAAGTGTGTGAAGGTGGAGTGGTGTGTGTAAAGGTGGGGTGGTGTGTGACGGTGGGGTGGAGTTTGTGAAGGTGGGGTGGTGTTTAAAGCGGGGTTGTGTGTGATGGTGGGGTGGTGTGTGAAGGTGAGCAAGTGTGTGAAGGTGGGTTGGTGTTTGTGAAGGTGGGGTGGTGTTTGAAGGTGAGGTGGCGTGTGACGGTGGGGTGGTGTATGAAGGCGGGTTGGTGTTTGAAGGTGGGTTGATTTTTGTGAATGTAGGGTGGAGTTTGTGAAGGTGGGGTGGTGTGTGAAGTTGCGGTGGTGTTTTTGAAGGTGGGCTGGTGTTTGAAGGGCAGGTGCTGTCTGAAGGCGTGGTAGCGATTAGGGGTGTACTTTGTGTACTTCTGGTGCCGGTCCCAAGCCTGGATAAATGGTGAGGGTTGCATCCGGCGTAAAACTTGTGCCAAAACTATCGTGCGGATCACAAATATGATTGCCATACCGGATCGGTTAACAACGACTGCCTCCGGTGCTGTTGACCAGCAGGGTGCCGGTGGAAATTGGACTACTGTAGGTTGAAGACCATCAAAGAGGAGAGGAGGAAGGTGGGTTAGAAGGCAGCGAGAGAGAAGGAAAGGCAGGAGTGTGGAGGTTAGAGTAGGGACTCTGAACATAGGGACAATGACTGGTAAAGGCAGAGAGCTTGCAGACATGATGGAGAGAAGGAAGGTAGATATTCTGTGTGTCCAGGAGACCAGATGGAAAGGAAGCAAGGTCAGGAACATTGGAGGTGGATTCAAACAGAGAGTGATGACAGAGCCAAAGATTAGATGGTGGAAGCTGAAGGAGGAGGATGGTTGCAGGCAGTTCAGGGAAAAATTGCAACAGGCCCTTGGGGCAGTGAGGAGCTACCTGAGGACTGGGAAACTACAGCTAAGGTGGTGAGAGAAACTGGCAAAAATGTGTTTGGTGTTTCGTCTGGTCAGAGGAAAGAAGACAAGGAAAGTTGGTGGTGGAATGAAGAAGTCCAGGAGAGTATTCAGAAGAAGAAGGCAGCTAAGAAAAAGTGGGATAACCAGAGAGAAGAAGGAAGTAGGCAGTAGTACTGTGAGGCTAGTCGCATAGCGAAAAGAATGGTGGCAAAGGCAAAGGCTCAGGCCTATGATGAGCTGTATGAGAGGCTGGACAGTAAAGAAGGAGTAAAGGACTTGTATCGTTTGGCTAAACAGAGAGATAGAGCTGGAAAGGATGTACAGCAGGTTAGGCTGATAAAGGATAGAGAGGAAACTGTACTAGTGAGTGAACAGAGAGTGTTAAGTAGATGGAAGGAATACTTTGAAGAACTAATGAATGAGGAAAACGAGAGAGAGAGGAGGACAATGGGGGAGAGATAGTGGATCAGGAAGTGCAGAGAATTGGTAAGGTGGAAGTGAGGGCAGCTTTAAAAAGGATGAAGAATGGAAAGGCAGTTGGTCCAGAGGACATACCTGTGGAGGTATGGAGATGTTTAGGAGAGAAGGCAGTGGACTTTTTAACCAGGTTGTTTAACAAAATCCTGGAGAGTGAGAGGATGCCTGATGAGTGGAGAAGTAGTGTATTGGTCCCCATTTCTAAGAACAAGGGTGATGTGTAGAGCTGCAGTAACTACAGAGATATAAAGATGATGAGCCACACCATGAAGGTATGGGAAAGAGTTGTTGAAGCAAGGCTAAGGCGAGAGGTTCAGATCAGTGAGCAGCAGTTTGGTTTCATGCCCAGAAACACTACCACAGATGCAATTTTTGCGTTGAGAGTGTTGGTAGAGAAGTACAGAGAAGGTCAGAAGGAGCTGCATTGTGTCTTTGTGCTTCTAGAGAAGGCATATGATAGGGTGCCAAGAGAGGAACTGTGGTACTGTATGAGGAAGTCAGGTGTAGCTGAAAAGTATGTTAGGGTGGTGCAGGACATGTATGAGGATAGTGAGACAGTGGTGAGGTGTGCATTTGGAGTGACAAATGGTTTCAAGGTGAAGGTAGGGTTACATCAGGGATCAGCTTTGAGCCCCTTCTTGTTTGCAATGGTGATGGAAAGGTTGACAGATGAGGTCATGCAGGAGGCTCCATGAAGCATGATGTTTGCAGATGACATTGTAATCTGTGGTGAGAGTAGAGAGCAGGTGGAAGAGAATCTGGAGAGGTGGAGGTTTGCACTGGAGAGGAGAGGAATGAAGGTCAGTAGAGACAAGACGGAATACATGTGTGTGAATGAGAGGGAGGTAGGTGGAAAGGTGAAGATGCAAGGAGTAAAGGTGGTAAAGGTGGTTGAATTCAAATATCTTGGGTCAACCATCCAGAGCAATGGACAGTGTAGAAAAGAGGTGAAGAAGAGGGTGCAGGCAGGATGGAATGGGTGGAGACGGGTGTCAGGGCTGATGTGTGACAGAAGGATAGCAGCAACAGTGAAAGGGAAGGTTTACAAGACAGTAGTGCTATGATGTATGGTTTGGAGACTGTGGCTCTGTCTAAAAGACAGGAGGCTGAGCTGGAGGTGGCGGAGGCGGAGATGAAGATGCTGAGATTTTCGTTGGGAGTGACAAGGATGGACAAGATTAGAAATGAGCAAATCAGAGGGACAGTGAAGGTGGAGCAGTTTGGAGATAAAGCCAGAGAGGCCAGGTTGAGATGGTTTGGAAATGTGTTGAGGAGGAATAGTGGATATATTGGTCAAAGAATGTTGGAGATGGAGCTGCCGGGTAGAAGGAGAAGAGGTAGACCTCAGAGAAGGTTTATGGATGTAGTGAAGGTGGACATGGAGATGGTTGGTGTAAAAGTAGAGGAGGCAGTGGGTAGGGCAAGATGGAGGCAGATGATCCATTGTGGCGACCCCTAAAGGGAGCAGCCGAAAGAAGAAGAAGACGAAGAAGAAGTTATTGTTTAAGAATGTGGGGTGGCATGTCTGAATGTGGGATGGTGTGTGTGAAGGTGGGCTAGTGTTTGTGAAGGTGGGGTGGGGTGCTGTTTGAAGGTGGGGTGCTGTGTAAAGTTGGGGTGGTGTTTGTGAAGGTTGGTTGGTGTTTGTGAAGGTGGAGTGGTGTTTGAAGGTGTGTTGGTCCTTGTTAAGGTGGGATGATGTGTGAAAGTAGGGTGGTGTTTGTGAAGGAGGGGTAGTATTTATGAAGGTGGGGTGGTGTGTGAAGATGGGGTTGTGTTTGAAGGTAGGCTGGTGTTTGTGAAGGTGGGGTGGTGTGTGAGAATGTGGGGTGATGTGTGTGAAGGTGATGTGTGAAGGTGGGGTGGTGTTTTTGAAGGTTGGTTGGTGTTTGTGAAGGTGGGGTGGTGTTTGATGATGGGCATGTGTTTGTGTATGTGGGTGGTCTTTGTGAAGGTGGGATTGGTTTTGTGATGGTGGGGTGGTGTTTGTGAAGGTGAGGTGGTGTGTGAAGGTGAGGTGGTGTTTTTGAAGGCTGGTTGGTGTTTGTGAAGGTGGAGTGGTGTTTGATGATGGGCTTGTGTTTGTGTATGTGGGTGGTCTTTGTGAAGATGGGGTGGTGTTTGAAGGTGGGATTGGTTTTGTGATAGTGGGGTGGTGTTTGTGAAGGTGGGGTGGTGTTTGTGAAGGTTGGGTGGTGTTTGAAGGTGGGGTGGTGTTTGTGAAGATGGGTGTTGTGTGAAGGTGGAGTGGTTTGTGAATCTGGGGTGGTGTGTGATTGTGGGGTGGTGTTTGTGAAGGTGGGTTGGTGTTTGAAGGAGGGGTGCTGTGTGAAGGTTGGGTGGTGTTTGTGAAGGTGTGGTGGTGTATGAATATGAAGTGGTGTTCGTGACGGTGGGGTGGTTTGTGAAGGTTTGTGAAGTAGGTCGTAAAGGTGGATGAATTCAAATATCTTGGGTCAAACATCCAGAGCAATGGACAGTGTAGAAAAGAGGTGAAGAAGAGGGTGCAGGCAGGATGGAATGGGTGGAGACGGGTGTCAGGGCTGATGTGTGACAGAAGGATAGCAGCAAGAGTGAAAGGGAAGGTTTACAAGACAGTAGTGCGTCCTACTATGATGTATGGTTGGGTGGTGTTTGTGAAGGTGGGGTGGTGTGTAAAGGTGGGGTGGTGTATGAATATGAAGTGGTGTTCATGACGGTGGGGTGGTTTGTGAAGTTGGGGCAGTGTTTGTGAAGGTGGGGTGGTGTGTGTGAAGGTGGGGTGGAGT
Source organism: Pygocentrus nattereri (assembly GCF_015220715.1). Classification (NCBI taxonomy): domain Eukaryota; kingdom Metazoa; phylum Chordata; class Actinopteri; order Characiformes; family Serrasalmidae; genus Pygocentrus; species Pygocentrus nattereri. The sequence continues at coordinate 490,695 of NC_051238.1, read as the reverse complement.
TTGTGAAGGTGGGGTGACATGAAGGTAGGGTGGTGTGTGCGTTTGGGGTGGAGCTTTTGAAGGTGGGGTGGTGTTCAAAGGTGGGGTGGAATTTGTGAAGGTGGGGTGGTGTTTATGAAGGTGGGGTGGTGTGTGACGGTGGGGTGGTGTTTGAAGGTGAGGTGGAGTTTGTGAAGGAGGGATGGTGTGTGAAGGTGATGAGTGAGCACAGTGGTGTGGATAATTTGGTGTTCTGAAATGTGTTTTTGCTACTGTTAGTGCTGCTGTAAACATTACAGGCAGGAAAGTTGCTCACTGCAGTCGTGTAACTGTGTTCTCTACATCATCGTTTTGGTGGAGAACATTGGTGACTCCAGCAGCAGAACCCATCAGGAGGTGGAGGACAGAACCCATCACGTGGAGGAGGAGAAGGACAGAACCCATCAGGAGGAGAAGGAGGAGGACAGAACCCATCAGGAGGAGGAGGAGGAGGACAGAACCCATCAGGGGGAGGAGTACAAAACCCATCAGGTGGAGGAGGACAGAACCCTTAAGGAGGAGGAGGACAGCAACCTGACAGGTGAGCTTAGCAAGTTAACAGCTTAGCTAGCTGTTCTTTACCTCCTCTCATCCTCCTGCTGTCTGGCTGGCAGGAGGTTCTCTGGAGTTTTTTAAAAAGATCTAATCATGTTTTTTCTTACAGTCTGTATCGTTGGTTATTCCAGTAATCCAATGTTCAGACCATTCCCAGTCCTCTAGTTTCAAATCCGGTTTGAAATCTAGTTTCAAATTGAATGTGCTTGTAAATCCTGTCAGATTCTGCTGAGGCTGAGTTATACTGTTATATATATATGAGTTATATATATCTCCTCTCCATGGATCACCACCTTATCGTGGTGGAGGGGTTTGCGTGCTTGAATGATCCTAGGAGCTATGTTGTCTGGAGCAAAAGCTCCTGGTAGGGTCTCCCATGACAAACTGGTCCTAGGTGACAGGTCAGACAAAGTGTGATCCATAATAACCCCTATGAAAAGACAAAAACAGGACTTGTGTACCCTGACCAGAACAGGGTTACCGGGGTCCCACCCTGGAGCAAGGCCTGGGGGAGGAGCTCGCCAGCGAGCGTCTGGTGGCCGGGCATTTACTCATGGTGCCCGGCTGGGCCCAGCCCGAAGGAGTTACATGAGTCCCCCCTCCCATTGACCCACCACCAATGGGAGGGGCAGTAGTAGGGATTCGGTGCTTTGTGGATCGGGCAGTGTCCGAGGGCGTGGGCCTTGGCGTTCTGATCCTCAGTTGCTGAAACTGGCTTTTGGAACTTGGAATGTTACCTCACTGGCGGGGAAGGAGCCGGAATTGGTGAGTGAGGTTGAGAGATACTGGCTAGATATAGTCGGGCTCACCTCAACACACAGCTTGGGCTCTGGGTCCAATCTCCTTGAGAGGGGCTGGACTTTATTCTTTTCTGGAGTTGCCCATGGTGAGAGGTGCCAGGCAGGTTTGGGCTTTCTCATAGCCCCTCGAATCGGTGCCTGTATGTTGGGGTTCTCTCCGGTAGACGAGAGGATAGCTTCCCTATGCCTTGGGGTTGGGGAACGGGTCCTGACTGAGTACCCAGCCTTCTTAGAGTCCTTGGGAAGGGTGCGTGAAAGTGCTCCTCCGGGAGACTCTATTGTCCTACTGGGGGACTTTAACGCTCACGTGGGCAATGACAGTGAGACCTGGAGGGGTGTGATTGGGAGGAATGGCGTCTCTGATCTGAACCCGAGTGTTCAGTTTTTGGACTTCTGTGCAAACCATAGTTTGTCCATCACGAACACCATGTTTGAACACAAGAATGTCCATAAGTGCACATGGCACCAGGACACCCTAGGCCATAGTTCAATGATTGACTTTGTAGTCGTGTCATCAGACTTGCGGCCATGTGTTTTGGACACTCGGGTAAAGAGAGGAGCTGAGCTGTCAACTGATCACCACCTGGTGGTGAGTTGGATCAGGTGGTGGGGGAAGATGCCGGTCAGACCAGGCAAGCCTAAATGTATAGTAAGGGTTTGCTGGGAATGTCTGGCAGAAGAACCTGTCAGATTGATCTTCAACTCACACGTCCGTCAGAAATTTGACCAGATATCGGGGGAGGTGGGGGACATTGACTCAGAATGGGCCATGTTCCGCTCCTCCATTGTTGAAGCGGCTGACTGTAGCTGTGGCCGTAAGGTAGTTGGTGCCTGTCGGGGTGGTAATCCTCGAACCCGGTGGTGGACACCGCAGGTGAGAGATGCCATCAAGCTGAAGAAGGAGTCCTATCAGGCATGGTTGGCCTGTGTGACACCAGAGGCAGCTGGCAGGTATCGACAGGCCAAGCTATCTGCGGCTTCAGTCGTCGCCAAGGCAAAAACCTGTGTGTGGGAGGAGTTTGGTGAGGCCTTGGAAAGTGACTTTAAGTCGGCTCCGAAAAGATTCTGGCAAACTGTCAGGCGACTCAGAAGGGGAAAGCAGTGAGCCACTAGCACTGTATATAGTGGAGATGGTGTGCTGCTGACTTCGACTGAAGACGTCATTGGGTGGTGGAAGGAATACTTTGAGGACCTTCTCAATCCCACCGACATGTTCTCCAGTGAGGAGGCAGAGTCCGGGGAGATGGGAATAGCCTTGTCCCTTACTGAGGTTGAAGTCACTAAGGTAGTTAAGAAGCTCCTTGGTGGCAAGGCTCCAGGGGTGGATGAGATCCGCCCTGAGTTCCTCAAGGCTCTGGATGTTGTGGGGCTGTCTTGGCTGACACGCCTTTTCAATATTGCGTGGACATCGGTGGCGGTGCCACTGGATTGGCAGACTGGGGTGGTGGTGCCTCTTTTTAAAAAAGGGGACTGGAGGGTGTGTTCCAACTACAGGGGAATCACACTCCTCAGCCTCCCTGGTAAGGTCTATGCAGGGGTACTGGAGAAGAGAGTCCGCCTTATGGTCGAACCTCGGATCCAGGAGGAGCAGTGCGGGTTCCGCCCTGGTCGTGGACCAACACTGGACCAACTCTTCACCCTCTCCAGGATTCTGGAGGATTCATGGGAGTTTGCCCAACCAGTCCACATGTCCTTTGTGGATCTGGAGAAGGCATTCGACTGTGTTCCCTGGGGTATTCTTTGGGAGTATGGGGTACACGGCTCTTTGCCATGAGCCATTCAGGCCCTGTACAAACAAAGCTGGAGTTTTCCTTCGCGTAGCCGGCAGTAAGTCAGACTCGTTCCCAGTGAGAGTTGGACTCCGTCAGGGCTCCCCTTTGTCACAGATTCGATTCATAATTTTTATGGATAGAATTTCTAGGTGCAGTAAGGGGATGGAGGGTGTCCGGTTTGGTGACCTCAGGGTCACATCGCTGCTTTTTGCAGACGATGTGGTCCTATTGGGGACATCAGGCCACGAACATCAGCTTTCGCTGGATCGGTTTGCAGCCAAGTGTGAAGCGGCCGGGATGAGAATCAGTACCGAGACCATGGTTCTCAAGCGGAAAAGGGTGGAGTGCCCTCTCTGGGTCGGGGATAGGCTCTTGCCTCAAGTGGAGGAGGTCAAGGGAGGGTCTCGGAATAGAGCCGCTGCTTCTTCACGTCGAGAGGATCCAGGTGAGGTGGTTCGAGCATCTGGTTAGGATGCCTCCTGGACGCCTCCCTTGGGAGGTGTCACAGGCAAGTCCACCTAGGAGGAGACCCTGGGGAAGACCCAGGACACGCTGGCGTGACTATATCACCCAGCTGGCCTGGGAGCGCCTCAGAATCCCCCTTGGAGAGCTAGTGGAAGTGGCTGGGGAAAGGGAGGTCTGGGCCTCATTGCTTAGGATGCTGCCCCCACGACCCGAACCCCGGAGAAGCGGAAGATAATGGATGGATGGATATATATATATTCATATATATAGAGAGAGATATATATATTCAGTCGTCTGGCTTCACACACATATGAACTTGGTGACATCCCATTCTTAATCCATAGGGTTTAATATGATGCAGCTATAACAGCTTCAACTCTTCTGGGAAGGCTTTCCACAAGGGTTAGGAGTGTGTTTATGGGAATTTCTGACCGTTCTTCCAGAAGCGCATTTGTGAGGTCGATGTTGGACGAGAAGGCCTGGCTCCACTCTAATTCATCCCAAAGGTGATCTTTCAGGTTGAGGTCAGGACTCTGTGCAGGCCAGTCAAGATGTTCCACACCAAACTCACTCATCCATGTCTTTATGGACCTTGCTTTGTGCACTGGTGCGCAGTCATATTGGAACAGGAAGGGGCCGTCCCCAAACTGTTCCCACAAAGTTGGGAGCATGAAATTGTCCAAAACCTCTTGGTGCTGAAGCATTAAGAGTTCCTTTCACTGGAACTAAGGGGCCGAGCCCAACTCCTGAAAAACAAACCCCCCTCCACCAAACTTTACACTTGGCACAATGCAGTCAGACAAGTACCCTTGTCCTGGCAACCGCCAAACCCAGACTTGTCCATCGCATTGCAGGATGGAGAAGCGTGATTGGTCTCTCCAGAGAACATGTCTCCACTGCTCTAGAGTCCAGTGGCAGTGCTTTACACCACTGCATTCGACACTTTGCATTGCGCTTGATGATCTATCTATCTATCTATCTATCTATCTATCTATCTATCTATCTACATGTATGTGTATATAAATGAGGGAAAGGAAAAATGAAGCGAATGGATGAAGTGTTAGATGGATGGAGATGATGCAGGCACATCGTGGATGAATGAATGGAGGAATGTAGTGGATAGAGGGATAGAAGGATATAGTGGATGGATGGATGTAGAGAATAAAGGAATATAGTGGATAGAGAGATGTAATAGACAGAGGAATGGAGAAATGGATGGAAAGGACGGATGAGGGAACATGGACAATAGTGGAATATGGAGGATGAGGGGATGTAGTGGATGGAGGGATGAAATGGATAGAGATGTAGTGAATGTAGGGATACAGAGGATGGAGGGATGTAGTGGATGGAGAGATGCAGAGGTGTAGTGAATGTAGGGATATAGAGGATAGAGTGTCCGAGGGATGTAGTGGATGGAGAGATATAGTGGATGTAGTAGATGGAGGGATGGAGGGAGGATGCAGGGACAGAGTGGATGGAGGGATGTAGAGGATGGAGGGATGGAAGAGAGGGTGGAGAGATGGAGGGATCCAGTGAAAGGGTTAAACTCAGCTCTACAGAAAAACTGTTCTTGGGCTCAAATCCAAACAGATGTTCAATTGTTTCAGAGGAGCTGGATTGAGTTCAGCTTTGAGAGAGAGAGAGAGCGAGAGAGACGGGGGGGGGGGTTAAACATACAGAACACAGCTGCAGGAGTGAGAGAGAGAGAGAGAGAGAGAGAGAGAGAGAGAGAGACAGGGGAAGAGCGCGAGGACGAAGGGAAACAGAGAGTTTGGAAGGGAAACAGAGAGAGAGAGAGAGAGAGAGAGAGAGAGAGAGAGAGAGAGAGAAGAGTTAGAGATCAAGGAAGTGCAATGGGGGAAAAGAGTGAGAGAGAGAGAGAGAGAGAGAGAGAGAGAGAGTGAGGGGAAGAGCGCGAGGACGAAGGGAAACAGAGAGTTTGGAAGGGAAACAGAGAGAGAGACAGAGAGAGAGAGAGAGAGAGAGAGAGAGAGAGAGAGAGAGAGAGATAGAATAGAGCAAGCGAGGGTGTGCATTCCCGAGAGAGAGAAAGCGGGGGGAGAAGAGATTGAGAAAGAGAGAGCAGGGTTAAAGACAGAGAGAAAGCAGGAAGGAAGAGAGACAGCAGGGTTAGAGAGAAGGAGAGAGAGAGAGAGACAGAGAAAGAAAGCAGGGGGAGAAGAAAAGTAGAAAGAGAGAGCAGGGTTAAAGACAGAGAGAACTGTGCAGTGTTTTTCCAAACAGTAAAGGCTAGCCGTGCAGTAGGAGTTTGGAGAGATCCAAGTGTTTTCCTGCAGTACAGAGCGTTTGAAGTTTGTGTGTGAGCTGAGTCTGATCCCCCAGAGCCCACACCTCTCTCTCTCTTTCTCTCTCTCTCTCTCTCTCTCTCTCTCTCTCTCTCTATCTCCCCTTCTTTCTCCTACTCTCTCTCTCTCTCCCCTTCTTTCTCCTACTCTCTCTCTCTCTCTCTCCCTCTCCTCCTTCCTCCTTGAATGAAGAGGGAATTTAAGTTGCTGTGTTTTATTTAAAGGGCCCATATCATGTAAAAATGACCTTTCTGTGGTTTTATGACATCAAAGTGTTTAATGAGACATTCAAACACTATTAAAGGTTCAAAGCTCCCCTTTCCATACAATGCACATATACAAACTTAGCCACACTCTGAATTCATGTTTCTGTTGTCACAACCTTGAACACACCTACCTACAACTTCCCTTTCATCCTGAAGCAGCTTAGCCCTGCCCATTTATGTGAATGTAGAGTTAGAAATAAATACATACTAGATGGATGTTTCTAATAAAGTGACCAGTTAGAGGAAGGACTAGGTGGATGTTTCTAATAAAGTGGCCAGTTAGTGCATGCACTAATTGGGTGTTTCTAATAAAGTGGCCAGTTAGTGGAAGTAAACAGCTGATTCGCTGTGTGCTTTTGATGCTTGTATGTTTTCTTTTACTATACATTAAATAAATTATACAGTGCACAGTGTACCAAGTAGTAAATCTATCAGTCTGGCAGCGTGGTCTGAAGTGGGTAGCAGGAGGGCTCGGCAGTCGGTCGTCCTTCAGTGTCCGGCCGGACATATGGGTGCTTGTATACTCGGAAAGAAATCAGGTAGATGGAATTAGTTTTATTCTATCCATTTGTACATAAACAGGGGATGTAAACATTTACAGAGTGTGGCTAACGACTCCGGCAAATCTGACTATGACAGCTTAGCTAAAAGGAGAGAACCAGAAGGACACACAGACAGCAATTGAAACAGTTTGGCATCCCTCCGCTCCACCATCCACAAACCTGAGTGACCGTGTGCGAGCAGCGGGACGACAGCACCAGCGTCTCAGTTTACTATAATTCCCTGTGTCCATGGACCCCTGGATCTGCTGCCTTTATATAAGGGGGAACATTACCTACCAAAAGCTAAACTGAACAAGTGAGTTTTCAGCCTAGTCTTAAAGATTGAGACTGTGTCTGAGTCCCAAACAGTTTCTGGAAGATCATTCCAGAGTTTGGGGGCTTTATAAGAAAAAGCTCTTCCCCCAGCTGAAACCTTCTGAATTCTGAGGACTATTAATAAGCCAGCACTCTGTGATCTGAGTGGTCGTGATGGCTCATAATGAGAAATAAGGTCTTGCAGGTATTCAGGAGCAAGACCATGTAGGGCTTTATACGTCAATAAAAGGATTTTATAATCAATACGGAATTTAATAGGTAGCCAATGAAGTGATGATAGCACTGGACTAATATGCTCAAATTTTCTAGTTTTACTGAGGACCCTGGCTGCGGCGTTTTGGACTAGTTGGAGTTTGTTTAAATTCCTGCTCATGCATCCTGACAGTAGCGCGTTACAGTAGTCTAGCCTAGAAGTAATAAAGGCATGTACTAGTGTTTCTGCATCACGCAGGGACAGGGCATTTCTTATCTGTACATTCTTACAGTCCTGTTGAAACTTTGTCTTTTTCGAAATTCTGTAAAGCTGCTTTGTGACAACATCCGTTGTAAAAAGCGCTATACAAATAAATTTGATTTGATTTGATTATCTTGGCAATGTTGCGAAAATGTAGAAAAGCTGTCCTAGTGATGCTGCCTATGTGTTGATTGAATGATAAATCTGAATCAATTATAACGCCAAGATTTTTTGCTGCTGATCCAGGTGTGGCTGGAAAGTCGGCGAGATTTAAGATTAAATCTGGTAATTTACTTCTTGCTAATTTTCGACCGAGAAGGAGAACCTCTGTTTTGTTACTGTTTAATAGGAGGATTTAATAGGAGGAACAGCATTTCACGTCTTTTACACAGTCATCCATTTTCTTTAACCTGTATTTGTCATCAGGCTTGGCTGATATGTACAATTGAGTATCGTCTGCATAACAATGAAAGTTTACGCCATGGTTACTTATAACTGTGCCTAACGGTAACATGTATGGTGTAAATAATAATTCACATGCATATGAACTCGAGTGACATCCCATTAATCCATAGGGTTTAATATGATGTCGGCCCACCCTTTGCAGCTATAACAGCTTCAACTCCTCTGGGAAGGCTTTCCACAAGGTTTAGGAGTGTGTTTATGGGAATTTCTGACCGTTCTTCCAGAAGCACATTTGTGAGGTCAGACACTGATGTTGGACGAGAAGGCCTGACTCACAGTCTCCGCTCTAATTCATCCCAAAGGTGTCCTATTGGGTTGAGGTCAGGACTCTGTGCAGGTCAGTCAAGTTCTTCCACACCAAACTCACTCATCCATGTCTTTATGGACCTGCTTTGTGCACTGGTGCACAGTCATGTTGGAACAAGAAGGGGCCGTCCCCAAACTGTTCCCACAAAGTTGGGAGCATGAAATTGTCCAAAACCTCTTGGTGCTGAAGCATTAAGAGTTCCTTTCACTGGAACTAAGGGGGCGAGCCCAACTCCTGAAAAACAAACCCACACCATAACCCCCCCCCCCCCAAACTTTACATTTGGCACAATGCAGTCAGACAAGTACCGTTGTCCTGGCAACCACCAAACCCAGACTTGTCCATCAGATTGCCAGACGGAGAAGTGTGACTGGTCACTCCAGAGAACATGTCTCTACTGTTGTAGTCCAGTGGCGGCGCTTTACACCACTGCATTCCACGCCTTGCACTGCGCTTGGTGATAAAAGGCTTGGATGCAGCTGCTCAGCCATGGAAACCCATTCCATGAAGCTCTCTACGCTGTTCTTGAGCTGATCTGAAGGCCACATGAAGTTTGGAGGTCTGTAGCAATTGACTCTGCACAAAGTTGGTGACCTCTGCGCACTATGCTCCTCAGCATCCGCTGACCCCGCTCTGTGATTTTACGTGGCCGACCACTTTGTGGCTGAGTTGCTGTCGTTCCCATTTGCTTCCACTTTATCATACCACTGACGGTTGACTGTGGAATATTTAGTAGTGAGGAAATTTCATGACTGGACTGGACAGGTGGCGTCCGTTCACGGTACCACGCTGGAATTCACTGAGCTCCTGAGAGCGACCCATTCTTTCACTAATGGCTGTAGAAGCAGTCTGCAGGCCTAGGGGCTTGGGTTTAAACACCTGTGGCCATGGAAGTGATTGGAACACCTGAATCCAATGATTTGGATGAGGGAGTGAATACTTTTGGAAATATTGTGTATAATGTAATGTGTGTGCGTGTGTGCGTGTGTGTGTGTGTGTGTGTTTGTAAGCCATAGGTCAAAGAGCTCCTCACCTCTCAGCAGCAATACACATATCTCCAGCTATTCTCTGTGGTGTACATACACACACACACACATTCTGCTGTGTTTCACAACAGCTGAAACATGAGCCAGGCAGGAACAATAGCTGGACTGGAGCTAATTAACTGCATAAGGCCAGACTTTACATCACCCTGGCTGCCCAGCGCCTCCACACAGAGAAATGCTTACACTCACCCTGATGGTGCCCTCCACCCACACTGCACACACACTGCACCCACACCGCACCAATGGCTCATTAGCATACTTTATTTAAGATCTATCTATCTATCTATCTATCTATCTATCTATCTATCTATCTATCTATCTATCTGTCTGTCTGTCTGTCTGTCTGTCTGTCTCTCTCTATCTATCTATGCTGTGAGAGAAAAGCATTCAAGTCTTTTTATAATGTTTTTAAGCTGCACTACATAAGATTTGTATGTTAAACTGAAAGAATTACTGAGTCTATCTGCTGAAATCCAGTTCTCTTGCACTGCTGTGAGTCTCCCTGTAAAACCAAAAATATTCATTTAAAAGTCGGGGCTGTCAGGTCAGATTTTGCAGGACTCACTGGCTTGCTCATGGGGGCTTGGACCTGGATTTTTCTTTTCTTTTCTTTCTGTAATACTGATTTTTCTGTAAAGTTGCTTTGTGACAACACCTGTTGTGAAAAGCGCTGTAAAAATAAACATTACACACACACAGACTCAGGAGCAAGGTGTAGTTTGTTATGGGCTGGTTACCTGAGCAGAGTTGGTGGGGCGTTGCTCTCAGTGCTGAAAGTCAGTGACAGGAGCAGAGAGATGTTGCAGAATATGGAACAGTAAACTCAGCTGCAGTCAAAGCACAGAAGGACAGAACTGAAGAAAGCCAGTGAGCTAAAAGAGCGAGCAGTGGCTGTCGGGGGTGGTGGCAGCTCCATGATCTGAAGGAACTTGGCAATGATGCGGATTTGTTAATTTTTTTTATATTGCTGGACAGGTCAGTTGTGTTGGTTGTTTACCGGGTAGCTACAGAAAACAGCCAGGCACATTATCACTGCCGGGGTGTTACCCTCGTAACATGATGCAATGTACACTTGTCATGTGACATTGTTTTAGCTGTATAGCTAAAGTTAGCTGGCTAATACACTAATATTATCTGATTGCTCTTGGGGAGAGGGCCTGCAGCACAACCATAATCATCATCATCATTAACCACTTAGTCCAGATGGGGTCATGGTAGCAGTTGAGAGAGCATAGTATCCTGGATGACCCTGTCCCCCGCAACTTCCTTTAGCTCATTCAAGGGGATCTCAAGTCACCCCCAGGCCAACTTTGAGATCTAATCCGTCCAGTGGGTCCTAGGACGACCTCGGGGTCTTGTCCCAGTAGGCTGTGCCTGGTACACCCCCACTGGGAGGCAACAACTGTCAGTGATATTATAACAAAGTGGAAGCGATTGGGAACGACGGCAACTCAGCCACGAAGTGGTCGGCCACATAAAATGACAGAGCGGTCAGCGGATGCTGAGGCGCATAGTGCGCAGAGGTCACTGACTTTCTGCAGAGTCAATCACTACAGACCTCCAAACTTCATGTGGCCTTTAGATCAGCTCAAGAACATCGTAGAGAGGTCCTAGGACGACTCCAGTGTCTTGTCCCGGTAGGCTGTGCCTGGTACACCCCCACCAGGAGGCGTCCAGAGGGCATCCAGATTAGATGCCAGAACCACCTCAACTGGCTCCTCACAATGCAGCGGAGTAGCGGCTCTACTCTGAGCTCCTCCTGGATGACCGAGCTCCTCACCCTATCAAGTAGAGTGTAGCCCGCCACCCTGCGGAGAGGCTAATTTCCACTGCTTGTATCCTCGATCTCGTTCTTTTGCTCATTACCCACAGCTCATGACCACAGGTGAGGGTCAGGTTATGGCTCAGCTCCCTCTTTAGAACTGCAGTCCGTTACAGAGACGGCATTACTGCTGCCGCCTGTCCCAGCCTGTGGCCGATCTCACCATCCCTCTTCCCATCACTTGTCAACAAGACCCGGAAAAAAATGCAATGGAAATCTAATAATTATACATAATATCAAAATTATGCAGCACTAGGCAGCTAATCACTAATCAACTAAACATGAAGAAAAATGTAAATTAGATTTTTTACGTTGGGGATTCGTAAAAATGCATAGATTTAGAAATTCTTTCTAAAAACATTGAGAAATGTAGGCTTGTTGTTTTACTCTGGTGTAAATAGCTCCTCATGTTAGAATTGTGTATATGGTGTTACTTTTTTATTTGTAGCAGAATAATCAAAACATTTTGTGGTGAAGTTGAGATTCGGGAGTCGTTTCTTAATGAATTGTAATCAAACAGAGTCGTTGTGAGTTTGACGTCGACCCTTTCAGCATCTTCATTAGCGTTGAGAGAAGGAGCTGCAAGAATCTCAGGCTGTAAACACTCGGAGCTGTTATCTTGGCGTCCTGCAGGGTTTGGTTAGATGTGTTTCTGGCAGGACAGGGTCCAGATTTATGTGGGTCCAGCATGCTACAGAGAGCCATTTATCATATTAAACCCAATAAATAAAATGTGAAATATGATGCTGATCTCCTCACCGCTTCCTCCACTGGAGCATTAGCGCTGGCAGGATGCCATGATGGTGATGTCATCACATTGTTCGTTGAAACAGCCAACACTTTCACACTCACTCACACTCGCACACACTCACTCACACACACACTTGTTTATGTACAGTATCATAGACATACATATATCCAATCCTTCCAACAGAACATTTTGGTCATCTCTCTTGTTTGTTTATTTTTTATTTTACATAACCTGAAAATATCAGCTGCCACCTACCGTGTATCATAAGTTCTAGAGGAATGGACCAAAAGAAACTGCCAAAATAGATTATCTTCAGAATATCTTCCTTGTTCTGTTAAGTATTTATTTTGTATACTTAATATTTTAAGTATAACATTTTAAAGATGTACTATGACATCTTTATTTTGACTATAATGATGTACACTATATTTCCAAAAGTATTCAGTCCCCCATCCAAAACATTGAATTCAGGTGTTTCAATCCCTTCCATGACTACAGGTGTATAAATCCAAGCCCCTAGGCCTGCAGACTGCTTCTACAGACATTAGTGAAAGAATGGGTTGCTCTCAGGAGCTCAGTGAATTCCAGTGTGGTACCGTGATCGGATGCCACCTGTGCAGTCCAGTCGTGAAATTTCCTCAGTACTAAATATTCCACAGTCAACTGTCAGTGGCATTATAATAAAGTGGAAGCGATTGGGAATGCCAGCAACTCAGCCACGAAGTGGTCGGCTTGATGGAATGGGTTTCCATGGCCAAGCAGCTGCATCCTAGCCTGTGTCGAATGCAGTGGTGTAAAGCGCTGCCACTGGACTCTAGAGCAGTGGAGACATGTTCTCTGGAGTGACCAATCATGCTTCTCCGTCTGGCAATCCTATGGACAAGTCTGGGTTTGGCGGTTGCCAGGACAACAGTACTTGTCTGACTGCATTGTGCCAAGTGTAAAGTTTGGTGGAGGGGGGATCATGGTGTGGGGTTGTTTTTCAGGAGTTGGGCTCGGCCCCTTAGTTCCAGTGAAAGGAACTCTTAATGCTTCAGCACCAAGAGATTATGGACAATTTCATGCTCCCAACTTTGTGGGAACAGTTTGGAGACGGCCCCTTCCTGTTCCAATATGACTGCGCACCAGTGCACAAAGCAGGTCCATAAAGACATGGATGAGTGAGTTTGGTGTGGAAGAACTTGACTGGCCTGCACAGAGTCCTGACCTCAACCTGAAAGAACACCTTTGGGATGAATTAGAGTGGAGACTGTGAGCCAGGCCTTCTCGTCCAACATCAGTATCTGACCTCACAAATGTGCTTCTGGAAGAATGGTCAAAAATTCCCATAAGCACTCTCCTAACCCTTGTGGAAAGCCTTCCCAGAAGAGTTAAAGCTGTTATAGCTGCAAAGCGTGGGCCGACATCATATTAAACCCTATGGATTAAGAGTGGGATACCACTCAAGTTCATAGTGTGAAGCCAGATGACCAAATGCTTTCGGAAATATAGTGTATGTTTTACATATGTCGCTGCTGTCAGAACAAAACCTTGTAACTCTATTTTTGTCATTTTTCAGTTTTTGGCATCATTTGTCTAAAATCCATTGTTTCCTTTTACGCTGTATGTAAATTTCATGATGAACAGATCAAATGGACTTGGAGAAACTGGTTACACTGACTTACATTTACTTCTCATCTAAAGTTACTGGAGATATCAGGTTTTCTTCTGACATCAGCGATATGTGTGGTAGTAATATGGCCCATAATATGTTATACAGTGCAGTGCAAAAATTAGAGGCATTTTATTTATTTGATTTCGTAGCTCCAGCGCACCAAACCTGACTGACTACTTCTCGTTTAAGGAGGGGAAGCTGGGTAGTTCGCTTTAACCTCAGTGTTACAATAGCAGTTCCACCAAAGCTGTGCCACACCTGCAGTATGTGCCTCTCAGACAAGTTTCCCAATGCGGTGCTGAGTGAACTTTACAGGGCTGTGACTCTGTTCTGAGCTTATCTGTTCTAGCCGCAGTTTCGGCCTCTGTTGATGACTCAGCTGTGTTTCACCGGCCCAGTCACCTCAGATAAGATTAAACCCAACCAGCGTTGGCTTCTCTCTGCCACTCAGGGTCATAGACCGTGACTCACAGACACAGCACCTGCTCGGCGGTCTGCCTTGTCTCGCCCCACCGAGAGCTCCGTCTTCAAAGCAGGCCCTCTCATGTAGTGTGAGTGTGGCTTGTTTTCGTGCCTTCTTAAGACCAGAGAGCGGCAGCTCTAACCTGCAGAGAGCACCTGAGTTTCTCAAGTTTCTGCATGTTTCATTTTATAAAAGATGATAAATATAGTGTCCAGCAGCCTCAGCAAAGAGTGGCTCAGAGGCCGTGAAAAAATGCCATGGTTTCTGTTTGCTTGATCTCCTTTTCAGAACAATAGGAGAAACACAGCCTTCACGGTAAATGTGTACAAAGAAAAGTAACAATCAGAAACTCTACAAACTGTGAGGACTTTTCTCTGAGCTCAGCTGAATAACACTGACCCTCATTCTCTAATATTTTCCTCAGTCTGTTCTTAAGATTGTTCTTGGAAAAGGTCCTAATAAAAACTTAATCTTAAAGTGCAGAACTGTTCTCACCTTTGGGCTCTTGAGTGTGTGGATTCTGTTCTTACCTTCACTGTAAAAAATGGTGTCTTCTCAAGTAAACCAATCTTAAATGTAGTCAATACATTTAATATTTTTTGCTTTAGCAAAACCCATTAGACGACGCCGTTCCTTAGACCAAGGAGTCACAACCCAGAAGTTAAGAAGAGCCGTTTTGTCCTTTCAACAAAAAAAATCGCCTCACCTGAGGAGCCACATTAATGTCCATTTTACCGTCTTGGCTGTAACTATGTATCAATATATGTTAATGTCCTAGTAGAGAATAAAACACATAAAATAAACAAAAACCCAGACTCACTTTGCTCTGATTTAATCTTCACCTCAGCTACAGCTGCTTCTCTGGCAATGTATCTGCTGTACTATTTAGGGTGGAATGGGAGAATTTGAACAAGAATCTGGGGAAGGAGAAGCAACTTCAGCTTTGCGACTTTTTAGTGTTTCAGTTTCTCACTGCAGATTAAACATCAGGAAACCAGCCGGACTGATTATAAACACAAACAAGTCCATTCGTCTCCAGATTATTGATGATACTGTAAAGGAGGATTATTTTATTTTTACCTACAAATCTAATTCTGCTGTGGAGTCACAACAGGACAGTAACAGAGCCGCTGTTGCTGATCCCTGCTTTAGGCTAACAGAGGGCCATGCAGAATTATTGGTACCCTCAATTAATATGAATACACAGTTCTCTTTATTTGCTTGGTCAAAATCTCAGTGTTTGTTATTTGGTCCTCGCAGTCTGTAGAGTTTCTGATTGTTACTTTTCTTTGTGCATGTTAACAGGAAAGGTTGTGTTTCTCCTAATATTCTGAAAAGGAGATCAAGTGAACAGAAACTGTGGCATGTTTTCACGGCCCCTGAGCCGCTCTTTGCTGAGGCTGCCAGTAGATCCAGAGGGCACTGTATGGTAGCATTTATCATCTTTCTGAAGTCAGCGCTGCTATAAGAATTCCAATTTACTCTGACGTTCTTCAATACTGCGCTCAGTGTTGCTGAACTGAAGTCATTGTGTGTCAGTGAGTCACGCTAACATTGCGAATTTCTCCTGAAATTAATCAGGGTACAGGGTTGCCAAATCCCATCCCACAAACCTCACCCACTCACTGCACCCATTGCCCAAGTTTCTCCCTTTTATTTTCTGCCAACAGGCGACGCAGCGAGTGCTAGACCCGCTAACAGTGCGTTTCTGCTGGAAACGCTGCCAAAGCCCCTCACTGCATGTCACAGCCTGCTATTCTGCACTCAGTGTTAGCGTAAACCAGGTTACCTGCATTACTCCTGCTAAAAAAAGCCCTCCCTGCCGCATGCCTCGCTGAGAAACCTCTAACTCTGCTTATATAATGAGCGAAAGCAGCAGCTTTGTCTGGTTATCATGAGGATGAATCATGCTAGCTCTTACTCACTGGTAGCACTGATAGCCACATTCGCCAAAGAATGTTTGCAGCTTTTTTGGTGTTTTTTAATGATACTAGAGCTCAGAGAGCTTGGCTTTAGAACAAGGTTAGCAATAGCGCACTGTTACATTATCCTTTTCTTTGGGAAAAGCCCTCATCGCTGCCTGCTTCACTCAAAGACTGCAATCACTGATCATGGAAAGACTGAACGGCAGCTCTGTCCAGTTAGCAGTCAGGCAGATGAATCACGCTGTCTGCTGCTCACTCTTACTCACTGGGAGCTGTCAGCCACATTTGTGGGATGAAGGGTGCAGTCCTGCTGTAGTTTTTGAAGACAGTGTAGCCAGTTTGGACAAATATCTGCCCAGAAACATTGATCACCACCTGCACATTTATTCCGGGCTGGAGGTTAGCATTAGCACCAGGCTAACAAAGCCCTCACATTGTTCATTAAATCAGTGAAAGTTTAGCCCAATTAGCATCATGTGGTTGAATTGTGCTCTTACGCTCTAGGGGCAGTCATGGGCTGGAGGTCAGGGAACCAGCCCTGTGACCGGAAGGCCACCAGTTTGATCCCCTTGGCTGACGGTCCATGACTGAGGTGTCTTTAGGCAAGACACCTAACACCCAACTGCTCCCCAGGCGCTGCGGACAGGGCTGCCCACCGCTCCAGGCAAGTGTGTTCACTGCCTCCTAGTGTGTGTGTGCTCGCTAGTGTGTATGCGGAGGTCTAATTTCACAGTGTGAAAAACACAATTGGCTGATGGTTCTGAATTCTAAAAATCCTACACAGTGTTGTTCACCACATTTCTGGGATAGATTTTGCTGTAAGAAAACAAAACACAACATTTTGTTGTTATTATTACAACCTTGCAGCGTTATTATGTTCCTGAAACATCCACTACCTTACTATAAAATGCTTTTTGTTTATGAAAATATTGAAATCTAGAATCTTTGCTCAGTTAGCATTACCTTGCTAGAAAAACCAGCTAAACCAGTGAGACGGAGAACAAGAGACCACAGGAACCCACAAATGTGAGAATTTTCTCTGTTAAAAATGACAATAAACACTGTATTATCTTAGTTTAATATTGTTTCAGTTTATTTTGGTCATTTTTCTTCATAACAAGCATAAAAAATTGCTAATAGCGTGCTAATGTCTCGGTAGCTAGCTAACTTTCCCATCAGCAGTTCTGACACCTGAAGTGCCAGAATGTAACTGCTGATCCATTTAAGGTGGAATGGGAAAATTTAAAGAAGAATCTGGAGAATCTCTGACTTCAGCTTCATATCACTGAAGAATTAGGGGTGGGTGATAATAAATAATTGCCCCCCTCTTTCAAGGCATATGATGCCCTAAATGTAACTAAATCCCAGCAGTGAGGAGCTGAACTCACTGCAGACGGACAGGGTCACCTACAGAGCAGCACTAGTGGCTGTTAATGAAGTGATGCTCTTTTTATTTGATGCTCCCATTTCAGATGGAAGATCTCAACCACTACCCTGTAACACAGTAACAAGGGGCAATACTTCAAAACAAGGGGTAGGGGTAAAAAGGAGAAGTGGGACTG
Source organism: Pygocentrus nattereri (assembly GCF_015220715.1). Classification (NCBI taxonomy): domain Eukaryota; kingdom Metazoa; phylum Chordata; class Actinopteri; order Characiformes; family Serrasalmidae; genus Pygocentrus; species Pygocentrus nattereri. The sequence continues at coordinate 473,186 of NC_051238.1, read as the reverse complement.
GGCCTTATTGGTGTGGGGTGTTTGCCCAGGCGGTGACGGGAGGTGACAGGAGGTGTTACCAGCATATGTTGTGTTTTGGATGCTGGCACAGGCCAACTTAGACCAGCATAGAATCCATGCTGGCCTGTGCTGTGATGCTAAACGCATCTGCTGGGCATGCATTCCTACAATGCATTGCGTGAACAGTCAACCAAGTTGAGCTGTAATCTAGTCGAGGAGCAGTTTCACTGCCTGACAAGCAACTTGGCAAAAACTCTTCTTGTGTTTTACTGTATTTATATTCAGTTGTATTTACTCGGTTGTAGAGTGTCTGTTTGTCCATAAACTTAACACAACCGCATACAAACGACAGTATATTTCATTCAGAAATTCGCTCTGGGCTCTTATATTGTTTGGTTGGTGATGAAAAATGCATTTCATTTTTATTTGGTGTGGAATGTTTATTCTCTTAACACTGTGTAACACTGAGATACACTATATAGCCAAAAGAATTCAGTCGTCTTGATTCACACACATATAAACTTGAGTGGCATGCCATTCTTAATCCATAGGGTTTAATATGATGTCGGCCCACCCTTTGCAGCTATAACAGTTTCAACTCTTCTGGGAAGGCTTTCTACAAGGTTTAGGAGTGTGTTTATGGGAATTTATGACCGTTCTTCCAGAAGCACATTTGTAAGGGTCAGACACTGATATTGGACGAGAAGGCCTGGCTCACAGTGTCCACTCTAATTCATCCCAAAGGTGCTCTTTCAGGTTGAGGTCAGTACTCTGTGCAGGCCAGTCAAGTTCTTCCACACCAAACTCACTCATCCATGTCTTTATGGACCTTGCTTTGTGCAATGGTGTGCATTCATATTGGAACAGGAAGGGGCCGTCCCCAAACTGTTCCCACAAAGTTGGGAGCATGAAATTGTCCAAAATCTCTTGGTGCTGAAGCTTTAAGAGTTCCTTTCACTGGAACTAAGGGGCCGAGCCCAACTCCTGAAAAACAACCCCACACCATAACCCCCCCTCCACCAAACTTTACACTTGGCACAATGCAGTCAGACAAGTACTGTTGTCCTGGCAACCGCCAAATCCAGACTTGTCCGTCGGATTGCCAGATGGAGCAGCGTGATTGGTCACTCCAGAGAACATGTCTCCACTGCTCTAGAGTCCAGTGGCGGCGCTTTACACCACTGCATTCCACGCTTTGCATTGCGCTTGGTGATATAAGGCTTGGATGCAGCTGCTCGACCATGGAAACCCATTCCATGAAGCTCTCTTTGCTGTTCTTGAGCTGATCATGGCCACATGAAGTTTGGAGGTCTGTAGTGATTGACTCTGCAGAAAGTTGGCGACCTCTGAGCACTATGCGCCTCAGCATCCGCTGACCCCTCTCTGTCATTTTATGTGGCCGCCCACTTCGTGGCCGAGTTGCTGTTGTTCCCAATCACTTCCACTTTGTTATAACACTACTGACAGTTGACTGTGGAATATTTAGTAGTGAGGAAATTTCACGACTGCACAGGTGGTGTCTGATCATGGTACCACACTGGAATTCACTGAGCTCTCCACTCATTAGAAATGACCCCTTTAAACTACAGGCTGATTCTGTCATCTGTGGTGATGGAGGTGATTCTAAGGGTTTGGTTCAGAATCTGATGTTCACAGACATTCGGTTCCAAGGTCACTGGGCAATCTGAGAGAATATAGAGGAGGTTCTCTGACTCTTCTTTCTCTGTGGAGCTCAGCAGCAGCTCAGGTTTAGTCTCTTGGCAGCACCTGCAGATATTAAACATTTGTGTCCTGGAAGCTGACAGAGTTCACGGATCCTCAGCAGGTTTTCCTCATTTTTCCCAAAACCGACTGACAACAGAGTCTGCAGTAAAAACACAGACTCTCTGTCTCTGTCTCTCTCTCTCTCTCTCTCTCTCTCTCTCTCTCTCTCTCTCTCTCTCTCTCTCTGTGGTGCAGCTGGTGAGGGGGTTTTGGAGGGAGGCGGTTGCTATGGTTGCCGGGCTGCTGGTGTCTGACTCAAAGAGGCCCACACACACACACACACACACACACTGATGGGGGTTGAATCATCACATCTGTGTGTGTGAGTGTGTGTGTTAGGGTGTGTCTGTGTGTGTTAGTGTGTGTTTGTTTGTGTGTGTGTGTGTCTGTCTGTTTGTAAGTGTGTGTGTGTGTGTTATTTGTATTTCTTACTTCTAGTTTTCTGTTACTGTAGTTTGAGTAAACATTTTCCATATTGTTATCTTTGAGAAATAATTAGCTATGAGAGCCATTCAACCACAACTACTCAATACTATTACTACTACTACTAATAATAATAAAAATACACACACATTTTCTAAGCTGCTTCTCCCTCAGGGTTGTAGGGATAATAATAATAATAATAATAATAATAATTACATTTTATTTTACTATTTACTTAGTTGAATGCATAGGTCTATTCTACACAGTACTTTCCTTTATAGATGAGCCATTTATAAAAAGATGTAATTTAGTGCTTTTACAGGACACTCAAATCACGGTGCTGTTCAGAAAAAAAATTAAAATTATATATAATTCAGTCAGAGGAGTGGATCCACATAATAAATTTTTAATATTCATAAATGCCACAGGGTTAAAAATAAATGTAGAAAAGCTCAGCATGTTTTCACCCGTATTAATGCACAGAATTTATCTCTGAGCCTGAAAACCTGCAGATACATCCTCCAAAAATCAGACTGAAGATATAAATCAAAAGAATTCATGTGGAGGATTTTACTGCAGGAAATATTCCATCTGCTCTTTACAGAGAATCAGCTGTGAGCATATTAATAAACACAGAAGTGAGTTATTATGACCGTTTAGACGCACAAAAAAATATACGTTTAGAATTCATAATGTGAATTTGTTTACACGACTGTTAAAACGTTTGGAATCATTCACCAGAATATCACAACAACCCTCACAGGTCAACAATCCAAAGATGTTGTACATAACAGCATAAATCTCGGGATTGCTGCAGGCCACAGACTTACGGTCATGTTTTCATGGAAGGGTAGCATTGTGCTGTTCCAACGTGATCGTATCCCTTTCAGGAGAACTTCAAATAAATCCATGAGCACAAATCCAGCACCGAATGTGCTCAGATATTGTTAATCTGTTTGTCCACGTTAAAAAGAGTTATTGTTGTTTGCCTGGCTGTTAGTCGTCCACTGACATCTTGGGTCGAGTCTGTTGACCAATCAGAGGCTGTGTTCCTGACTCGTTGACCAATCAGAGGCTGTGTTCCTGACTTATTGTCTAATCAGAGGCTGTATTCCTGAATCACTGTCAAATCAGAGGCTATACTCCTGACTCATTGTCCAATTGGAGGCTGTGTTTCTGACTCGTTGACCAATCAGAGTCTGTGTTCCTGACTCTTCGACCAATCCGAGGCAGTGTTCCTGACTCTATCAATCCAAGGCTGTGTTCCTGACTCGTCGACCAATCCGACACTGTGTTCCTGACTCGTCAACCAATCTGACGCTGTGTTCCTGACTCACTGTCCATCTGACGCTGTGCTCCTGACTCATTGTCCAATCCGAGGCTGTGTTCCTGGTCTGCTGCATCAATGCTGCAAAGTTTTCAGCGTGTAAAGGTCTTGAGAGTGAACAGAAGTTTGGCCTGCGGTTGTATCAGTAAAGTTAATTCCCACTCATTAACGAATAATCACTAATGTTGGTCCTTGTCATTGATGGCATGTTGTGCTGTGTAAGTCACTGTGATGTTTATGTTGGATTTCGACACCAGAATCACATCTGTTAGAAGTTTTGCGTGACTCTCACTCAAACCGGCTGTTACATCTCCATCCGCCTCCCCCCACACCACTCATACTCGCTCTAACGGCTGAACAGCCTTGGTGTTACGAGGGAGAGCCAGTCCCAGCTGTGATTCAGATGCATGTAGGCATGCAGGACCCCGATAGTGAGACCATCTGTCCGTCAGGGAGCAGGTTGTGTTGGAAAATGTTTGATATCGTCACAGTGACTCATTTCAGTTCAATGTGTAGGATGGAGGGAACAGAAAGGATGAGTGTAGCTAAGAGTCACTGAGCACCTGTAGAGTGTTCATATCGTTTTAATCAGCTGAAGACCCAACCAAGTGTTTCCAAACAAGTGGCCAGGTAGTGGAAGCACAAGGTGTGTGTTGCGGCGGCTCAGCAAGGCAGCATGTGGAGATGATGAGGTAGTAAGTGTGACTTTAGCGTTTCAGTAAGTTAAGGAAATCAGGCCTGGCAGCACACTCTGTCTCTCTCTCTCTTTCTGTCTCTGTCTCTCTCTCTGTATCTCTCTCTCTCTGTCTGTCTCTCTGTCTCTCTCTGTCTGTCTCTCTGTCTCTGTCTCTCTCTCTGTCTCTCTCTCTGTCTGTCTCTCTCAGTCTCTCTCTCTGTCTCTTTCTCTGTCTCTCTCTCTGTCTGTCTCTCTCTCTCTCTGTGACTCTCTCTCTTTCTGTCTGTCTCTCCCTCTCTCTGTCGGTCTCTCTCTGTCTCTCTCTCTCAGTCTCTCTCTCTGTCTCTTTCTCTGTCGCTCTGTCTCTCTCTCTCTCTCTCTCTCTCTCTCTGTCTGTCTCTCTCTCTCTCTGTCTCTCTCAGTCTCTGTCTCTCTCTCTCTGTCTCTTTCTCTCTCTCTATCTCTGTCTGTCTCTGTCTGTCTCTTTCTCTCTGTCTGTCTCTTTCTCTCTCTGTCTGTCTCTCTGTCTGTCTCTCTCAGTCTCTCTCTCAGTCAGTCTCTCTCTCTGTGTCTCTATGTCTCTCTTTCTGTCTCTCTCTCTATCTCTCTGAAATCAGGCCTGGAAGCACAGAATTAGACATAACACTCTCTGGCTGGATGGAAATGTTTGCATTCCTGTCTCTGAAACAGGAAGTTCTGCTGTGTCTGTCTGTCTCTCTCTCTCTCTCTGTCTCTCTCTCTCTCTCTCTCTTTGTCTTTCTCTGTCACTCTCTTGTCTGTCTGTCTCTCTCTCTCTCTCTCTCTCTCTCTCTCTCTCTCTCTCTCTCTCTTTACTTTCACTTTAGACAGAAGTGAAAGGAAACAAGGTCACAATCTTTTGTTTGACCTGGAGTATTTTGTAATCTGAGCCAGGGTTCATTTGGAATAGGATTCCTTTGATCAAGGATTCATTTGGATTAGGGTTCCATGGAGCCATGATTCATTTGGATTAGGGTTTTTGGAGGTCAGGATTCATTTGGATTAGGGTTTTTGGAGGTCAGGATTCATTTGGATTAGGGTTAATTGAAGCCTTGATTCATTTGGATTAAGTTTCCATGGAGCCACAGTTCATTTAAATTAGAGTTCCTTTAGGTCAAGACAGATTTTGATTAAGGGGTTCCTTAGTACCAAGATTAATTTGATTTAGGGTTCTGTGGAGCCAGGAACTACCTCAGCTGGCTCCTCTCAATGCAGAGGAGTAGCAGCTCTACTCCAAGCTCCTCCCGGATGGCCGAGCTCCTCACCCTATCAAATAGAGTGTAGCCCACCACCCAGTGAAGAAAGCTCATTTCCGCCACTTGTATTCGTGATCTCATTCTTTCGGTCATTACCCACAGCTCATGACCATAGGTGAGGGTCGGGATGTAGACCGACCGGTAAACAGAGAGCTTTGCCTTATGGCTCAGCTCCCTCTTCACCACTACAGTCTTGTACGGTGACCGCATTACTGCTGCCGCCTGTCCCAGCCCGCAGCCAATCTCCCTGAGATACTTAAACTCTTCCACCTGGGGCAAGCCCTTTCCCCTTACCTGGAGTGGGCATGGCATCCTTTTCCAGCAAACTGCTCCAGTGAGCGCTGTCGGCAACCATGTGATTCAGCCAAAAGAACAACATCATCTGCAAATAGCAGAGATGCCACACTCTGGCCTCCACACATAATGCCCTCCTGACCTTGGCTATGCCTTGACACCCTGTCCATGAATATCGTGAACAGGAGTGGCACAACCCTGCCGGAGCCCAACGCTAATATTGAAAGGGTCTGACTTAATGCTGAGTATACAAACACAGCTCTCACTCTGGGAGTACAGAGATCAAATGGCCCAGAGTAGTGACCCCAGTACCCCATACTCCCAGAGGACCTCTCACAAAATATCTTGGGGAACCTGCTTGTAAGCCTTCTCCAAATCCACAAAATACATGTAGACTGGGTTGGCAAACTCCCATGCCCCCTCAACAATCCACGAGAGGGTGAAAACCTGGTCCATTGTTCCACAGCCAGGATGGAATCTGCATTGTTCCTCCTCAATCTGAGGTTCAACTATTGGTCAGAGTCTCCTTTTCAGCACCTTGGCATAGACGTTCCCAGGAAAGCTGAGCAGTGTGATACCCCAATAGTTGGCACACACCCTCTGGTCCCCTTTTTTAAAAATGGGGATCACCACCCTGGTATGCCAGTCCAAGGGTATTGTTCCTGAGGTCCATGCAATATTGCAGAGGCACGTCAGCCATGACAGCCCCACAATATCCAGAGCTTTAAGCATCTCCAGACAAATCTCATCCACCCCCGGTGCCTTGCCACTGAAGAGCTTGCCAACTACTCAGTGACCTCCACCAGGAAAATGGAGCTTGACACACCAGAGGCTTCCAGCTCTGACTCCTGTGAGGGAGGCATGTCTCCCAGATTAAGAAGTTCTTCAAAGTGCTCCTTCCACCGACCAACAATATCCAACAATATGAAGTCAGAGTTTCTCCACCCTTGACGAATACAGCTTGGGTGCAGCCACCCCGACCACTCCTGAGTCACTGGACAGTTGTCCACAACCTCCTTGAAGCCGACTGAAAGTCTTTTTCCATGGCGTCGCCAAACTCCTCCCATGCCCTGGATTTTGCTTCTGCTACTGTTGCAGCTGTCACCTTTTTCAAATCAAATCAAATCAAATTTATTTGTATAGCGCTTTTTACAATGGATGGAGCCGGAGGCGTTTCTGGGTGTTGTTGATATACGGCTTTCGCTTTGCATGGCAAAGTTTTAACTTGAACTTGTAGGTGGAGCGACGAACTGTGTTCACTGACTGTGGTTTTCTGAAGTGTTCCTGAGCCCATGTGGGAATATCCGTTACAGAATGATGTGGGTTTTTAATGCAGTGCCGCCTGAGGGATCGAAGGTCATGGGCATTCAATGTTGGTTTTCTGCCTTGCCGCTTACTTGAAGAGATTTCTCCAGATTCTCTGAATCTTTTGATGATATTATGGACTGTAGATGATGAAATCTCTAAATTCCTTGTAAATGCATGTTGAGAAACATTGTTCTTAAGCTGTTGGACTATTTGCTCACGCAATTGTTCACAAAGTGATGAACCTCGCCCCATCCATGCTTGTGAATAACTGAGCTCCCGTTATACCCAATCATGACACTCACCTGTTTGCAATTAACCTGTTCAAATCAAATCAAATCAAATTTATTTGTGTAGCGCTTTTTACAACGGATGTTGTCACAAAGCAGCTTTACAGAATTTCGTAAAAAAAGACAAAGTTTCAACAGGACTGTAAGAATGTACAGAAACCCCCCGGTGGGCAAGCCAGGGGCAACAATGGCAAGGAAAATCTCCCTCAGAACTGAGGAAGAAACCTTGGGAGGATCCAGGCTCACCAGGGGGGACCCATCCTCCTCTGGTCAAACTACCTACAAGTGATTATATTACTAATATTAATAGCAGTAATATTGGTATTAGGAATAACTAGGAGTCTATGAGAACATCAGCGTAGGGTGGGCAGCTCGTCCAAGGCAGTTGGTGGCAGCTGGGGCATGGGCAGCTGGTCTGAAGTGGGTAGCAGGAGGGCTCAGCGGTCGTCGTCCTTCAGTGTCCAGCCGGACATATGGGTGATTGTATACTCGGAAAGAAAGCAGGGAGATGGAATTAGTTTTATTTTATCCGTTTGTACATAAACAGGGAATGTAAACATTTACAGAGTGTGGCTAATGACTCCGGCAGATCTGACTATGACAGCTTAACTAAAAGGAGAGAACCAGAAGGACACACAGACACGGCAGCACTCTGAAACAGTTTGGCATCCCTCCGCTCCACCGTCCACAAACCTGAGTGACCGCGTGCAGCGGGACGATAGCACCAGCGTCTCAGTTTACTATAATTCCCTGTGTCCATGGACCCCTGGATCTGCTGCCTTTATCTAAGGGGGAACATTACCTACCAAAACCTAAACAAGTGAGTTTTCAGCCTAGTCTTAAAGATTGAGACTGTGTCTGAGTCCCGAACAGTTTCTGGAAGGTCATTCCAGAGTTTGGGGGCTTTATAAGAAAAAGCTCTTCCCCCAGCTGAAACCTTCTGAATTCTGGGGACTATTAATAAGCCAGCACTCTGTGATCTGAGTGGTCGTGATGGCTCATATTGAGAAACAAGGTCTTGTAAGTACTCGGGAGCTAGACCATGTAGGGCTTTATACGTCAATAAAAGGATTTTATAATCAATAGCCAATGAAGTGATGATAGCACTGGACTAATATGCTCAAATTTTCTAGTTTTAGTGAGGACTCTGGCTGCGGCGTTTTGGACTAGTTGGAGTTTGTTTAAATTCCTGCTCATGCATCCTGACAATAGCGCGTTACAGTAGTCTAGCCTGGAAGTAATAAAGGCATGTACTAGTGTTTCCGCATCACGCAGGGGTAGGGCATTTCTGATCTTGGCAATGTTGCGAAGATGTAGAAATGCTGTCCTAGTGATGCTGCCTATGTGTTGATCGAATGATAAATTTGAATCAATTATAACGCCAAGATTTTTTGCTGCTGAGCCAGGTGTGGCTGGAAAGTCGGCGAGATTTAAGATTAAATCTGGTAATTTACTTCTTGCTAATTTTGGACCCAGAAGGAGAACCTCTGTTTTGTTACTGTTTTACACAGTCCTCCATTTTCTTTAACCTGTATGTGTCATCAGGCTTGGCTGATATGTACAGTTGAGTATCGTCTGCATAACAATGAAAGTTTACGCCATGTTTACTTATAACTGTGCCTAACGGTAACATGTATAGTGTAAATAGTAATGGTCCTAATATAGACCCCTGCGGAATTCCAAATCTCACTTTTGAATAAGTGGAAGATAAATTGTTTACCCTAACAAACTGATAACGTTCTGATAGGTAAGATCTGAACCATGATAGGGCTGTCCCTGTGACTCCAACCATGTTTTCTAACTTTTCTAAGAGAATATTGTGGTCTATTGTATCAAAAGCCGCACTAAGGTCAAGCACTAAGAGAGATATGTAGCCTTGATCAGAGGCAAGAAGAAGATCATTAGTTATCTTAACTAGAGCTGTCTCAGTGCTGTGGTGTGGCCTGAATCCAGATTAAATTTTTCATATATATGGTTCTTGTGTAGATATGAACTAAGTTGTTGGGCCACAGCTTTTTCTAAGACCTTTGATATAAACGGTAAGTTAGAAATAGGCCTGTAATTAGACAAAACGGTGACATCAAGATTTGGTTTCTTGATCAGAGGTTTGATAACTGCTAGTTTAAAAGCTTTGGGAACATGGCCCAGACTAAGGGACGCGTTTACAATAGTTGAGATAGGGTTTATAATAACTGGCAGTACTTCTTTGAGTAATTTTGATGGAATTGCATCGAGTGTGCAGGTTGTGCAATTTGCAGAAGAGATAATCTTCTCTAGCTCCAGCTGTGGGAGGGGGTAAAAGGTTTCCAGGCTCTTTTCTACAGCTGTGTTTTGTTCTATATCAGCCAAGTCAGATGACAGATGACAGCTAGTTAGCTGTTTGGTGGAGAAGGTCGACCAGTTAGAAGTGTGTATCCGGGGATTATTAAGGGATAGGCAGCCAGAGTCAGCGTTAGCATTAGCCTTAGCTTTCCGGCCACCCTTTCGCCCCGCTGTGAGGGCTCTGACGCCGGTGTCGAGGGGGTGCTAACTCTCCCTAGGGTACCCGGAGCTGCTAACGCTGCCTCTGGCTGCCTATCCCTTAATAATCCCCGGATACACACTTCTAACTGGTCGACCTTCTCCACCAAACAGCTAACTAGCTGGCACTTAGTACAAACACTATCACTATCGCTAGAGGTGGAAAAAGGGCGTTAGGCTAAACATGCCACACCCTGCACAGACGAAACAACCAGCAGAAGCCATGATATTTCAGCCACTTACCGCTTTTTGTTGATTTAGAAGCTGATAGCACAAAAAACTTTACCACAGTGATGCGCTCACAGTCGCTCGCAGTGACGCGCTCTCCGTGACGCGCTCTCCGTGCAGTATTCAGTCACTCATCCAAATCGATCACCTGTGGAATGTTCCAAACAGGTGTTTTTTGAGCATTCCTCAACTTTCCCAGTCTTTTGTTGCCCCTGTCACAACTTATTTGAAACATGTTGCAGGCACCAAATTCAAAATGAGTGAATATTTGCAAAAAACAATAAAGTTTATCCATTTGAACATTAAATATCTTGTCTTTGTGGTGTATTCAATTGAATATAGGTTGAAAAAGATTTGCAAATCATTGTATTCTGTTTTTATTTATGTTTTACACAATGTCCCAACTTCACTGGAATTAGGGTTGTACTTTGAGATGAGTTGGAATAATGAAGCTCTACTGAACTACTTTGGGATGGGTTGGAATAATGAAGCTTCAATGAACTCATTTAGGATGAGTTAAAATAATGAAACTCCATAAAACATGTTAGGGATGAGGTGGAGTGATGGAGCTTCACTGAACTACTTTGCGATGAATTGGAATAATCAAGCTCTACTGAACTCCTTTGTGATGAGTTGGAATAATGAAACTCCATAAAACACATTTGAGATGAGCTGGACTGTTGGATCTCAGTTGAAATTCTTGGGAGTGAGATGGAATAATGAAGCTCCAACAAATTTCTATGGGATGTAAAACTGATCCAGATTGTTACAGTGATCCAGAACTCCTGAACAACATCAGTACCTGACCTCACCAATGCTCAATCAAATCCTCACAGCAACGTTCAACATCTGGAGTAAAGCCTTCCAAAAGAGTAGAGGCTGTTGTTGCACCGATAACACCCTTCATTTTTGTAAAGAATATTGAACAAGGCATACTTTTTGACATACAGAGCACAGATAAATAAAGAAAAAAAATAAATAAGATATAAATATGGAGGAGAGGCAGGAGGGCAGAAACAAGAGACTTATAGAAGCAGATCTGAGCCTCGGGCAAAAGAAACTTACAGAGAGAGACACAGAGAGAGAGACACAGAGAAAGAGAGAGAGAGAGAGGTGGAGAGAGACAGAGAGAGACAGAGAGAGAGAGAGAGAGAGAGAGAGAGAGAGAGAGAGAGAGAGAGAGACAGACAGAGATAGAGACAGAGAGAGTATTGTAAAACATATAGGGAAAAGAAGAGTTCATATATTTCTGTCCAATGTTTTCTTTGACCTTGAGTATTTTTTCTCCGTTGGTTTTTTGAAAAATAAACTCAAGGTTATACTTATAAGTGCTGAAGAGGGAAAAACAGGAACACGACTGAATGTAATTGCCGGTCTGTCATTCTATTCACAGCCTTATATACAGTGAAATTACATGGTTCGGCAGAGCGTCTGTCTCTTATGTAATGACATGAACATCAGCACTGACTGTTAAAGCGCACTGCTGTAAATGTTATGAATGCATACAGATTTTAAACAGGACTGCATGTATAAACCACACACACACACACACACACACACACACACACACATACACACAAACACAAATGAAAATAAACGGATCCTCTACAGGTCACACATTACCTGCAAATGTAGTACACAGTAACTCACTAAAGTGAGTACACCCCTCAAATTTATGTAAATATTTTATTATATCTTTTCATGGGACGACACTATAGAAATGAAACTTGGATATAACTTAAAGTAGTCAGTGTAGAGCTTGTATAGCAGTACTGTTTAGGTCTGGAGACATACTTAGCCAGTCCATCACCTTTACCTTCAGCAAGGCAGTTGTCATCTTGGAGGTGTGTTTGGGATCGTTATCGTATTGGAAAATTGCCATGTGGCGCAGTGTCCGAAGGTCATGCTGTGCTTCAGAATGTCACAGTACATGGTGGAATTCATGTTTCCCTCAATGAACTGCAGCTCCCCAGTGCTGGCTGCACTCATGCAGCTCCAGACCATGATGCTACCACCACCATGCTTGACTGTAGGCAAGAGACAGTTGTCTTGGTGCACCTCACCAGGGCGCCATCACACATGCTGGACACCATCTGAGACAAAAAAGTTTATCTTGGTCTCATCAGACCACAAGACATGGATCCTGAACATGATTCATGTTCTTGGACTGCTTGTCTTCAGCAAACTGTTTCTGGGCTTTCTTGTTTGTCAGCTTCAGAAGAGGCTTCCTTCTGGGACGACAGCCATGCAGACCAAGTTGATGCATTGTGTGGCATATGGTCTGAGCACTGACATGCTGACCTCCCACTTCTTCAACCTCTGCAGCAATTCTGGCAGCACTCATGCATCTATTTTTTTAAGCCAACCTCTGGATATGACGCTGAACACGTAGACACAACTTCTTTGGGCAACCTTGGTGAAGTCTGTTCTCAGTGGAACCTGTCCTGGAAAACCACTCTATGACCTTGGCCACCACGCTATAGCTCAGTTTCAGTGTGTTAGTAATCTTCTCATAGCCTAGGCCATCTTTGTGGAGAGCATCAATTCTATTTCTCACATTCTCAGAGAGGTTGTGCCATGAAGTGCCATGTTGAACATCCAGTGGCCAGTATGAGTAAATTGTACCTAAAACACCAAATTTGACAGCCCTGCTCACCATTCACACCTGGAACCTTGTAACTCTAACGAGTCACATGACACCAAATCAAATCAAATCAAATTTATTTGTATAGCGCTTTTTACAAAGGATGTTGTCACAAAGCAGCTTTACAGAATTTCTGAAAAGAAAAAGTTTCAAGAGAACTGTAAGAATGTACAGAAACCCCCCAGTGGGCAAGCCGGGGGCAACAGTGGCAAGGAAAAACTCCCTCAGAACTGAGGAAGAAACCTTGGGAGGAACCAGGCTCAACAGACCCTGAACTGTTGAGCCACTGAAGTTGTACATCAAACAAGAATGGGAAAGAATTCCACCTACAAAGCTTCAACAAATAGTTTTCTTAGTTCTCAAATGCTTATTGAGTGTTGTTAAAAGGAAAGGTGATGTAACACAGTGGTAAACATGCCCCTGTCCCGACTTCTTTGGAACATGTTGCAGGCATCAAATTAAAAATGAGTGAATATTTGCAAAAAACAAAGTTTATCCATTTGAACATTAAATATCTTGTCTTTGTCGTGTATTCACCTCATCTATCCCCCACGTTCCTCAGACTCTCTAACCAGGGTTCTGCGCTCTGGAATTGCCAATCAGCTGTGCAGAAGTCAGACTTCATTTCAGCCCTTGCATCCTTCCATTCGCTGCACTTCCTGGCATTGACAGAGACCTGGATCACCCCCATGAACTCAGCAACTCCAGCAGCACTGTCCACTGCCTTTCACTTCTCTCATTCCCCACGGCAGTCTGGCAGGGGTGGTGGCACAGGTCTGCTCTTGTCTCGAAAATGGCGTTTCACTCCACTTGCTTTTTCTCATCTTTCAATTTCCTCATTTGAGTACCATGCTGTCACTGTATCTTTCCCCACTAAACTTCACATCATTGTTCTTTATCGTCCTCCCTCTCCTCTAGGCTACTTCATTGATGAGTTAGACACTCTACTGAGTCTTTTCTCCATCGACGAAACCCCACTCATACTCTTGGGAGACTTCAACCTGCCACCAGACAAGCTGCAGTCATCCTGCCTGTTACCACTGCTATCGTCCTTCAACCTCATTCTCAACGAGACTCCTCCGACGCACAGAGCAGGCAACGCTTTGGACCTGATCATCACCAGACCCATCTCTGCGCTGGATGTGACAGTAACTCCCATGCATCGCTCTGATCACCATTTCCTATCTTTCTCACTTGCCCTCCCTGTTAATCCTGTCCATTACACCCCTTTGTACTCCTCTTCTCGGCCCAACTTGCACTCCACTCCTTCCTCATCTTTCACCTCAACTATCCTGAACACCCTTCCCCATCCTGACTCATTTTCCTCTCTCTCACTGAACAAGGCCACGGATGCTTTCCTTTCTTCACTCTCATCCGCAATTAACCTCCTGTATCCTCTCTCCTCCAGGCCAGCAAGATCTTCCCCACCTGCCCCCTGGCTGACAGGTGTCCTGCGCAGCAACCGACAAGATCTAAGGAAGGCTGAGAGAAGGTGGAGGAAATCCCAGATTGACTCAGATCTTCACTCCTATCAGTCTCTCCTTTCCAAGTTCTCTCTTGAAGTTACTGCTGCAAAATCATCATTTTACAAAGGGAAACTGGAAGCATCAGCAAGGGATCCACGCAAGCTCTTCAACATTTTCTCCTCCCTTCTCACCCCTCCTCCTCCCCCTGCACCCTGTTCTCTCACCCCTGAGGATTTTGTCACCTTCTTTGAGGAGAAGGTTGATAGAATCCACCACTCTTTTCCCTCTGTCCCCATACCTTCCACTAGACCGCATCATCTCATTCTCGATCCCTTAGGCTGTTTCTCTTCTCTTTCCACAGATGCTGTCCTTCAACTGATCAAGTCCAGTAACCCAACCACATGCCCACTGGATCCAATCCCATCTGCTTTGTTTCAGTCAATCTCTGAGGACCTATTGCCCTTCATCACATTTCTCATCAACGAGTCTTTGACGTCGGGTGAAGTTCCAGCAACTTTCAAGATGGCAAGAGTGCTCCCCATCTTGAAGAAACCCACGCTTGACAGCTCTGATGTCAACAACTACAGACCGGTATCACTTCTTTCTTTCCTTTCAAAAGTTCTTGAACGTGCAGTCTATAATCAACTTTCTCTCTTTCTCACACAGAACCAGCTCCAAGACCCCAACCAGTCTGGCTTCAAACCAGCACACTCTACAGAAACTGCCCTCATCGCAGTGACTGAGAACCTCCAATCTGCAAGATCGGCCAAATTGTCTTCTGTCCTGATCCTTCTTGATCTCTCAGCAGCTTTTGACACAGTCAACCATACGATCCTTCTGGACACCCTCACCAACCTCGGAATCACTGGTTATGCATGGAAATGGTTCAAGTCCTACCTGGAGGATTGCTCTTATCAGGTAACATGGAGAGGGTTCACATCCTCTCCATGCAGGCTCTCCACTGGCATCCCCCAAGGCTCGGTCCTGGGTCCTCTTCTCTTTTCTCTTTACACTAGCTCTCTTGGTGATGTAATATCTTCTCATGGCTTCTCTTATCACTGTTATGCTGATGACACTCTACTAATGTTTTCTTTCTCTCCCTCTGACACACAGGTTTCCAGTCGCATCTCGGCATGCCTGTCTGACATTTCTACATGGATGGCAGCCCACCACCTGAAGCTCAATCCCAGCAAGACTGAGCTGATATTCATCCCTGCGACTACAGGTCCTCATGATCTTGCTATCTCATTCGAGAACTCCCGGATTGTTCCATCTGCAGAGGCAAGAAGTCTTGGTGTGACCTTGGATGGCCAGTTATCGTTCTCGACTCACATCGCGAATCTGACTCGGTCATGCAGGTATCTACTGTACAACATCCGGAGGATCCGACCCTTCCTCACCCGAGAGGCCACCCAGGTGCTAGTGCAGTCTCTGGTCATCTCAAGGCTTGACTACTGCAACTCGCTCTTGGCTGGTCTTCCGATGCAGACCATCAAGCCTCTGCAACTCATCCAGAATGCGGCAGCACGACTTGTCTTCAATCTGCCCAAGTTCAGCCACGTCACCCCATTGCTGCGCTCCCTTCACTGGCTTCCTGTAGCTGTGTGCATCAGATTTAAAACCCTAACGCTGGCCTACAAAGCCAAAAATGGACCAGCCCCTACCTACTTGATGGCAATGGTAAAATCTCGAACTGTACCACGAGCCCTTCGAGCTTCGAGTACAGCTCGGCTTGACCCACCACCCTTCAAGGTGCATGGAAGATGAGCGTCGAGAATGTTCTCTGTACTGGCACCCAGGTGGTGGAATGAACTCCCACTGGCTGTCCGAACAGCAGAGTCTCTTGCTGTCTTCAAACGCAGACTGAAGACTCATCTTTTTACACAGCACTTAAATGAGCATTGAACTATAAGCTGCACTTATTTTATTTATTGTATTGTATCTTATTGTTATTGTTATTGTATTGCATTGAATGGCACAGAGTTCTGCGTTCAACTCTGTTTCTTTTTCTCTTGATGTCTGCAGTGACATATTTGTCTCTAGCAGTATCTGATCTCAGGACCGTCTTTTTCTCTAAGCTATTGATAACTAGCAAAGATACTTTCTCTAGATTGACAAAGCACTTCTTGTAAGTCGCTCTGGATAAGAGCGTCTGCTAAATGCTGTAAATGTAAATGTAAATGTATTCAATTGAATATAGGCTGAAAATGATTTGCAAATCATCGTATTCTGTTTTTATTTATGTTTTACACAACATCCCAACTTCATTGGAATTGGGGTTGTAGTTCAGTAGAGCATAATTATTCCAATTTATCCCAAAGTAGTTCAGTAGAGCTTTATTATTCCAACTCATTTACAAGGAGTTCAAGTGATGTCCATAATAATGAAGCTGACTGTGGTGAGTGATTCTAACACTGAGCTCATTCTGAACCCTGAACATGTTTAGTTGTTTTTCATCATCAAAGCATCACAAGTTCAAATGCTAGCACTGTTTTCCAGCAGAATCCAATAAATCTGTTCAGCCAATCAGAGCGCAGCATTCCGAGATCTGATCTTATAGATGATCAATATTGATTATTATATTATATAGTTTTCAGGTCTTTACCTGCTTGTTTTATGGTAAAGATGTTAAATATTGAAGAAACTTCCATTAAACTCTGAAACATGAAATGACAAAAAGCAACATTAAAATAAAAAGAAACAAGACTCATGAAAAATGTATTAAAATAGAGAAATCTGTTTTAGCCAATGAACACACATCCACACTCACTCTCTCAAAAACAGAATGGACCAAAAGTCCAGATTTAAGGCCTGTAGTGAATATCTGGTCTCGCATTAAACTTAAACCTGCTCAGCAGTGGTTTCCAGCTGTGTGAAGCCGTCTGTGCTGAGCAGAGGTATCAAATTCAGGTCCAGAAAGTAAAAGTCCTTCCCAGGATTTTGTTCCAACAGGCTGGCTTCTCTAGTTAGATCACACCACCAGCAGAGCTGTCCAGCCTGTTGGAACAAAAACCTGGGAAGGATTTTTACTTTCTGAACCTGGATTTGACACCTCTGCTGAGTAGCTCAACACTGACTCTTCTTTCTGTAACAAACTGTCTGCACATTCACACTAAACTTTAAAGAAATCAAAGGGAAATTCTGTCCACACTGACTCACTGCAGCTGTCCGTTTACTGATTTGTTGTAAGATCATTTAAAGCCTAATGTTTTGTCCTTTTTTACCCAGGATGATACCAGGATGATATCTGATACCAGGATGAATGCTTTTAAAAGTGCAGAGAGATAATTATGTATTTTTGATGCGAGTGGGTCAATAAAGCCGGCATTTGGAACGTGAAGGACAAGAAATTCTTTACCGTCAAAGCAAAGGTGAGTGCTAATTAGCTAAAGCTTATCTATGGGTCATTAGTTTCAGCGTCACAGTAGTTGGCGTTTCAGGGCAGTATGTTTTGATCAGGGTAGCACAATATTTTATGGCATGTTTTATCTCCTACTCTCTGGGTTGTCTTTCTTGGGTGGTGTTCTGTAGAAGCACAACCCAGGCTGGTCCCCCAGTTAGTGCATCATCATCACCATCATTATCACTGTTATAGTGACTTTCTCATGCTTAAGGAAATTTTACAAAAGTAATACACCACCCACACACACCTCCACAGTTCAAACAGCTAGTGGAGCGGGCTGTCCAGGCCACGGTATGGAGTCACATAGCTGACCCAGGAAGAGGCCTTAGCCATGGGGGAAAGTCTCACTCTGCAGCTACAGTGAGTCACAAAGACGACGACTCAGGAAGTCTTGAAGGTCATAAATGTCCTCAGTCGCTAAAGGGTGGCACTGAGCATGACCGGTCAAGACAGCTTTACAGCTGTGATACAGCGCCACTGAAGTAGCCGGTCCAGACAGCCTCGTAACTGTGAATAAGAAATTTGATGCCAACAAAACATTCCAAAAAATGTGGGAAAGGGGCAAAAAAAGACTCTGGCAATGCTAAAAAAAAAAACACCTGGTGTTTGATTTACAGCAGGTCAGAAACATGATTTGCTTTTACTTTTGCTTTTCATCGTCTACAGTACATAATATCATTACAAGATTCAGACAATCTGGAGAAATCAGCCTGCAGTCCAGACTGAAAACATTTGGCACATAATGAAATGAAAAATATGACAAGGAGCCCCTAAAAACTGATGAGCAGCTGAAATCCTGTATGAAACAAGAACCCAAAACATTTCTCTTTCAAAACTACAGCAGCATGTCTTAGTTCCCAAACACTTACAGAGTGTTGTTAAAGAAAAGAGGTGATGAAACTTGCAGTGTGGTGTCAGAGTTAGCAGCCCTGACACCACCTCAGCACACTTTAAAGGCGGATTGTGAGGAACCTGTGATATTACAGACCCTCCTGATCTGTGTGACCACCTTGACAGAGCTGGAGGAACACAACTCTGTCTGTTCTTATGTCTGCTGACTCTGTTCAGTAGCATTTGCGTCTGAAGACGACAGCTGTCACACTCCAGAGAGGAATTAGATTTCTAAATTCAGCCTGCTGTTGTCATGGAGACCAAGACTCCAAAACGCTTCTCATTCATGAAAAAGAGCCATGATAAAGAGCAGCATCTTATAAAACCTCTTCACATCGAGCATCAGCACGTTTTTTCCTTCGTCTGTGTGAGACATCTCTGTCTGAGATCTCTATCTGACGGAAAACTGTAAACAGCTACGGTTCTGCCCGCAGTGGGTTCTGAGCTTAGAGCCACAAGCACTCACCTACACTCATATAAACATGTTTTTTTAGTAAAGATAATGGCTATATAGATCCATGAGCACTCAAAGAACCATCTGCATGGTTAAACGGTTCTTTGTATGGTTGCTGTGATTGATGGAGAATGTGTTGTTTATGGTTCTATACAGCCACATAACTTGACATTGTAACAATAGCGGAACCTCTTTTGGTGCTATAGAGAACCATATACAACACATTCTCCATCAATTACAATGCAAAATACCATTTAAGTATGCAAATGGTTCTTCGAGTGTTCATGGTTCTATATTGAATGATTGTCTTTCCTAAAGAAGAATCTTTTTAGATAGATTAAAGATACAGATTGATGACAGGTTGATATTATGTAGGAAAAACCAACACAAAGAGCCAGATTTATTCAAAAGTAGGAAGATTATTAAATTATTTAACTTGTTTAAAAGCTGTAATTCTATTAAAAATTGGTTATAAAATTGCTTAGAAATGTCTGAAAATACTCGCTAAAATGACAAACAACAGTGGATGGATCTTGATCTACTACCTGATCTACTAAGGCCTGGCGTTGAAATGATGTCACACCAAGCCAGGTTGAGTTATGGAGGCGCTAAAACACAGAGCCACACAGAGTATGAGAGTGTGTGTTAACCAGCTGAAGACAGTAAAGATTAAGTTCTGTCTAGAACATCTGGAGGTGATCTTCAAAGACACAAGCAGTTTGGGAAATCACTGGGATTTCAGATTTCTCACATTTCGCACAAATGAAAAGGATAAACGTTAAATATTGGTCTGTACATGTTTAGAGTTCCTTTTACCTTTTTTAGATTAAAACATTGTCATTTATATGGAGGGCCTGAAAAATTACACAGGCAGTTCCTATAATGACTTGCTCCACTAAGCATGATGACCAAATTCTGTCAATGAAGAAACAGAGATGTGGAGGAGATAAATGGTAGTGTTTTTCAGTCCCTGTGCTCGACTGGCAACCTGTCCAAGGTGTATCCTGCCTTCCACCCAACGAGTGCTGGGATGGGTTCCAGATTACCCTCGTCCCAGAAGGATGAGTGGCTTAGAAGGTGTGTGTGTGTGTGTGTGTGTGGGTGTCTGTGTATATGGGGGGGTCTGCTACTCTGGTCTGCTACTCTGGTCTGCTCTCTGCTACTGTCTTGCTGCTGTTGCTGGTGGTGTGCTGATTGCTAGCTCTCTTTAATTTACTTCAATTTCTACATTTACCCCTGTTTTCTTCCTCTTTCACCCTTCATACTTACTAATCCACCTTTAGCCTGCTTCCACTTTGCTCTACCCACCTATTAATCCACTCTTAGCTCACTTTTACAGACTTCTTCCACAGGTTTGCTGGATTAGCTGTTTGCTGCTGCTGTTTGGTTTGTGTTAGTTTCTAATTTCAACTGAAACAAGGTGAGTGCTTTTTTGTCATGGCTACTGCTGGGTTTTTCTCTTGTTCAGAGTGTGGCATGTTTAGTTTAGACCCCTTCTCCACCGATAGTCATAATGATAGTGGTGTTTGTTCAAAGTGCAAGCTAGTTAACTGCCTGGTAGAGAAGGTGGACAAGTTAGAGCTGCGTATCCGGGGTTTAATAAGGGATAGACAGCAAGGGTCACTGTTAGCAGCCCCGGGTACACCAGGGAGAGCTAGTACCCCCTCGACTCCGGCCTTAGAGCCCCCACAGCAGGGCGAATGGGTAACGTCTCGGCGGCATAGTCGAAAGGCTAAGGCTAATGCTACTGCAAAGGCCA
Organism: Pygocentrus nattereri; assembly: GCF_015220715.1. Taxonomy (NCBI): domain Eukaryota; kingdom Metazoa; phylum Chordata; class Actinopteri; order Characiformes; family Serrasalmidae; genus Pygocentrus; species Pygocentrus nattereri. The sequence goes on along the minus strand of NC_051238.1, from coordinate 452,468 downwards.
CAGCCAGCCCACCCGCTGAGGAGCCTGTTAAAGGTACTCTGGTGATAGGAGATTCTATCGTCCGGCACGTGAAATTAGCCACTCCTTTAGGGGCACCAGCGGCTAGAGTTATCTGCTTACCGGGAGCCAGAGCACCGGACATTAGTGGCAACCTTAGGCTGTTAGCAAATAGGAGATATTCGAGGGTAGTTATTCATGTAGGGGCCAATGATATTCGTCTGCGGCAGTCTGAAGTAACTAAGGCTAATATTAAAGAGGTGGTTAAACAGGCCCAGACGCTGTCCGAGGAGGTAATCTGTTCTGGCCCCATCCCAATGAGGCGTGGCGATGAAGCTTACAGCAGGCTTTCTTCGCTGAACCGCTGGATGTCCAAGTGGTGTACGGACAATCATGTGGGCTTTATAGACAACTGGCTAATGTTTGAGGGCAAGCCTGGTCTTTTAGGTAGGGATGGTGTCCACCCCACGCGGGATGGTGCTGCCTTACTTTCGTGCAGCATAGCACATAGTCTCTTAGTTAGTCGGCAGAGTAGCAGTAGCCTTAGAAGCTGCTGACAAACCGGAGCCGGGACCAGGCCGCAGACAGAGAGGCTTAACCGACCGTCTGTGAGCTGCAAAGAGACGTTACCTAGATACCAATGTATTCAGACTGTGTCTGTCCCCCGAGTCAAACATAAATGTCAAAAAACTCAAACAGTAAATCTAAATAACCTAACGTATATTAAACAATCATATCCAGACTGTAGCACTAGCACTTCAAAACTAAAGATTGGTTTACTTAACATAAGATCTCTAAATTCAAAAGCAGTAATAATGAATGAAATCATAACTGATCAGAAATTTGATGTGTTGTGCCTCACTGAAACCTGGATTAGACCCGATGAATATTTAGCATTAAACGAAGCCACCCCTGCAGGCTATAATTATATACACAACCCCAGATCGTCCGGTAGAGGAGGCGGGGTCTGCATAATTTTTAGAAATTCCCTAGCTGTCAATCAGAAACACTATGATAATTTCACTTCTTTTGAGCTTCTTTACATCAATATAATTAATCCAATTACAAAACAGAATGCATTTTCTTTAATTAATATTTACAGACCACCAGGACCCTATGTAGAATTTTTAAAAGAATTTAGTGATTTCGCTGCAGATTTAGCAGTTTGTAGTGATAAAGTAATTATAGTAGGAGACTTCAACATTCATTTTGAAAAAGTTGATGACTCATTAAAAAAGGCTTTTGCATCAATTCTAGACTCAGTTGGTATTGCTCAAAATGTAACAGGACCTACGCATTACTGTAATCATACTCTGGATCTGGTTTTGACCCTGGGTGTTAGCATAGATAACCTAGATATTCTTTCTCAAACCTCAGTAATCTCAGATCATTATCTTATTTCTTTTAAACTTCATCTTAGTCATAATATACGTACATCCCCCAGCTACTCTATGAAACGTTCAATAACGCCCTTTACCGCTCAACAATTTACTGATAACCTTCCTGATTTATCAACCATAGTGTACTCTCCAGGTAACCCAGCAGAACTAGACAAACTAACTGATTGTTTAGAAAATACCTTCCGGTCTACTTTAGATGGTGTAGCACCACTTAAACACAAAAAAGAGAGACAGAAAAAACTTGCGCCGTGGTATAACGACCAAACTCGTACTTTAAAGCAATTAGTACGAAATTTTGAGCGAAAATGGCGATCAACCAAACTGGAAGTATTCCACTCTGCTTGGAAAGACAGTATTGTTGAATATAGTAGAGAAATTAATAAAGCCCGCTCAGAGTATCTGGCCTCTCAGATCGAGATTAATAAAAACAACCCTAGAGTTCTCTTTAGTGTTATTTCTAAACTGACTAAAAATCAGGCAGGTACTGATCCTCAGATTCCAGCAATCCACACTAGCAATGCTTTTATGGACTATTTTGATAATAAAATCGAAAATATTCGGGACAAAATTCAACAGATAAATAGCACATCTTGTCTGTCATCTGGTGTGGCTGATATAGAACAAAATCCAGCTACCGAAGTCAGGTTGGAAGTTTTTAACCCACTACATCAGTTAGAACTGGAGAAAATTATCTCCTCATCAAACTGCACAACCTGTACACTTGATGCAGTTCCCACAAAACTATTAAAACAGGTATTACCAGACATAATTAAACCACTATTAACAATAGTAAACTCATCATTAAACCTGGGGCATGTTCCCAAAGCCTTTAAACTAGCAGTAATTAAACCTTTGATCAAGAAACCAAATCTTGATCCTAGTGTACTATCTAACTATAGACCTATTTCAAATTTACCATTTATTTCTAAGATTTTAGAAAAGGCCGTGGCCCAACAACTTGGCTCTTATCTGCAAAGAAACCAGATCTATGAAAAATTCCAATCTGGATTTAGGCCTCATCATAGCACTGAGACAGCTCTAGTTAAGATAACAAATGATCTGCTTCTTGCCGCTGACTAAGGCTGCGTTTCTTTACTGGTACTTCTTGATCTGAGCGCAGCTTTTGATACAGTAGATCATAATATCCTCCTAGAAAGATTAGAGAAAATGGTCGGTATAACTGGAACTGCCTTATCGTGGTTCAAATCATACTTGACCGATCGTTTTCAGTTTGTGAGGGTAAATAATATACCCTCCAATTATACAAAGGTTAGATATGGAGTTCCACAAGGCTCTATCTTAGGACCGTGATTATTTACGTTATACATGCTCCCCCTGGGCAAAGTTATTAGAAAACATAATGTTAATTTTCATTGTTATGCAGACGACACGCAGCTCTTCATATCAGCCAAACCTGATGACAAACAGAGAATAAAGAAAATGGAGGATTGCGTAAAAGATGTGAAATAATGGATGTCACACAACTTTCTTCTATTAAATAGTGATAAAACAGAAGTTCTTCTATTAGGCCCTAAAGCTGCTAGAAATAAATTATCACACCTAATGTTGAATCTGGCCGACTTCTCAGTGACACCTGGTTCAACAGCTAAAAATCTTGGCGTTATCATAGATTCAGATCTAGCATTTGATAAACACATATCTAATGTTACTAAAACAGCTTTTCTACATCTCCGTAACATCGCCAAGCTAAGAAATGCTTTATCCTTACATGACGCAGAAGAATTAGTACATGCCTTCATTACGTCAAGGCTAGACTACTGTAATGCGCTACTGTCAGGATGTTCTAGCAGTAACTTAAATAAACTTCAGCTAGTTCAAAATGCTGCAGCCAGGGTCCTTACTAAAACTAGAAAATTTGACCATATTAGTCCAGTCCTATCAGCTCTTCACTGGCTTCCAGTCAAATTCCGCATAGACTATAAAATTCTCCTGTTAACGTATAAAGCCCTACATGGGCTCGCTCCTGAGTATCTGAGAGACCTTATCTCCTATTATGAACCACCACGATTACTTAGATCACAGGGTGCTGGCTTCCTAGTAGTTCCCAAAATTCAGAGAAGCTCTGCAGGAGGAAGAGCTTTCTCTTATAAAGCGCCCCAACTCTGGAATAATCTCCCCGATAATGTTCGGGACTCAGACACAGTCTCAATCTTTAAGTCTAGACTAAAAACTTACTTGTTTAGTTTAGCTTTTGGTAGTTAATGTTAATTCCCTTTAGATAAGGCTGCAGATCCAGGGGTTCATGGACATAGTGAATTGTGGGTAAACTGAGATGCTGGTGCTGCTGTCACTCACTACATGCAGTCACTCAGGTTTGTGGACGGTGGAGTGGGTGAATGCCAGTGTCTCAGGGAGCCTCCGTGTCTATGTTACCTTCTGGCTCTCTCCCTTTAGTTAGGCTGTTATATTCAGACCTGCCGGAGTCATTAGTCACACTCTGATAATTTTTTACATTTTCTGTTCTTCATAAATCCAGTCTAAACTAATTCCTAAATCTTTCCTTCCTCCGAGTTACTGACTGTCCACCGGTCCGGCCCAATACTGATGGATGTCCCACCCTCAAGTCCCCCTGTCCCCCTGATTGACCAGACTGATGGAAGTTTCTGGAACGCAGCTTCTCCACTACAGATCACATCCAAATCTATATGAACTCTAATTGTTTCCACTGTTGATTATACACACCTGAATATATTAGAACTGCGTGGATGTAAAATTGACTTTTCAATGTTTAACTTATAAGTTGTCTGACCAGTGGTAGGATGGTCCCCCCTTTAGATGTGAGTCTTGGTCCTCCCGAGGTTTCTTCCTCCTCCAGCTCTGAGGGAGTTTTTCCTTGCCTCAGCGCTCACGGGGGTTCTGTATATTCTGTATATTCTGTATATTATGTTCAGTGTTTTGTCTGATTCTCTGTGCTGTGATTCCCATTTTTGTAAAGCTGCTTTGTGACAACATCAGTTGTAAAAAGCGCTATATAAATAAATTTGATTTGATTTGATTTGATATGTGTGTGTATGTCTGTGTGTATGTCTGTGTGTATGTCTGTTCCCACGTACTTTGGGTACTGTCATGATCTTGGTCACATTTAAAAAGCAACACTAACGTTTTTAGAATAACCATATGAATTATTGACAACGAGCAACAGAGTCTGCATTTACAACATTTAGCAGACGCTCTTATCCAGAGCGACTTCCAAGAAGTGCTTTGTCTATCTAGAGAAAGTATCTTTGCTAGTTAAAGAGGTTAGAGAGAACGACAGTCCTGAGCACAGATACTGCTAGAAGCAATAGCCCATGTTGATACAGAGAGAAAAGAGACAGAATTAGACTGTGGCATGCGTCTGTCCCTCACGGGGACGAAGCCCGGCGAGGACAATGGGAAGAGGAGAACCACGAAAGAGTGAGAGACGGTGCATGAATTACGAACACCGCCAAGGGACATGAGGGACGTGAGTGATGGTGGGAGGAGGACGTCAGCCACCAGAGACGGGTGAGAGAGAGAGAGCGATGACGGCCATGAGAGGCACAACAACAGGAAGCAAGTCTCAAACTCACCTCCAGGGCCCCATCCCACACAGTGCTGTACCACACATTACAATAAAGACTCATTTAAGTGCTGTATAAAGAGACGGTCTTCAGTCTGCGTTTGAAGACCACAAGAGACCCTGCTGTTCAGACACCTGGACTCCAGGACAGAAAAAAGTCTTGAAGCTTGTCTTGATGCTTCTTGAAGGATGGGTGGATCAAGCTGAGCTGTATGTGAAGTTCAAGTTCTGAGCAGTGCCATCAGACAGAGAGAGAGAGACAGAGATAGACAGAGAGAGAGACAGAGAACAGAGAGACACAGAGAGAGAGACAGAGAACAGAGAGACAGAGAGAGAGAGACAGAGAGAGACAGAGACAGAGAGAGCGGTAGGGAGACAGAGAGGCTGAGTCCTGTTGAGCCTGATTATCCCAGTTTTTGCCCTGGGGGTCTGTTATTCAGGGGGGTGGTAGTGCTAATTAATTACACACCAGCCAAGGGAGTTCAGTGTGTAAATGACACTCGTCCTCCAGAGAGAGAGAGTAAATAACTGCAAGCTCCCAGAGTAGCAGATCAGATCAGATCGGGTAAGATCAGTCTGGAGTGGACGCTCTGCTCTCTCAGTCTCAGCTCCACTCAGACACGCAAGAACACTGCTTATTAATCATATTCATACTTCACATCTGTGTGTCTCTGTAATAATTCTATTAATACAAGCAATCAGCTACAGAAAAATGAATGTGACTTCTACACGTGAATCTGAATCTGAGTCAGAATCAGAACCAAGTACCAAGTGTGTAAGGATTTTGTTTTTGGAGCAGGGGTTGATACAAAATCAGCTAAATTAAATACAGAAAAAGATATAATATAACTGAAAATAATATATAATATGAGTTACATTACATTACATTACACTACATTACATTTAGCAGACGCTTTTATCCAAAGCGACTTACAAAGTTCATTTGTCTTCACAGCTGATTTAATCAGAGCATAATCTATAGAGCAATTTGAGTCGTTGCAGTATAAACAGTCATAATACAAATACTGAGTGTTAATAAGCAGTAGATCAGAATGAGCTTTATTTGTTTAACATGACACGATAATTATTTCTGTCCTAATTCCCTTCTGTTATTTTATACTATATGCTACACTATTCTATACTATTGTATTATTTTATACTGTTCATCAGTTCTATTCTGTTTTATTTTCTATACTTTTCTATGCTATTCTATTCTACTTTGTAATATAAATTAACATTTATATAATATTTATCTATTCTATTCTATTATATGCTATTATATTGCATTACATTCTACATTTTTCTATTCTGTTTTATAGTATTATGTAGTAGAAGACACCCATGCTTGACAGCTCTGATGTCAACAACTACAGACCAGTATCACTTCTTTCTTTCCTTTCAAAAATTCTTGAACATGCAGTCTATAATCAACTTTCTGTCTTTCTCACACAGAACCAGCTCCAGAACCCCAACCAGTCTGGCTTCAAACCAGTGCACTCTACAGAAACTGCCCTCATCGCAGTGACCGAGAACCTCCAATCTGCAAGATCACCCAAACTGTCATCTGTCCTGATCCTTCTAGATCTCTCAGCAGCTTTTGACAGAGTCAATCATACGATCCTTCTGGACATCCTCACCAACCTTGGAATCACTGGCTATGCTTGGAAGTAGTTCAAGTCCTATCTGGAGGATCGCTCTTATCAGGTAACATGGAGAGGGTTCACATCCTCTCCATGCAGGCTCTCCACTGGTGTCCCACAAGGCTCGGTCCTGGGTCCTCTTCTCTTTTCTCTTTGTACTAGCTCTCTTGTTGATGTAATATCTTCTCATGGCTTCTCTTATCACTGTTATGCTGATGACACTCAACTAATGTTTTCTTTCTCACCCTCTGACACACAGGTTTCCAGTCGCATCTCGGCATGTCTGTCTGACATCTGTTCATGGATGGTAGCTCACCACCTGAAGCTCAATCCCTGCAAGACTGAGCTGATATTCATCCCTGCAACTACAGGTCCTCATCATGATCTTGCCATCTCATTTGAGAGCTCTCTGATTGTTCCGTCTGTAGAGGCAAGAAGTCTTGGTGTGACTCTGGATGGCCAGTTATCGTTCTCGACTCACATCGCGAATCTGACTCGGTCATGCAGATGTCTCCTGTACAACATCCGTAGGATCCGACCCTTCCTCACCTGAGAGGCCACCCAGGTGCTAGTGCAGTCTCTTGTCATCTCGAGGCTTGACTACTGCAACTCGCTCTTGGCTGGTCTTCCCATGCAGGCCATCAAGCCTCTGCAACTCATCCAGAATGCGCAGCACAGCTCATCTGCCCAAGTTCAGCCACGTCACCCCACTGCTGCACTCCCTTCACTGGCTTTCTGTAGCTGCATGCATCAGATTTAAAACCCTAATGCTTGCCTACAAAATGGACCAGCCCCTACCTACTTGAGATAGATAGTTCTTGGTTTCACTGGGAAATCATTCATCAAAGAGACATAGTATTTGTGTGGAGTCCCACTGGGTTCAGTCTTAGGGCCTTTGCTCTTCTCTTTGTACATCTTACCTCTAGGTGAAGTCATTAGGAAACATAATATAAATGTTCATAGCTTTGTTGACGACACACTAATAATAGTAATAATCAGGACTCTATAGACTGGCTGACCAGCTGTGTCAGATATTTCTCACAAAATTTGTTACAACTTAATAACAAAAAACTGAAATACTGATAATTGGTACTAAAACTCAGAGAAAGATGCTTTAGTAGTAGTAGTGGTAGAGGTAGTAGTAGTGGTAGTGGTGGTAGTAGTAGTAGTGATGGTAGTAGTAGTACCGTAGTAGTAGTATAGTAGTAGTACTAGTACTAGTAATAGTTGTAGTAGAGTAGTAGGGGTGGTGGTGGTAGTAGTAGTGGTGGTAGTGGGGTATTGGTATTGGTAGTGATAGTAGTGGTAGTAGTATAGTAATAGTAGTAGTAGTGGTGGTGATGGTGGTAGAAATAGTAGTTTTAGTATAGTAGTAGTAGTAGTAGTGGTAGTGGTGGTAGTGGTGTTGGTGGTAGCAGTAGTAAAGTAGTATAGTAGCATTAGTGTAGTAGTAGTGGTAGTAGTAGTGGTAGTAGTAGTGGTGGTGGAGGTGGTGGTAGTAGTAGTAGTATAGTAGTAGTACTAGTAGTAGGAGTAGTCGTAGTAGTATAGTAGCAGTATAGTGGTGGTAGTAGTATGGTAGTCGTAGTAGTATAGTAGTAGTATAGTGGTGGTAGTAGTAGTGGTAGTAGTATAGTAGTAGTAATATAGTAGTAGTGGTATTAACTCAATTTCATTCTGTTCTTTTCTACTCAGTACTATTCTATTCCATTTTGTGTGCCACACTGTTCTATACTGTTCAATACTTTTCTGTTTTATTCTGTTCTGTTTTTCATGCCTGTGTAGGTGCTTTTCCAGGTGCTGTCTGTGGTGAAGATATGCTCAGGTGGTCTGCCTCTAAACACCTACAGAAATGAAGGTAAAAACGACAGGAAGCAGAGGATGTTTGGTGTAAAGATGGAGATCGAATGTACGGATCTTCTCCAGGCTGCGGGGCGGAGAGCTTGGGGAACACTAGCGTTCATTTTGTGTGGTAAGTTGATATGTGGGCAGACTGCCAGGGTTATGAACAAAATGGACGCCTGCCATCCACAACTCACAATGCACACACGTACACACACACACACACACACACACACACACACTTACACACACGGTGGTGTTCTGTATAAGTGTGTGTGCAGCTGCTGTGTCTCTTTCAGGCAGCTCAGTACAGTTTATTTATGAATGAAGTAAAAACATCTGAAGGTTGTTAATGATCCATGACTCAGAAAACAAATGCTTACAAAATGCTCCTAACATGTTGAGTCGCGTCTGGATAAATAAATAGCCTCCTTAATATGTAGCTCTGTAGTTTCTCCCAGAACTGCATTTCCCATTTTTCAGTCATTACACCCTATATCCCTCCAGGGTCTACAAACCCACCACCATGTCAAACTCCCTGTCTCTCTATCTGTGTCTGTGTCTTTGTGATGATCCAGCTCAGAAATCCAGTTCCTGAATCTGTAGAGCCGCCCTTTCCATTCCATCTCATCACGAGATCATATGACATTAAAACCCAGAGTTATGAGCCTATGAAGAGGGGCTGAGATACACATCATCTGCCTCTCACCATGTGGAGCTGGTGGATTTGTGTGTCCGTCTACATTCTGTGTGAAACTGACCAATGGAAAATATTGTTTAAGTCTAGGATTGGGCCATAATACAAACAGACATGTGTAAAGGCAAGCCAAAAAGGACATATTTTATGAACATTGATATATATATATATATATATATATATATATATATATATATATATATGTGTGTGTGTGTGTGTGTGTGTGTGTGTGTGTATAGAATGAACATCATTCAGTATAGAAACCCAATTCCAATGAAGTTGGGACATTGTGTAAAACATAAATAAAAACAGAATACGATAATTTGCAAGTCTAGTACCCGCACTGTTTTACTACGAAGCCACGCTGTTGTAATACATGCAGAATGTGGCTTCTTGCTGAAATAAGCAGGGACGTCCCTGAAAAAGATATTGCTCCAAAACCTGTATGTACCTTTCAGCATTAATGGTGCCTTCACAGATGTGCAAGTTACCCCTGCCATGGGCACTAACACACCCCCACACCATCAGAGATGCTGGCTTTTGAACTTTGCGCTGATAACAATCCGGACAGTCCTCTTTGGCCCGGAGGACACAACATCCATGATTTCTAAAAACAATTTGAAATGTGGACTCATCAGACCACAAGACACTTTTCCACTTTGCGTCAGTCCATCTCAGATGAGATCGGGCCCAGAGAAGCCGGCGGCGTTTCTGGGTGTTGTTGATATACGGCTTTCATTTTGCATGGCAGAGTTTTAACTAGCACTTGTAGATGGAGCGACGAACTGTGTTCACTGACCGTGTTTTTCTGAAGTGTTCCTGAGCCCATGTGGGAATATCCGTTACAGAATGATGTGGTTTTTAATGCAGTGCCGCCAGAGATATCGACGGTCATGGGCATTCAATGTTGGTTTTCTGCCTTGCCGCTTACTTGCAGAGATTTCTCCAGATTCTCTGAATCTTTTAATGATATTATGGACTGTAGATGATGAAATCCCTAAATTCCTTGCAATTGCACGTTGAGAAAAATTCTTAAACTGTTGGATTATTTGCTCACGCAGTTGTTCACAAAGTGGTGAACCTCGCCCCGTCCTTGCTTGTGAATGACTCCCTTTATACCCAAACATGACACTCACCTGTTTCCAATTAACCTATTCACCTGTGGAATGTTCCAAACAGGTGTTTTTGAGCATTCCTCAACTTTCCCAGTCTTTTGTTGCCCCTGTCCCAACTTCTTTGGAACATGTTGCAGGCATCACATTCAAAATGAGTGAATATTTGCAAATAACAATAAAGTTTATCCCTTTGAACATTAAATATCTTGTCTTTTTAGTGTATTCAGTTTAATATAGCTTGAAAAGGATTTGCAAATCATTGTATTCTGTTTTTATTTATGCTTTACACAATGTCCCAAATTCATTGGAATTGGGGTTGTATATCAATGTTCAATCTATGTGCATCAACTGCAACTTCTTGGTTTGACTGTTTCAGACCACATACCAGGATGCAGTCATGTGAACCTGGACCAGAATCTTGAAGTAATGTTTTTTCAACATCTTGTGGAATCCATGGCACGAAGAATTGAAGCTATTTTGGAGCAAAGCGAGGCCCCACCCTGTATTAGTGTAGTGTTCCTAATAAAGTGCTCACTGAGTTCACATCAGAAGCCAAACCAGCTCTACGACACTCACTGTTTCACCCCAAGGGATAATTTATTACCCAAACACTGCTTTTTACTGGTTCTGTCTCTTTCACTCTCTCTCTCTGTCTCTCTGTGTCTGTCTCTCTCTCTCTCTCTCTCTCTCTCTCTCTCTCTCTCTATCTCTTTCTCTGTCTCTCTCTCTCCCTCTGTCTTTCTCTGTCTCTCTATCTCTCTGTCTCTCTCTCACACTCTCTCTCTCTCTCTCTCCGTCTGTCTCTCTCTCTCTGTCTCTCTCTCTCTCTCTCTCAAGTTCAAGTTCACAATAGCTTTATTAGCATGACTGTGAGGTACAGTATTGCTAAAGCATCACAACTGTAGAAGTGAACAACAAAAACAGTAATGAAAATAGAATAAGATGGGGGGAAAATGACATCAATAATAATCACATTATTATAATCACAATATTAGATTCTTCTTCTTCTTCTTCTTCTTCTTCTTCTTCTTCTTCTTCTTCTTCTTCTTATTATTATTATTATTATTATTTTTATCACTGTTTATAATTCAAACCACACAAATACAAATTAGTAAACTAATGACAGTTGGGGGTCAATGGAGTGGGGGTATGGAGGGTGAGGGTAAGTGGAGTGAGGGTATGGAGGGTGAGGGTAAATGGAGTGAGGGTATGGAGGGTGAGGGTAAGTGGAGTGGGGGTATGGAGGGTGAGGGTAAGTGGAGTGGGGGTATGGAGGGTGAGGGTAAGTGGAGTGGGGGTATGGGGGTGAGGGTAAGTGAAGTGGGGGCATGGGGGTGAGGGTAAGTGGAGTGGGGGTATGGGGGGGTGAGGGTAAGTGGAGTGAGGGTATGGAGGGTGAGGGTAAGTGGAGTGGGGGTATGGAGGGTGAGGGAAAGTGGAGTGAGCGTATGGGGGTTGAGGGTAAGTAAAGTCGGGGCATGTGGGTGTAACGTATGAACAGAATCGCAGACGCTCGCAGGTAAAAGGGGAAGAGATTTATTACCGGAGGTAATCAGGAGAATCCCCAGAGGGAGAAAACATATATCCGAGTCCAATCCAAAGTCGTGACACAATTCAGTCCAGGCAGGCAGAGGTACACAAGGGCAAAACAATACACAAAACCGGGTCAGGAGTAGCAAGAAGTCGATACACAGGAAATATACTATAGTTATACCGCTCAGTAATTGCATGGAACAATACCTCGCAAAGAGTCCAAGTAAAGTCCCAGCTTATAAAGAGAGAAACAGGTGCACAACATTAGAATTCCGGCGACTGTGATCGCTGACAGGTGTGGGGGAAGATCACGTGATCCTCCCTAGCATTCTGGGAAGTGGAGTCCGACTTCCCCGTTGACTGCGTGACAGTACCCCCCCCCCAAAGAGTCCTGACGGACCTGACCACGGGGACGACCAGGACGACCACACCGACCACCACCAGGAACCAGGCCGGAGTCGCCAGAATGCCGGAACGACTGCGATCCTCGCATCCCTGACCCCAGACGGGCTGGCTGGGAGCAGGAGAGTCCCTTGCGTGGGCGGCCTCGTGGACGTGGGGCCGGTCTCTCCGGGTGCCGACTGTGAAAGTCCCGGATGAGACCCAGATCCAGCACATCTTTAGCCGGTACCCAAGACCTTTCCTCTGGACCATAGCCTTCCCAGTCCACGAGGTACTGCAATAGTCCACCACGCCTGCGGGAATCTAGCAGTCTCCGGACAGCGTATACCGGCGTTCCTTCCATCCACTCTGGTGGCGGTGGCGTAGTATCTGGTGTCGCCTCGTCCAATGGTCCTGTAACCACAGGTTTGAGTAGAGAAACATGGAAAGAATTAGATGAACGAAACCTTGGGGGTAAGTCTAGCTTATAAGTAACGTCATTGATTCTCTTCAAGATTTTGAAAGGTCCAGTGTATTTGGGAGATAATTTTTTACAAGTCCCCTCAGGACGTCTGAAGTTCTTGGTGGATAACCACACTCTATCTCCTGGATTGTAGGTGGGTGTTGGACCCCTGTGTTTATCCGACTGTACCTTTTGCCAACGAATAGCCTCTTCTATTCTGCAGTGTGTTTGTTCCCATACCTGCTCACTCCTTTTCATCCATTCATCTACCGCCGGAACATCGGTTCGGACCCCTGTCCAGGGTGCAACAGGTGGCTGGTAGCCTAGGATACACTGAAAAGGGGTTATACCGGTCGTAGAGCTAATGAGGGAGTTTTGTGCTATTTCTGCCCAGATTAAATAGCGTGACCAGTCTCTGGGATTTTCATGGCAGAAGAGCCGCAAGAGCTTCCCTAGTTCCTGATTAGCTCTTTCACATTGTCCATTCGATTCGGGATGGTAACCTGAAGACAGACTGATTGAGACCCCCAAATGTTCAAAAAACGCTGCCCATACCTGAGACGTGAATTGGGGTCCTCTGTCGGAGATGATATCTTCCGGAATTCCATACACCCGGAAGACCACTTGAAATAGGGCTTCTGCTGTCTGAAAGGCACTGGGAAGGGCTTTGAATGTCACAAACCTGACTCCCTTCGAGAATCTGTCAATTATCGTCATTATGGTAGTGAATGTCTGTGAGACTGGCAAGTCTGTTACGAAATCGACAGCGATGTGTGACCATGGCCGGTTGGGAACTGGTAGGGGTAGAAGTCGCCCCGCTGGCAGTACTTTAGGTGTCTTGCATTGGGCACAAATGGAACATGAGGCTACAAAATTATGTACATCTTTGATCATGTCCTCCCACCAATATCTATTAATAAGGAGTTGTTGGGTGCGTGTTTCACCTGGGTGCCCTGATGTTAATGACGAATGTGCCCAGGTGATAAGTGCAGTTCTGAAGGCAGGGGGTACATACAACTTCTCTGGTGGACACTGTTCAGGTATGCGAATGCTGGGGAGAGCTTTCTCAATCTCCTCGTCTATTCTCCAACGAATGGAGGATATCTTTACCTCGGGGGGAAGAATTGGGTGAGGATCCTCGTCTTGCTCATGGTTGATTTGGGTGTGAAATTTCCGGGACAATGCATCTGCTTTGGTGTTGCGACTTCCGGGTCTGTAGGTGATACTAAATTGAAAGCGAGAGAAAAACAAAGACCACCTGGCCTGTCTGGCATTGAGCCTCTTAGCTGTCCGGAGATATTCTAAATTCTTATGATCCGTAAGTACAGTGAACGGATGATTGGCGCCCTCCAGCCAATGTCGCCATTCCTCAAGAGCTAATTTGATAGCCAACAATTCTCTATCTCCTATTCCATAATTTCTTTCCGTCTGTGATAGTTTATGCGAAAAAAATGCTATGGGGTGTAGTTTAATGGGAGACCCGGTCCGTTGCAACAGAACTGCTCCCACCCCGGTTTCAGACGCATCTACTTCTACTACAAAAGGCAGCTTAGGATCAGGATGAGCCAGTATCGGGGCTTGGGTGAAAGCTTTCTTCAAGTCTTGGAAGGCTCTTTCTGCTTGAGCATTCCAATTGAGTCTCTTAGGGTTCCCTTTCAGTAATGAAGTCAATGGAGCCGCAATACCACTGAAATTTCTAACGAAGCGATGATAGAAATTAGCAAAACCCAAAAACTCTTTTACGGATGTTGGTTGTGGCCAATCTAGTACTGCCTCTACCTTATGATCGTCCATAACTATCCCCTGTTGACTAATGATATACCCCAAAAAGACAACTGAGCGCAAATGAAATTCACATTTTTCACCTTTTAGATATAAGTTATTCTGTAGTAGTCTCATAAGCACCTCTCTAACGTGATGGATATGTTTGTCAAAGGAAGGTGAATACACCAGGATGTCATCAAGATACGCGATTACAAATTTTCCCAACATGTCTCGCAGTACATCATTAATGAACGCCTGGAACACAGAGGGGGCGACAGAGAGCCCGAAAGGCATAACTAAATATTCATAATGCCCCTGGTGGTCAAAAATGCGGTTTTCCATTCATCTCCTTCCTTAATCCGAATTAAATTATACGCGCTGCGGAGATCTAATTTGGTGAAGTATTGGGCCCCTTGCAGTTGTTCCAGTGCTACCGGGACCAGGGGTAAAGGATATGGATATGCCTTGGAAATTTGATTAAGAGCCCTGTAATCAATACACAGTCTAAGCCCTCCATCCTTCTTCTTTATAAAAAAGAAACTAGAGGCTATGGGAGAGGTGGAAGGGCGAATAAAGCCCTGATCTAAGGCTTCATTAATATAACTGTCCAGGGCCTTCTGTTCCTCTTGTGTTAGGGGATATACTCTGGCTTTGGGCAGTATGGGTTCTGAAATCAAGTCTATAGCACAATCATAGGGTCTGTGGGCTGGTAATTTAGTGGCATTCTTCTTACTAAATACCTCCTTTAAATCTAGATATTCTTGTGGGATTTTGAAGGGAGACTCAGTGTCTGGGCTTTCAATAGTGGTTGATCTAATGGCGATAGATGAATTCTTAAGACAATTTTTGAAACAGTAATCCGACCATTGTGTAACAGTACGATCAGTCCAAGAAATGGTCGGGTTATGTCTTTCTAACCACGGAAGCCCAAGGATCACGTCAAAGTCAGTTTGATCTAGGATTAGGAAAGACAACTTCTCAGAATGCAAAGCACTAGCGTGTGTTTCAATAGGGATGGTGACATGGGTGATTGGCTGAAATCCCACAGGATCTCCATCTAATGCAGTAACTTCTAATGAATTCCGGAGGTTCTTGACAGGGATGCGTAGCTTCTCCACTATCTGAGCATGTATGAAGTTCCCCTCGGCTCCAGAGTCGATTAGTGCTGAAACGACAACAACCTTGGGGTGAAGGCACAACCTAACAGGTAGCAGTACAGATTTAGAAACCAGCCCCTTCGTGGGAATACTCACCACGTTAGCACGCGGAGTGAACTCCACGTGCTTTCCTGGGGTTGGTGCCTTATTTTGAGAGGTTCTCTTGCGACAGTCTCTGATGCGGTGACCAGGTTGTCCACAAAAAAAACACAACTGCTGGGAAAAACGGTGTTGCCTCTCTTCCTCTGACAACCGGGATGATTCACATACCATGGGTTCCGGAATCTCAACGTCCCTTGGAACCCTAACAGGATGTGATATGTTTCGTGGGCCTCGTGCGCTTCCCTTCTTCCTTCTGGAGTTCATTAAATGATCTAGCTTGATGGCCAGTGATATCAGTTGATCTAAACTCAATCCATCATCCTTACTGGCAAGCTCATTGAGAACTTCCGGGTTCAGTCCGTGTCTCCTCCCTAGCATTCCGGGGAGTGGAGTCCGACTTCCTCGTTGACTGCGTGACAGTGGGGTCAGGAGGGTGGGGCTATGTTTACCCACTCTCTCTCGTGCGTATCTGGCAGCGAGGGGGCCGAGTGCCCCTCTCCGAGGAATATTTGTAATTTCTCCAATTCTGTACATTTCTCAAAATTTGGAATGACTTTGTTGAATCTCTCTCTCTCTCTCTCTCTCTCTGTCTCTCTCTCTCTCTCTCTGTTCTCTCTTTCTCTATCTGTTCTCTCTGTCTTTCTTTCTCTGTTCTCTCTCTCTCTGTCTCTCTCTCTGTCTCTTTCTCTCTGTCTTTGTCTCTCTCTGTTCTCTCTCTCTTTGCTCTCTCTCTCTTTCTGTTCTCTCTCACTCTGTTCTCTGTCACTCTCTCTCTCTCTGTTCTCTGTCACTCTTTCTCTCTCTCTCTCTCTCTCTCTGTACTCTCTCTTTGTCTCTCTCTCTCTGTCTCTCTCTCTCTCTTTCTGTCTCGCTCTCTCTCTCTGTCTCCCTGTCTCTTTCTGTTCTCTCTGTCTCTCTCTCTATCTCTCTCTCTCTGTTCTCTCTCTCTCTGTTCCCTCTTTCTTTCTCTGTCTCTGTCTCTCTCTCTCTCTGTCTCTTTCTGTTCCAAACTGGCCTTATTTTCCTCCATCCCTCGTTCCCAGAGAAATGAACAGAAAGACCCGTGAGTGATGTGTCTGTAACCATCCTGTCAGGCTTTTTAACCCGAGAGTGAGTAGAAAATGGAGAGCAGGTCGAACCCACACTCAGATTTCTGCTGGAGGCTGAGGCGGTGTCGTCTTCTGCCATTCACTGAGAAGTGATGGGCTGGTTATCCCGAGCAGCGCTGAGAAGAGACTGTTAGAGATGTTTAGAGTTTGGAGAAGGTTAGTGTATTTGGAACTAATGCTGAGCTCCAGGTACTGATGCTGTGTTCAGGTGCTCACCAGAAGGATGTATATACCAGATGGTTAACTAGTAAATATGACTAACTCCATTCAGGTGCTCATTAATAGATACACCCACCATAAGACAAAAGAAAGTGTGGAGATCTGGAGCTGTGATAGAGAATTTTATGATCTGACAAGAAAATATTTTTCACAAATTCGTACTACAAAATCAAATCAGATCTTAATTTAGGAATTTTATCTGATCTTATAGCATCTTATCTCCAGGAAATCTTAACCTACCCAATCAAAGTTGACAATCAGCTGTCATGTCTGTCATGTTTCCTAGCAACCGACCAAACTCACGACTGAAACATAAACATATCATCAGAATAACGTTTAAATGTGAGCTAAGCTGCTGTTCCTGCTGAAACAAAGCTGAAACAGAACTAAAGTGTGATGAACTACGAATTGTGAATACTGTGAGAGCGCCCCCTGCTGTTTATCAGAGCGCCCCCTACTGTTTATCAGAGCGCCCCCTGTTGTTTATCAGAGTCACCCTCTACTGTTTATCACAGCGTTGCTGCTCCCCAGTTTCAGTCTCCATTTCCCAAAGGCTTTAGCCGAGCATGCTAACATTACTCCTTCATATAAACAGACACATGTTCAGCTCTGCCTTTTCATTATTCACCACCATCACTGTAATATTTCATCATCAACATTAACAAGGAAGGTAATCAGAGGGGTGGTGGAGTTTTAGTTGGCAGCGTCTGAGATGTTTACAATGCAGAGTTAGAAAAGAAAAACATCTCCCAGTGAAAGCAACATTTTACAGTACAAATAAATTGCTCATTAAGCTGGTAGTGAACTACGCTGCCTCACTCAGCTGCCTAAAAACCAGAGAAATGGACCTTAAACAGAAGTTAGGACCCTGTTGGGGTTCATCCTAAAGTTAGGACAGGATTTAAGAGGTTTAGTCTAGTTAGGATGTTTGTGTGATATGGGGGCAGTCGTGAGCTGGAGGTTAGGGAACCGGCCCTGTGACCGGAAGGTCGCCGGTTTGATCCCCAGGTCCGACAGTACTGACGTGTCCTTGAGCAAGACATCTAACCGCCAACTGCTCCCTGGGCGCTGCAAATAGGACTGCCCACTGCTCTGGGCAAGTGTGCTCACTGCCCCCTAGTGTCTGTGCTCACTAGTATGTATGTGGTGTTTCACTGCATGAATGGATTAAATGCAGAGGTGAAATTTCCCTGTTGTGGGACTAATAAGGATCTCTTAATTTTCTGATTTCTGGAGTTCAGACCATAATGATGAGATTATGAAGTTAGGAAATGTTATTCTGAAATAGCTACTGAAGTTGTCATGGAGACTAAACACATCGGATGTGTCTGTATTCTGGAGAATACGTTTCCTGCTTTTTTCTTTGCTGTATTTTTTCACATTCACTGCAAGTTCTATGTTTTTTGTTCCAATTTACAAGCCTGATGCCACTAACACAGCACTAGCTCCCCCTAGTCTCACCTTCAGACACTCCGCTCACAGAGGTACACAATCTGAAGCACATTGTGTGATGAGATGGTCCCAACTTTGGGATTTTGCTCTATACTCACCTGTGAACAAAATCCTGCATAAACGCTCAGCGGCGCTTGGCGACTCCGAGTACTGTCTCAGTTCCTCACACCCACCGAGCCACTGGCATGACTGCGGGCATTGGAGGGGCCATCTGTCTGTGGGTGATGAGTGCAGGGGTTGGAGGGAATGACAGACAGAGTGGTAGAGAAGTGAAGAGAGAATGTGGCAGAGAAGGACAGATGAAGTGAGAGAGAGGACACGAGAAACTGACTTCAGTAGATCATCAGATCACGACGAGGATTTGAAAGTTGCTTGATTGAGAAAGTAACCGATTTGTCCAGGCTCCCCGCATAAATGTGTTGTGTCATAGCAACTGTTGCTAAGCGGGAGCTTTTCAGAACACTGGTAAATATCTCATTCAACCTGTGACAAGCACATTGAATGCACATTAATCACACTGTAAACGATGATGCTGTAAACAATGATGCCGTAAACAATTACGCTGTAAACCATCATGCTGTAAACTGTCATGCTGTAAACAATCACACGGTAAACAATTACATTGTAAATGATGATGCTATAAACAATGACGCTATAAATGATAATGCTGTAAACGGTGACGTTTTAAACTATCAGGTTATAAACAATCACATTGTTAATGATGACGCTGTAAATTATAATGCTGTAAACGATCAAACTATAAATGATGATGCTATAAATGATGAAACTGTAAACGATGATGCTGTAAATGATAATGCTGTAAATGATGACGCTGTAAACGATGATGCTGTAAACGATGATGCTGTAAATGATAATGCTGTAAACGATGACAATGTAAATGATGATGCTGTACATGATGAGGCTGTAAACGAAGATGCTGTAAACGATGATGCTGTAAATGATAAAGCTGTAAATGATAATGCTGTAAACGGTGATGCTGTAAACGATGACAATGTAAATGATGATGCTGTAAACAATCACACTGTAAACAATGGCGATGTAAATGATGATGCTGTGAACTATTACACTGTAAACAATGACATTGTAAATGATGATGCTGAAAACAATAATGCTGTAAATGATAACGCTGTAAAATGGCACACTGTAAACAATCACATTGTAAACGATGACATTGTAAATGATAACATTGTAAACAATAATGCTGTAAACGACGACACTGTGAACGATCACGCTATGAATGATCACGCTGTGAATGATCAAGCTGTAAACAATCAAGCTGTAAACAATCACACTGTAAGATCACACTGCAAATTATGATGCTGTAAACTATCAAGCTGTGAACGATCACACTGTAAACAATGATAATGTAAATGGCCACACTGTGAAAGATGACACTGTAAACGATCACATGTAAATGATCATGCTGTAAATTATGCATTGTAAATGATGACGCTGTGAATGACGATTCTGTGAACATTGATGCAGTAAATGATGACACTATAAATGATCATGCTGTGAACAATGACATTGTAAATTATCATGCTGTAAACGATCATGCTGTGAATAATGACATTGTAAATGGTCACACTGTAAATGATGACGCTGTAAATGATCATGTTGTAAACGATGACGCTATAAATCATCACACTGTAAGTGATGATGTTGTAAATAATGATGCTATAAGTGATCACGCTGTAAGTGGTCATGCTGAAAATGGTCACGCTGTAAACGATCATGCTGTAAACGATCACGCTGTAAACGATCACGCTGTAACTGATGATGCTGTAAATGATGACACTGCAAGTGATCATGCTGTAAGTGGTCATGCTGAAAATGGTCACATTGTAAACAATTATGCTGTAAACAATCACGCTGTAAATGATCATGCTGTAAATTATCATGTTGTAAACAATGATGTTGTAAATGATCACACTGTAACTGATGATGCTGTAAATGATGACATTGTAAACAATGACATTGTAAATGATGAAACTGTGAATGATGATGCTGTAAACGATGACATGGTAAACGATCACACTATAAACGATGACATTGTGAATGATGATGCTGTAAACGATCACGCTGTGAATGATGACGCTGTAAATGATCACAATGTAAGCGATGACATTGTGATCATTGACACTGTAACAATAATTCTGTAAACTATGACACTGTAACGATAATGCTGTAAGCGATGACAGTGTGAACAATGATGATGTAAATGGTAAATGGTCACACTGTAAACTATGACGTTGTAAACAATGATGCTGTAAATGATCATGCTGTAAACTATGACATTGTAAACGATGATGCTGTAAACGGCGATGCTGTAAACAATGACGCTGTAAACGTTCTCGCTCTAAACGTTCTCGCTCTAAACGATGTTGCTATAAACTGCTGGCACGGCGTTTTGTAAAGCTGTGAATTTGCAGATGGTCCCGTCTTTTATTTTTAACCCGGTGTTTCTCGCATCTGCTCTCACTCTCAGAGCTGCAGTCCAAACAGGCAGGACGAGACACGTTTCCTCCCACTGGAATGTGAGGCCTCCTGCATGTCGGGACGGTTCTTATGGAAACAGAAATCACACACCACACAATTTACTGCTCTGAAAAGACACTCACGTCATGCCGCTCGCCGCTCTGACGACAAGCCCACAATTATGGGATGTGTATTGGGTTCCGCTGTCAAAAATGACAGCCTGTCTTGAGGAGTTCTAATGATGCTGGTGCAGAATTGACTCATCTGGGACCTCCTTAACATCCGCCAGCAGAGGATCCACAATTCAGCAGCACTACACCTCAGAAACATAGCTAAAAATTTAATATTACCTTTCTGTCCCAGCAGTGTTGCTCCAAAACACAAACATCAATCTATTGTCGCCATTATGCCCATACAGGGAAATCTGCATCTAAGCTGTTTATTTCTGTGAGTAAAAGGAGCTAAAGTTGAGGCATTTTCCATCAAATGTCTCTGGATCCACTGAATTAGGAGATTAAAAAACCAACATGCTAATAATATTAAATACATGCATCGAAATGACACTTCATGAAAGAAAGTCCACTATTAAACTTTAACACACACTCTTAAAAAAGATGGTTCTTCAAAGGTCCTTTATAAGAAAAGGGTTCTATATGGAACCATGAACATTCATAGAACCATAATTAAAGGGCTCATTGCATGGTGAAATAGTTCTACAGATTGATGGAGAATAGAGGATAGAACCATGTACTGCAGTTCTACATCAATCTAAAGAACCATTTTATGATGCCAAGAACCAGCAAATGGTTCTTTGAGTGTTCATGGTTTCAGGCAGAACCATTTTCTTTTGTAAAGGACCCTTAAGGATGATACAATTATACTTCAACACAAGCTATTCAGTCTAAAACTGCCAAAAGCCTTCACAACAAAATATTTAATTAAAAACACAAAGAAGACACATTTAATATGGTATCTTATCAGCTTTATTGATTATTATACACATTATTATTCCAAATTTGATGCATTTAAATCCAAAATCATGTAAGACAGGGATATTTGTGGAATCATCAAAAATACCTGTTTTGTAACTTTCCACAGGTGAACAGGTAACAGGTGATGTTATCACAGTTGAGTATTAAAGAACCATTCATGAAAGGCTCAGTCACCACTTTGTGAAACACTGTGTGAGTGAACAGTCCAACAGTTTAAGTACAACATTTCTCAGCATATGATTGCAAGGAACTTTTCATCCTCGACAGTCCACAGTATGACAAGCATTCAGAGAATCCAGACAAATCACTGTGTAAAGGAAAAGACCAAAAACCAACACTGAATGCTTGAAATGCCAATACTTCTGTAATAAATCATCATATGAGCTCAGGAACCCTCCAGAGAACCTTGTCAGTAAACACAATTCATCACTGCATCTACAAATGTACACTATATTTCCAAAAGTATTCAGTCACCCATCCAAATCATTGAATTCAGATGTTCTAGTCACTTCCATGGCCACAGGTGTATAAAGCCAAGCCCCTAGGCCTGCAGACTGCTTCTACAGACATTAGTGAAAGAATGGGTCGCTCTCAGGAGCTCAGTGAATGGTACCGTGATCGGACGCCACCTGTGCAACAAGTCCAATGCAATGCATTGAAAGCAGTGGTGTAAAGTGCCGCCACTGGACTCTACAGCAGTGGAGACGTTCTCTGGAGTGACCAGTCACACTTCTTTGTCTGCCAATCCGATGGACGAGTCTGGGTTTGGCAGTTGCCAGGAGAACGGTACTTGTTTGAGTGCACTGTGCCAAGTGTAAAGTTTGGTTGAGGGGAGATTATGGTGTGGGGTTTGTTTTTCAGGAGTTGGGCTCGGCCCCTTAGTTCCAATGAAAGGAACTCTTAATACTTCAGCACCAAGAGATTATGGACAATTTTGTGCTCCCAAATTTGTGGGAACAGTTTGGAGACGGGCCTTTCCTGTTCCAGCATGACTGCGCACCAGAGCACAAAGCAGGTCCATAAAGACATGGATGAGCGAGTTTGGTGTGGAAGAACTTGACTGGCCTGCACAGAGTCCTGACCTCAACCCGATAGAACACCTTTGCAATGAATTAGAGTGGAGACTGTGAGCCAGGCCTTTTTGATCAACATCAGTGTCTGACCTCACAAATGCTCTTCTGGAACAATGGTCAAAAATTCCCATAAACACACTCCGAACCCTTGTGGAAAGCCTTCCCAAAAGAGTTGAAGCTGTTATAGCTGCAAAGGGTGGGCCAACATCATATTAAACCCTATGGGTCAAGAATGGGATGCCACTCAAGTTCATATGCATGTGAAACCAGACGACCGAATACTTTTGGCAACATAGTGTAGGTTGAGACTGTACAATGCACAGCAGGAGTCACATATTAGCAATGTCCAGACATGCTGCCGACTTCTCTGGGCTCGAGCTCATCTGAAATGGACTGCACGTTGCCTCATCAAACACATCTGATTCAGCTAATTATCAAGGTCTTCATGAACTAAATTCAGCGCGTTAGATGACCATAAACACTGATCTCCACAGTGCTTTGGCTTGGCAGGTTGCTGGTTTGACGTGTCTGCTGTAAGTGGAGCTTAAATAGATTAGGTTTCAGTTAAAGTTAAGGTTTAAGTTTCACATCGCAACGCGAGTCAGAGCGAGCGACCGAGAGAGCACGTCAGAGCAAGCGACCGAGAGAGCACGAGGCTGACTAGCCTGTTAACTTTTAAACACATTTTATTTATTTTAATTTTAGTTATTTTAGTTATTTATCTTTAATTTGTTATTTATTTATTTTTAACCTACCGGACTGTCTAAAGACATGGCCCCACTCAGCTCTCCAGCTGGTTGTAGTAGCTGTCTGTGGCTGAGCCAGAAGGTCGCGGAACTCGATGGAAGAATCTCGGTGCTCCACCAGATTAAAGACGATGAGGATCTCCTTGACTCCATGATGGCAACATCCCAGGCAATCAGCGCTGGATCAGACGGCAGTCTACCTCAAGCGGCTGCTTCGGCTGCGGGGGATGAGGAGCATTGGCCTCGACTCGGAGCTAAGCCTAAGGCCGCGAAGGTGTACTGCTCCACGCCGAGCCAGGCTGAGCCATGGTCCGTTGCAGGTGGACGCTCGCGGGATGGTAGGCGCTCCGCCCGCCACCCGACAACTAGGAAGATCTGTATAAACAACAGGTTCTCCGTACTGGAAGAGCTGGATGATGCCACGCCAACAACACCCATCAGAGTGAGCTCTCCAGCCATCAACTTCACCCCCGCTCCATCCAAAAACTCCACCGGGCAGCGGGCCGCACCTGACCTTCAGAACTGTGGTTTAGCTCCAAGGGACATCCCCACCTCCAGAAGACCATCCGGCCAAGCTCCCTCCCAGACCCACACCCTGAGCGATCAGCCTGAACCCCCACAAGAAACTGCCGATCAAACACCACGTATCACCGAGCCGCGACCTCATCGTTTACCCCCGCGACAGGCCCGCAGGCCTCAACAAACCACCCTCATAGTTGGCGACTCGATCGTCAGGAACATTCAGCATCGCTCAGCTGCTGTCCACTCAGTCTCTGGTGCAAAGGTCTCTGACATTACGCTGCAGCTTCCCAGTCTTTTAAGAAAACACCATTCAGTGGAGAGGACAATAATCCACGTGGGATGTAACGACATCAGAAACCAGAGCACAGAACTGTTAAAAAAGGACTTCACGTGCCTGCTGTCCTCCATACAAGACTGTGGTAAATCTGTTTTTACTTCTGGACCAATTCCTTCACTAGGAAGAGGCTCAGGTCATTTTAGTAGACTTTTAAACCTTCATACCTGGCTTCAGAATACCTGCCTTTCCAAAGGTTTGACTTTTATAGACAATTTTAACCTCTTCTGGAACCGCCCCTTCTTCTATAGATCTGATGGGATTCATCCCAATAGGCTGGGTGCTCAGATTTTAGGACATAATATGTTTTACTCTGTTTTTAATTTGAAATGACAACTCAAGACCTACAATGCAAGTTCAATTATACCAGTAGTCACTAATAGTAGGAGACCTAGGACCAGCATTTTTACAAGAAATACCAAGAATCCTCATAATTTTAATGTTTTTATTAATCGCGATAATCTTATCAGCATTAAGCCATCCCTAATTTCCATAAACCCCCAAGAAAATTGTACTGATAACCCAATGAGTAGTCTTGAGAGTTTTAAGAAAAGAAAAGGTTTAGGTATAATCCATCTGAATATTAGAAGCCTACTACAAAAAGATAGAATGGATCATCTTAAAATCCTGGCTGCACAGTCTGATCCTGATATAATCGTTTTAACAGAGACCTGGCTTAGACACTGTACCACTGATGAAGATATAGCTTTAAATAATTTTATCCTCCATAGAAAAGACAGAGTTTCAAGGGGAGGGGGAGTTGCTATTTATACCAGAGTAAATTTACAAGCTAATGTTTTATGTGCAGTATCCAAAGAAAAATGTTATGAGTTTTTAGCCCTCCAGGTTTTACTCGGAAAAAATAACTCTTTTGTTTTAATTGGGATATACAGGCCTCCCTCTGCCCCACACTCTGCAGTCGAGGAATTAGCGGATCTTTTATCCAAATTTAGTGCTTCTGAATTGCTGGTCCTTGGTGATTTTAACCTCAACTGGCTTTCTAATGCATCCGATCACTTAAAGGAAATATGTGGCAATCTTAACCTAACACAGTTAATCAGTGAACCGACTCGCCCAAATCTGAAAGAACCCACCAAGTCAACCCTGATAGATCTAATACTCTCCAATAAAGCTGACAAAATTACTGCCTCAGGAGTTTTTGAACTTGGCATAAGTGATCATTGTCCCATCGGATGCATTAGAAACAGTTGCACAAACAAAACAGGCTCTCGGTTGGTGGTTAGAAGAAATTTTAATCATTTTAATGAGCAAGCTTTCCTTTCTGACTTAGCAATGAGTGAAATCCACCTTACACTAGAAATCTCAGATGTTGATGGGGCACTAAACCACTTCAGTAAAACTTTTCTAACAGTGGTAAACAAACATGCCCCATGCCTCAAAAAGTCAAGAATCAGAGACAGATCAAGTCCCTGGTTTACGGGTGAGGTTTCCTCATTGTTTAAGGCCAGAAATAAAGCTTGGTCAAATGCTAGACGCTCAGGGGAGAGAGACCATTGGCTTACCTTTAGACAGCTGAGAAATAAATGTACCTCTGCTGTTAGAAAAGCTAAATCAGAATATTACCTCAGCTTAATCACTAGCACTAGAAACCCTCAAAACTTCTGGAAAATAGTAAATTCTCTAAAAAATAATTCCCCCCTTTTTCCAACAAGCGTTTTAGTTGACGATCAGCTGATTTCTGCCCAGAAGGAAATATGTCAAGCTTTTAACTCACATTTTGCTGCAGCTGGCCACATCTTTGATAAGAATAGCACAAACCCATTGAATAAAACTGATCTCAGCTCTACTGTTTCTAGGACGCATGGTCTTTTCTCACTCCAGCCATTTTCTCCATATTTAGTTGCTAATGCCCTGGCTAAAATTAATCCACGAAAAGCCACTGGAGAAGATGGGCTGGACCCCTTTTTATTGCGTCTCGCAGCCCCGATTATTTTAGAATACATTTTATACATTTTTAATCTTTCAATTTTATCTTGCAGAATTCCCAGGGTCTGGAAAACAGCTCATGTAATTCCTCTGCATAAAGGTGGTGAGACAACAGATCTGAATAATTATAGGCCAATCTCAAAACTGTCGTGTTTAGCAAAAATGTTAGAATCTCTAGTAAACCAGCAATTGAAATCATTTCTTCATGAAAATTCTGTTTTATCTAAATATCAGTCTGGTTTCAGAGAAGGTCACAGCACTATCTCTGCTACGACACTGGTTTTAAACAATCTTTATTCAGACATAGACAAGAGGAAACATTGTGCAGCTATTTTTATTGACTTAACAAAAGCATTCGACACAGTTGATCACACTCTTCTTTTACGGAACTTAGAAAAGATTGGCTTTGATGCAACTGCGCTGGACTGGACCCAAAACTACCTCACTGACAGAAATCAATGTATGGCATTGAATAATTATAAATCAGAGTTGGTATCTGTATCTAAAGGTGTACCACAAGGTTAGATTTTGGGTCCAGTCTTATTTAATATCTACATAAATGATATTGCTACCTCTGCTTCAACCTCAGACTGCAAAATTCAACTTTATGCAGATGATACAATTTTATATTGCTCAGCTGATTCTATTAATGCTGCAACAAGAAAATTACAGAGCTCATTTAATGCTCTGCAGGTGGCGTTATATACGCACAAACTAGTTTTAAATGCCACGAAAACTAAGTTCATGCTGTTTTCCAGATCTTTTAATACTGATTTTAGTACTGTAAATATTACTACCCTGGCAGGATCCACTATTGAGAGAGTCACAGAATATAAATACCTTGGCATATGGCTGGATGATAAACTCAGTTTTAAACCACACATAAATAAACTAGTCAGTAAATGCAGACAGAAGCTGGGTTATTTTTATAGACATAAGTCCTGTTTCCCCATGCACGCCAGAAAAAGACTAGTTGAAGCAACTTTACTATCAGTGCTGGACTATGGTGACGTTATTTATAAATATGCTCCCTCCAGCTCTCTCAAATTACTGGACCCCGTGTATCACTCTGCCCTGAGGTTCATCACTGGAGATCCATACAGAACTCACCACTGTGAGCTGTATGCAAAAGTTGGGTGGCCCTCTTTAACAGTACGAAGGGAAACACATTGGTTGATTTTTATTTATAAGACACTTTCCGGTCATTTGCCAGAATACATCACTTCATTGATGATTACAAATAACAGTAATTATCAGACTCGCTCTAGTAATTTGATCAGCTGCCAAGTACCAAGAATTTTTACCGAACAGGGAAAATCTGCTTTTAGTTACAGTGCACCAGTGAGCTGGAATTCACTACAGGAAACACTAAAACTCAGGTCACTGGTGTCACTCAGTCATTTTAAATTTTTAATATCAAACCACCTACAGACAGCCTGTACCTGTTTTACTTAATTATATTTATTTGTAACTTTTATTTTTGTATTAGTTCTCCTTAGTTTTTTATCTCTTTTTATTTATTTATTTATTTCCTCTCATTTTATTTTAAGTTATGATTACTTTTTTAATTTGTGATATTGTACTATTACTTCACTAATTTCTTATCTATTTTGATCTTAATTTCTTACCATTTAAAATCTCAAGTTCTATTTTTATCTACTTTTATCTTTTATTCACTGTTATTTTAAATTTTCTTTTAATTTAAAATGATTAAATGTAGTTATTATTTTCTTTGTCATGTCAATCCCTGTCTTTGTAAATGCTCGGCTACATTGAAAATGAGGGTTGCCCTCAATGTACTTCCGAGTCAAAATCCTCATAATCAATTGGTCCATTTATGGCCCAACCAAGCACTGTTCTTGTGGCATATGGATCATTATCTCTACCTACACGATATTCTTCAGCTCTGAGAAGGCGTGGAGCATCCTGTCCAATGACGAGGTGCACATCATCCGAGTTGACACTAGGAATAGGAATGTCTGCTAAGTGATCCCATTTAGCAACCTCATCAGGTGTGGCGAGGCAGCTGAGACCTATGTTTAACTTACTTAGTGTTCTCACACCATTGAGTGTATACATGTTGCCATCATACAGAGAGTCTATCTCAAGGTTCACACATCGAGTGAATATACCTTCTTGGCTGCCTCCTACAGTATCAAGATCCAGCCTTGCAGGTTTACCTTTGACCTTGAGTTTCTTTGTGAGCTCTTCTGACACTAAACTTGTGTTGGCTCCAGCATCAAGTAATGCATAGGTGACAGAACTAATGTTACTGGCCTTGCCTCTAACTACCACAGGAACAATAGGTAAGCAAACTTTACCATTTCCGGCGCCAGCAAATCCACAAGTGACATTAGGTGACTGGGTAGATTGTTTTTGTTGAGTCGTTTTGTTGTCACCTGTGGAATTCTGACCTGCTGTTGCATTTTGCTTGTTAGTGTGGTTTGGGTGTAGCCACTTGTTATGTTTCTGTCCACAGCCAGGTACATTGCATACCCAATTTCGTGTGCATACCTCAGCCCTATGCCCCATCATGAAACAGTTTTGACACAGGTGCTTCTCCTGAACAAACATGAGGCGTTCTGGCACAGTCAGTGATCGAAAAGCTGGGCACTGGTTCAAGAAGTGGGGCTCTGAACACTTCAGACATTTTGAATTAGCTGTCCGTTTGGTAGGTGTAGACTTGATCTCTTGAACTGCAGCTGCCTTAACATTTGCAGAGTAGTTTGGATAAGGTTTCTTTGAGCCCTTGTTGGGTATCATAATATTGCCTGGTTTCTCCTGCTTCTTATAGTTCACTATGCTACCAAAGACTGGATCAGATCTCTTCTCAGCCTCTGTCTCAACAAAGTTGACAACATCCTCGAGTTTAGGTAGACGTCCCCCCTTTGTGATATCGTAGTTTATATTCAACCATTTGGACCTGAGATCTGGTGGTAGTTTGCTGATTATTTCAACTAATGTGCGGCGACCACTGAGCTCCTCCTCACACTTCATGGCAGAAAGTGTATCCTTGCAGCCTCTCAGTTGGTCTGCAAAATCTCTCTTATCTCTTTAAAGTTCAAAACCTTCTCAACCCAAGCCTGGGAGATGGTATGAGGATTTCCGAATCTTGTTCTTAGCCGCCCCATTGCTTCCTGGAACCCTGCACTGGGATTGGGGTTGTATAAGCAGTGACTAATAGCATCTTGAGCTTTTCCTTCAGTGTATTGATGTAGACGAGTTAACTTCTCTTCTGCGGCAACAGACTCTTTGTGCACCATTGTGGTGAAAAGTCTCATGAACTTCCAGTACTGAAGGGGGTCACCATTGAACTTGATTAGATTAGTTGGTGGGAGCCTCAGGGAGTCTACTTGGGCTTGACACTGCTGCCTTGACAATTCAAGCAGTTGTGTGATCGAATCTTCTGATATCGGTGACAGTGATGGTCGTGTCGTTGATGGGCTCTTGCCAGCCTTGGGTGTAGAATAAAGATTTGTTGTTGCAGCTTGTATCTTTTGTTGGTTGTGTAACATCTGTGCATCTAGCTCTGCCTTGTGATGCACACGCTGGAGTTCCAATTCAAACTCCTCTTCATTGCGCTTAAGTAGCAGTTCAAATTTCTCTCGTTCTTTCTCTCGTAAGGCACGTAGGTTTTCTAGCTCAGCTGACGTGGGGTTGTCATCATCCGTGTTATGTGGGGCTTCCTTGGCTGGATCATTTGGATCTATGGTGTCAACTTCACCAGGAGTGTTTACTTCTTGCAGCCAGCTTAGGGCATTGTGACGCACCTCGTGAACACTCATCAAGATGACCTTCTCATAGGCTTCTGACTCTTCTTTGTCATTGTCATCAATGAGCCTATCATGATAAAGCTTGTGTATCTCCTGGAAGCGAGTGACGGCTAGGTCGAGGCTCTCCAGTGCTGCCTTCAAACCTTCAGGCTCATATTCTCTCATATGTACATTTGCAGCTGTTATCATTTTAGTTATGGCTGCCTTAGCTTGTCCTCGCCTCCTCCTCACTGTCACGAGGTCTACTTCTCCCTCAGACTCTTCTGGGTTTGACATGTTGCCGTACGTGTTTAACTTTATGTTACGAATAACATAAACTTCGCAGTTGTTTTTTTTTTTTTTTTTATTATTTGATTAATAACAAATTTCCGAAATTTAAATTCAGCATTTAAACAGCATTTACAATTTCAAATAAAGGTTTTCAGTCTAATAAACCGCCAATACACTTAACTTATAAATCTTTACCTCCAAGCATATGAAAAAATACACATAATATGAGGATGTTACAGATCTACACACAAACTTAAACCAAACTCGCACATCTCACGAATATTCTAATTGAATACAGCGACGTATCCCATTTGAAACACTCAGGCAGAAAACATACACAACCCAACAGATGATTTAACATAAAACCGAACCACTTACCACATTGGGGCAATGTTATTTGCCTTTTTTAAGTGTAATTTAAGTGCATTTAATTCCACTCAGTTCGTTTATAGCCGTCCCAGCTACATGCAAGCCATCTTTTTCTTCTCTTACTCGCCCGTCAGAAATGCGAGCACGTAAACAAGCGCGAAGCCCTGTAGTGGAAAGGAGTGACACCAACAATGGGATTTTTTGACCGTTCTTCCAGAAACGCATTTGTGAGGTCAGACACTGATTCATCCGGTAGGTGTTCTATTGGGTTGAGGTCAGGACTCTGTGCAGGCCAGTCAAGTCCTTCCACACCAAACTCACTCATCCATGTCTTTATGGACCTTGCTTTGTGCACTGGTATGCAATCATGTTGTTCCCACAAAGTTCCCACAAAGTTGGGAGTATGAAATTGTCCATAATCTCTTGGTGCTGAAGCATTAAGAGTTCTTTTAACTGGAACTAAGGGGCCGAGCCCAACTCCTGAAAAACAACCCCAGACCATAATCCCCCCTCCACCAAACTTTACACTTGGCACAATGCAGTCAGGCTCCTGGCAACCGCCAAACCCAGTTGTCCATCGGATTGCCAGACGGAGAGGTGTGATTCGTCACTCCAGAAAACACGTCTCCACTGCTGTAGTGTCCAGAGGTGGCGCTTTTCACCACAGCTGTCTAGACTATTTTGAAGCCAAAAACAAATTAGATCACATTACATTAGTTTCCAGCTTCCTCCTTTCCTCCTCCAGCCTGAGATCTTCCCACGCTGCAGCTATTGACTAGCTGTGTTTATGCTAATCAATCCACACTACACCACCACATGGCCTCCAAAAAAAAAAACCTGTGATCAGTTAATTGATTAGCAAGGTCCTGCTGTCCTCACAGCATGGCGTTCATACTGTTCCAGCAGATCAATCGCATGGTCAGTAATCAATCGAATCCTGACCAACATGTCAATAGTCACTATAAATACCCAACATAATTAATATAGTACCATGTGTCCTAGTCTGTCTCCTGTATGAAACCTGTGCACTGTGTCTGTTGTAAGCTAGAGCTCATTATGAGATGGATAAATCACTCCTGCCATAGAAAACAGGATGGAGATGAAGAATTTTGCAACAGCTTCTAATGATCTTAATTCTCACACTTTCCACAACAACAAGGCACTTCCTTTCTATCCCTGTGTCACATGATCCCCAAATCCCATCATAAGGCAGGAGGGAATTACCCAGTGGAAATCTGGGTAATTGACTATTAGCACAAGGCCTTCAGTTCAGGCCATAAATCTCAATAGATGAAAATGAAAACATCTCAAAAGCTAAAAATTCCTTTTTAAGCACCGACATTTAAAGCCTGTGAAGTTGCAGAAAACATTTTATAATTATTAAATTTTTTTTATGAAACTAAACTTGTGTTAAACAAAGTGTAAGATATAAATCTGATACCACACAGCTTAAAAACCTCTGATTGGACCCCTCTGGGCACTGTGCAGCTTGATTGACAGCTCGCCATCCAACACTCATAGGCTCCACCTCTCATAAAGAACTGAGATTATGCAGCTTTTATGTGATGATAACTGGATGAAAAAACCACAGAGCTACAGACCTGTCTCCACTCTCAAGCTGTTCTGTCTGGGTGGGGCCAGAGACGAAGCCTTGTGATTGGTCAGGGGACTGCAAATGGAAGCATTACCCAAGATTAGGACCGCCCTGTTTGCATTGAGAGGAAATGTTAGTAATTAATGGCCACTGCAACATCATTCAAAGAGTAAACTTGGGTACATTTTACTCTTAATTTGCAAGAACAAGATTAACCTGATTAGAAAGGAAACCCAGATTTAGGATCCCTGAGTCTTTAACATGAATTTAATGCTGTATCTGTAAAGATACATTTTCCATTTATAACAAGCCTCAAAGCTAAAATTTTGCAATACTTTCCAGAAACACTGATACAGGCGGATGTTCACCCCTGTGTTCCCTCAGCACTTAATCATTTGGGGAACAGAATTTGTTCTCCTGTTATACAGTTTCTGTTATAAAGTACAGTTTTGCAGATATACAGGATGGTGGTGTATTTTGAACACAGACATTATTTCCATAAACAATCTGAAAGTTTGACCATAAGACACGTTTCCACTGAACACCAATCAATTTCGGATGAGCTCCAGCCCAGAGAAGCGTTTCTGGAAGTGGCGTTTGTAGTTGCAGTGACGGACGCTTTTTAATGATTAATTCCCAATGTTCTCCAGCCCAAGCGATGATGTCCATCACAAAAATATTTTGGATGCTAATGCAGCGTCACCTGAGGGGTCAAAGGTCACTGCCATTCACTTGTGGTTTTCAGCCTTTTCCTTTATACACAAAGACTTTTCTGGATTCCCTGAATCTTTTGATGATGTTAACCACTGAATACCTAAAATCCTCAAAACTGATCGAGGATCGTTGTTCTTAAACTGTTGAATTATTAATTAGGCCTTTTCTTGATGCCCTCTTTATACACAAACACTACCTGCTTGTGATGTTTTTCCCAGTGTGCCATTTTTGGAATGTGTTGCGGGCATTAATTTCAGGATGACAGATGCCTTTTATGGGAATAAAAGCTTTGTCATGCAAAATGTCATTAGAAGAGGCTCCTGGGATGCATGTCCCCAATAACAGGGAACGTTGTTGTTCTTTGGTTGAAGTGTGTATATCTGTTTATTTGTTGCTCTGTGCTGGGTTGGGGGGCTGGTTAGAGTGGATTTCTGTTAGGAACAGTAACAGAAGGAGCAGGGCTAAGAATTTTCAGTTGCTTTTGAAGGGGCCTGTCTGCCCTGTTCAGGTAATAAAGGGACATTTCAAGAGATTATGTCCTCAAATGATGGACTTATTCACAAAATGCTATGAACTTTATGAGGTGAAACAGTGAATATCTCATGTTTGTACTGGTTTGGGTTTAACCCTCTGAGTTCATTCTTTCTGGATCTGTCCATCTCTTCTTAAACTCTCCTCTAAAGGCTCTTCATAGAACAGGATTCTCATGTTTCATATTTAAATGCTCCATTATCTTCATCACTACTTTCCAAACCCGCTGCAGCAGCTTCAGCAGCTGTAAACTCTCTGACACTGTTTCATCCAAGTCTCTGATGTGGACTGAATGAAGAATGAAGGGCTTCTTGGCATGACGGTCAGTCTTTAGAGTGTCCATCGGTCAGTTTCACACAGAATGTAGACAGACACATGAATCCATCAGCTCCACACAGTGAGAGACAGATGACGTGTATCTCAACCCCTCTTCATAGGCTCATAACTCCAGATGTGAGTGTCATAGGATCTCGTGATGAGATGGAATGGAAAGGGTGGCTCTAAAGAGTCAGGAAGAGTTTGAACTGGATTTCTGAGCTGGATCATCACAAAGAGACACAAACAGAAAATAGAGACAGAGGGTTTGATGTGTGGATGGGTGTGTATGTGTGTCTTTGTATGAGTGTGCCTGTTTGTGTGTGTCTGTGACTGTGTATGAGTGTGTATCTGTGAGTGTGTATGAGTGTGTATCTGTGAGTGTGTATGAGTGTGTGTGTCTGTGTGTGAGTGTGTGTGTGTGTCTGTGAGTGTGTATAAGTGTGTTTGAGTATGAGTGTGTGTCTGTGTATGTGTATGTGTGTCTGTGAGTGTGTGTGTGTCTGTGAGTGTGTGTCTGCGTGTGCGTGTGTCTGTGTGTGAGTGTGTGTGTGTGTGTGTATGTGTGTGTCTGTATGAGTGTGTGTGAGTGTGTGTGTGTGTGTGTGTGTGACTGGGTGTGTGTGAGAGTGTGTGTGTGTCTGTGCATGAGTGTGTGTGTGGATGTGTGTCTGTGAGTGTGTGTGTCTGTATGTGTGTGTGAGAGTGTGTGTGTATGTGTGTCCGTGTGTGTGTTTGTGTGTGTCTGTGAGTGTGTATGAGTGTGTGTATCTGTGAGTGTGTATGAGTGAATGTGTGTGTGTGTTTGTGTGTGTCTGTGTATGAGTGTGTGTGAGTGTGTGTGTGTGTCTGTGAGTATTTATAAGTGTGTTTGAGTGTGTGTGTGTGTGTGTGTGAGTGTGTGTGTGTGTGTGTGTGTGAGTGTGTGTATGTGTGTCTGTGTATGAGTGTGTGTCTGTGTATGAGTGTGTGTGTGTGTGAGTGAGCGTGTGTGTGTGTGTGTCTGTGAGTGTGTATAAGTGTGTTTGAGTGTGAGTGTGTGTCTGTGAGTGAGTGTGTGTGTGTGAGTGTGTGTCTGTGTGTGTGAGTGTGTGTGTGTGAGAGTGTATGTGTGTGTCTGTGTTTGTCTGTGAGTGTGAGTATGTGTGTGTCTGTGTATGAGTGTGAGTATGAGTGTGTCTGTGTATGAGTGTGTGTGTATGTGTGTCTGTGAGTGTGTGTGTGTGTCTGTATGTGTGTGTGTATGTGTGTCTTTGTATGAGTGTGCGTGTGTGTTTGTGTGTGTCTGTGAGTTTGTATGAGTGTGTGTATCTGTGAGTGTGTATGAGTGAATGTGTGTGTCTGTGTATGAGTGTGTGTATGTGTATGAGTGTGTGTTTGTGTGTCTGTGTATGAGTGTGTGTCTGTGTGTTTGAGTGGGTGTGTGTGAGATTGTGTGTGTGTGTTTGTCTGTGTCTGTGAGTGAGTGTGTGTGTGTGAGTGTGTGTCTGTGTGTGTGAGTGTGTGTGTGTGAGAGTGTATGTGTGTGTCTGTGTTTGTCTGTGAGTGTGAGTATGTGTGTGTCTGTGTATGAGTGTGAGTATGAGTGTGTCTGTGTATGAGTGTGTGTGTATGTGTGTCTGTGAGTGTGTGTGTGTGTGTCTGTATGTGTGTGTGTATGTGTGTCTTTGTATGAGTGTGCGTGTGTGTTTGTGTGTCTGTGAGTTTGTATGAGTGTGTGTCTGTGTATGTGTATGTGTGTCTGTGAGTGTGTGTGTGTCTGTGAGTGTGTGTCTGCGTGTGCGTGTGTCTGTGTGTGAGTGTGTGTGTGTGTGTGTATGTGTGTGTGTGTCTGTATGAGTGTGTGTGAGTGTGTGTGTGTGTGTGTGACTGGGTGTGTGTGAGAGTGTGTGTGTGTCTGTGCATGAGTGTGTGTGTGGATGTGTGTCTGTGAGTGTGTGTGTCTGTATGTGTGTGTGAGAGTGTGTGTGTATGTGTGTCCGTGTGTGTGTTTGTGTGTGTCTGTGAGTGTGTATGAGTGTGTGTATCTGTGAGTGTGTATGAGTGAATGTGTGTGTGTGTTTGTGTGTGTCTGTGTATGAGTGTGTGTGAGTGTGTGTGTGTGTCTGTGAGTATTTATAAGTGTGTTTGAGTGTGTGTGTGTGTGTGTGTGAGTGTGTGTGTGTGTGTGTGTGTGTGTGAGTGTGTGTATGTGTGTCTGTGTATGAGTGTGTGTCTGTGTATGAGTGTGTGTGTGTGTGAGTGAGCGTGTGTGTGTGTGTGTCTGTGAGTGTGTATAAGTGTGTTTGAGTGTGAGTGTGTGTCTGTGAGTGAGTGTGTGTGTGTGAGTGTGTGTCTGTGTGTGTGAGTGTGTGTGTGTGAGAGTGTATGTGTGTGTCTGTGTTTGTCTGTGAGTGTGAGTATGTGTGTGTCTGTGTATGAGTGTGAGTATGAGTGTGTCTGTGTATGAGTGTGTGTGTATGTGTGTCTGTGAGTGTGTGTGTGTGTGTCTGTATGTGTGTGTGTGTATGTGTGTCTTTGTATGAGTGTGCGTGTGTGTTTGTGTGTGTCTGTGAGTTTGTATGAGTGTGTGTACCTGTGAGTGTGTATGAGTGAATGTGTGTGTGTGTTTGTGTGTGTCTGTGTATGAGTGTGTGTATGTGTATGAGTGTGTGTTTGTGTGTCTGTGTATGAGTGTGTGTCTGTGTGTTTGAGTGGGTGTGTGTGAGATTGTGTGTGTGTGTTTGTCTGTGTCTGTGAGTGAGTGTGTGTGTGTGAGTGTGTGTCTGTGTGTGTGAGTGTGTGTGTGTGAGAGTGTATGTGTGTGTCTGTGTTTGTCTGTGAGTGTGAGTATGTGTGTGTCTGTGTATGAGTGTGAGTATGAGTGTGTCTGTGTATGAGTGTGTGTGTATGTGTGTCTGTGAGTGTGTGTGTGTGTCTGTATGTGTGTGTGTATGTGTGTCTTTGTATGAGTGTGCGTGTGTGTTTGTGTGTGTCTGTGAGTTTGTATGAGTGTGTGTATCTGTGAGTGTGTATGAGTGAATGTGTGTGTGTGTTTGTGTGTGTCTGTGTATGAGTGTGTGTATGTGTATGAGTGTGTGTTTGTGTGTCTGTGTATGAGTGTGTGTCTGTGTGTTTGAGTGGGTGTGTGTGAGATTGTGTGTGTGTGTTTGTCTGTGTCTGTGAGTGTGTATAAGTGTGTTTGAGTGTGAGTGTGTGTCTGTATGTGTGTGTTTTGTGTGTCTTTGTATGAGTGTGCGTGTGTGTGTGTTTGTGTGTGTCTGTGAGTGTGTGTATCTGTGAGTCTGTGTGTGGGAGGGATATGACTTTTCAGCAAGTGTGTGTTAGATATCTGTTAGAAATGCAGCTG
This sequence comes from Pygocentrus nattereri, assembly GCF_015220715.1. Classification (NCBI taxonomy): domain Eukaryota; kingdom Metazoa; phylum Chordata; class Actinopteri; order Characiformes; family Serrasalmidae; genus Pygocentrus; species Pygocentrus nattereri. The sequence continues at coordinate 415,007 of NC_051238.1, read as the reverse complement.
CCTGAACTTTACACACCCTAACACATCATCACATAAATCTTTCAGAGGTTCTAGACTCTCTCTCACATCCCTCACCTCCCTCACCTCCTTCACATCCCTCACCTCACCCTGCCATGAGGAATTTGTGTGTCTCTGATATGTTTGTGGTTTTCTGAACACAGAGGGTGAGCATGTGTCGATAAAATTGATCAGTCATTCACTCACTGGCCACTTTATTAGGTACACCTTGCTAGTGAAAGGTTGGACCCCCTTTTGCCTTCAGTACTGCCTTAATTCTTCATGGCCTACTTTCAACAAGGTGTTGGAAACGTTCCTCAGACATTTTGGTTGGTTATTGGAGTTGGTTGTGCATGGCTCAGACCAGCCTGTCTGGCACCAGCATCCATGCCACATTCAAAGTCACTTAAATCCCCTTTCTTCCCCATTCTGATGCTTGGTCTGCACTTCAGCAAGTTGTCTTGAACACCTCTACCTGCCTAAATGCATTGAGCCATGTGATTGGCTTATTAGCTATGTGTGTTAACAAGCAATTGAATAGTTTGTTGAATACCTAATAAGGTGGCCGGTGAGTGTAGTTTTCTTTCTTATTTGGTTGAATTACCCAGAATGGGCCATGTTCTGCTCCTCCATTGTTGAAGCAGCTGACTGTAGCTGTGGTCTCAGAAGGGGAAAGCAGTGTGCCACTAGCACTGTATATAGTGGAGATGGTGTGCTGCTGACTTCGACTGAAGACGTCATTGGGCGGTGGAAGGAATACTTTGAGGACCTTCTCAATCCTACCAACATGTTCTCCAGTGAGGAGGCAGAGTCTGGGGACATGGGAATAGGCTTGTCCATTACTGAGGCCAAAGTCGCTAAGGTAGTTAAAAAGCTCCTTGGCGACAGGGCTCCAGTTGAACTTCAACTTTCGGTTTGCAGCCGAGTGTGAAGCGGCCAGGATGAGGATCAGTACCTCCAAATCCAAAGGGTGGAGAGCCCTCTCTGGGTCGGGGATGAGCTCTTGCCTCAAGTGGAGGAGTTTAATTATCTCGGGGTCTTGTTCACGAGTGATGGATTGGTGCTGGGTCAGCAGTGATGCGGGCTCTTTACCTGTCTGTTGTGGTAAAGAAAAAGCTGAGCCATAAGGCAAGGCTCTCGATTTACTGGTCAATCTATGTTCCCACCCTCACCTATGGTCATGAGCTTTGGGTAATGACCAAAAGAACGAGATTGCGAATACAAGCGGCCGAAATGAGTTTCCTCCGCAGGGTGTCTGGACTCTCCCTTAGAGATAGGGTGAGAAGTTCGGTCTCGGAGTAGAGTCGCTGCTTCTCCACGTCGAGAGGAGCCAGTTGAGGTGGTTCAGGCATCTAGTGGAAGTGGCTGGGGAAAGGGAGGTCTGGGCCTCATTGCTTAGGATGCTGCCCCCGCGACCTGAACCCCGGAGAAGCGGAAGATGATGGATGGATGGATGGATGGATGGATGGATGGATGGATGGATGGATATATATACACCAACTCTGAATATACACATACACAGTGTACACTAGTACTGCACTATTCCCATGTACAGTTACACTGTAATGAGTTATGAAATAAATTATGAAATGTGCTATAATGTCCACATTACGTACTGTAGCAAAAAACGTAAGCTTATAACCAGTTACCGTGATGCTAGTTGGGTGTCTAAAGGTACATGTGAAGAGAAGGCCAAGCACAACCACACCTCACTACCAATATTTCTGTAAGGTTTATTTCTTTGGTTTCTATAACAACACAACCAGAAAAGATCAAGTGATCAAAGCTAGCCGATAGCATTGTGGTGTTAGTGGTTGGTGAATGGCCTTATCACTGCGGCCACCGCTGCTTATCCACCGAGTCAGAAAAGTAAACTACAGTGGTCAGATACTGAAGGTGGATTATGTTGGCTTGGGGGGGCGGGGGAATCCGTCAGAAGCAGTGTGGGGAACACCTTACACATACTCATAAACACACACACTCATAAACACACACACACACACACACACACACACACTCATAAACATACACACACACACTCTTAAACACATACACTGGGTACGTGAACTCATTTTCCAGCCCTCTCCATCCCTAAACATTAATCAGGCCTTTTTAGATGCCATGACTTTAAGGATGATATATGTAAATGAGTTCTGTTCTGATTGGCTGTCCTGTAATCTGCCTTGTTAAACTGCCTTGTTAACTGTCCATTTTCGTCCTGACAGCCAGGAACAGCACAACATTTAATCTTCTTCCACAAAACTGAAAGCGTATTTACTCCTGACAAACATGCCGTTAAATGAAAAGGAATTTGGTCTGAGAATACATGTGGGGGATATTGAAGTTCAGCTTGGCAACCAGAACAAACCTTGCTGTGCAAAATCAATCCAACACATTGTTGTGGAGTAAAAGACATTTTTGCTTTGACTTTTTTATTTGTAGTGCACTTAACTCCGTTTCAGTGGAGCTAAACTGCTGTAGCTGAATGCATGGGGCTAAACTGCTGTAGCTGAATGGTGAAGCTAAACTGTTGTAGCTGAATGGGTGGAGCTAAACTGCTGTAGCTGAATGGGTGGGGCTAAACTGCTGTAGCTGAATGGTGGATCTAAACTGCTGTAGCTGAATGGGTGGGGCTAAATTGCTGTAGGTAAATGGTGGGGCTAAACTGCTGTAGCTGAATGAGTAGAGTGAAAACAATGAGGATCATTCAGTTTTCCATTATTTTCCTTTAAGGTATCCAGTTTACTGAGTATTCCAGTCATGTGACTTACAGCCCTGCACTTCATGCCGAGCTCAGAGGTCACAGACCGGTTTAGATTGGAGGACAGCCGGTGTGTATTGTGCCCTGTATAGATACAGTATGGATATACAGTATGATCTGCAGTAAACCCTGAGCTGAGGATCAATATGACACTCTTGGCAGTGAGTAAACGAACATGATGACCTTCAGTCACCACACGGCCACTTCCTCCGGCACTTTAGCCCTGACCTTCAACCCTCAAAAAAGAGCACAGTCTATCAGCCACACCAGAGTGAAGGTAGAGGGTCTGCGCTGATCCGCTCAGAGACAGTCTCAGCATAGACCACCTTAAACTACAGGCACTGGATTCCTTAGCTGCTCCTTTAACTTACTTACTAAAGCCCATGTGTGTCTATATGTAAGTAATATCTACATACTGTAATAATATGAACAATAACATACCCCATGCGTGTAATGCATGTGTCAATGCTCATATCTAATATTAAGTTGGCCCTGATATATATGAAGAGTTTCGTTCTAAAACACTGAATATTCATTTGTTACCATTTTGGTTGAAAAGAGTTTTTGAGAATAACTGATGGATAATATTATGAGTCACATTGATATTCCTCTTTCTCTGCTCCACAATGACACCAATCAATCAGTCAGCCTTTATTTACCTCGGACAACATGGAGACTGACCCTCATTTACGATGCTCCCAAGTGGAGTCAGCAGAGGAGTCTTGTTATTCCAGGCTTCATATGGCATCAAGCTCTACTGACCTGCAGAGTTTGACTGTTCTAATATTTCTCCGCTGATCTACAAAGCTTCAAGGATCAGACAATGAACGCTGTTATCTCAGATTTTCAGAAAATTACAGTCTGTGTGGTTGTAGAGGGAGCATAACAGCCTGGCTCTCAGACCCTCTGCTGCGCTTTTGGCAAGGCTGCCTAGGGTTCACCTAAATCAGTTGTTATATATATTATATATATATATATATATATATATATATATATATATATATATATAAACACACACACAAACGCAATTCAAATGCTTGTTATACAGATGGTCCTAATATATATCGCCAGCTAGTTTTTTTGAGGTTTTGATATACACTCACTGGCCACTTTATTAGGTACCTGTTCAATTGCTTGTTAAAACAAATAGCTGATCAGCCAATCACATGGCCACAACTTGGTGCATTTAGGCATGTAGAGGTGGTCAAGACAACTTGCTGAAGTTCAGCCCGAGCATCAGAATGAGGAAGAAAGGGCATTTAAGTGACTTTGAACGTGGTGTGGTTGTTGGTGCCAGACAGGCTGGTTTGAGTATTTCAGAAACTGCTGATCTACTGGGATTTTCACACACAACCATCTCTATGGTTTACAGAGAACGGTCCGAAAAAGAGGAAACATCCAGTGAGCGGTCAGTTGTGTGGACGAAAATGCCTTGTTGATGTGAGAGGTCAGAGGAGAATGGACAGACTGGTTCCAGATGATAGAAAGGCAACAGTAACTCAAATAACCAACCAGAATCTCTGAGGAGCGTTTCCAACACCTTGTTGAAAGTCTGCCAGGAAGAATTAAGGCAGTTCTGAAGGCAAAAGGGGGTCCAGCCTTTTACTAGGATGGTGGCTGGTGTGTGTGTGTGTATGTACATATATATATATATATATATATATATATATATACCCTCCCATCGACCCACCACCAATGGGAGGGGCAGTAGTAGGGGTTCGGTGCATTGTGGATCGGGCAGTGTCCGAAGGCGTGGGCCTTGGCGTTCTGATCCTCGGTTGCTGAAACTGGCTTTTGGAACTTGGAACGTTACCTCACTGGCGGGGAAGGAGCCTGAGTTGGTGCGCGAGGTTGAGAGATACCGGCTAGATATAGTCGGGCTCACCTCAACACACAGCTTGGGCTCTGGGTCCAATCACCTTGAGAGGGGCTGGACTTTATTCTTTTCTGGAGTTGCCCATGGTGAGAGGCAGCAGGCAGGTGTGGGCTTTCTCATAGCCCCTCGAATCGGTGCCTGTATGCTGGGGTTTTCTCCGGTGGACAAGAGGGTAGCTTCCCTACGCCTTCGGGTTGGGGAACGGGTCCTGACTGTTGTCTGTGCTTATGCACCGAACAGCAGTTCAGAGTACCCAGCCTTCTTAGAGTCCTTGGGATGGGTGCTTGAAAGTGCTCCTCCTGGAGACTCTATTGTCCTACTGGGGGACTTCAACGCTCACGTGGGCAATGACAGTGAGACCTGGAGGGGTGTGATTGGGAGGAATGGCCTCTCTGATCTGAACCCGAGTGGTGTTCAGTTTTTGGACTTCTGTGCAAACCACAGTTTGTCCATCACGAACACCATGTTTGAACACAAGGATGTCCATAAGTGCATATGGCACCAGGACACCCTAGGCCGCAGTTCAATGATTGACTTTGTAGTCGTGTCATCGGACTTGTGGCCATGTGTTTTGGACACTCGGGTAAAGAGAGGAGCTGAGCTGTCAACTGATCACCACCTGGTGGTGAGTTGGATCAGGTGGTGGGGGAAGATGCCGGTCAGACCAGGCAAGCCCAAACGTATAGTGAGGGTTTGCTGGGAACGTCTAGCAGAAGAACCTGTCAGACTGATCTTCAACTCACACCTCCATCAGAACTTTGACCAGATATCAGGGGAGGTGGGGGACATTGACTCAGAATGGGCCATGTTCCGTTCCTCCATTGCTGAAGCGGCTGACTGTAGCTGTGGCTGTAAGGTAGTTGGTGCCTGTCTCGAACCTGGTGGTGGACACCCCAGGTGAGAGATGCCTTCAAGCTGAAGAAGGAGTCCTACCGGGCATGGTTGGCCTGTGGGACACCAGACGCAGCTGGCAGGTATCGACAGGCCAAGCGATCTGCGGCTTCAGTTGTCGCCAAGGCAAAAACCCGTGTATGGGAGGAGTTTGGTGAGGCCTTGGAAAGTGACTTTAAGTCGGCTCCGAAAAGATTCTGGCAAACCGTCAGGCAATTCAGAAGGGGAAAGCAGTGTGCCACTAGCACTGTATATAGTGGAGATGGTGTGCTGCTGACTTTGACTGAAGACGTCATTGGGCGGTGGAAGGAATACTTTGAGGACCTTCTCAATCCCACCGACACGTTCTCCATTGAGGAGGCTGAGTCTGGGGACATGGGAATAGGCTTGTCCATTACTGAGGCCGAAGTCGCTAAGGTAGTTAAGAAGCTCCTTGGTGGCAAGGCTCCAGGGGTGGATGAGATCCGCCCTGAGTTCCTCAAGGCTCTGAATGTTGTGGGGCTGTCTTGGCTGACACGCCTTTTCAACATTGCGTGGACATCGGGGGCGGTGCCACTGGATTGGCAGACTGGGGTGGTGGTGCCTCTTTTTAAAAAAGGGGACCGGAGGGTGTGTTCCAACTACAGGGGAATCACACTCCTCAGCCTCCCTGGCAAGGTCTATGCAGGGGTACTGGAGAAGAGAGTCCGGCTTATAGTCGAACCTTGGATCCAGGAGGAACAGTGCGGGTTCCGCCCTGGTCGTGGAACACTGGATCGACTCTTCACCCTCTCCAGGATTCTGGAGGGTTCATGGGAGTTTGCCCAACCAGTCCACATGTGCTTTGTGGATCTGGAGAAGGCATTCTGTGGGAGGTGCTTCGGGAGTACGGGGTACATGGCTCTTTGCTACGAGCCATTCAGGCCCTGTACAAACAAAGCTGGAGTTTGGTTCGCATAGCTGGCAGTAAGTCAGACTCGTTCCCAGTGAGAGTTGGACTCCATCAGGGCTGCCCTTTGTCACTGATTCTATTCATAATTTTTATGGATAGAATTTCTAGGCGCAGTCAAGGGATGGAGGGTGTCCGGTTTGGTAACCTCAGGGTCACATCGCTGCTGTTTGCAGATGATGTGGTCCTATTGGGGACATCAGGCCGCGAACTTCAGCTTTCGCTGGATCGGTTTGCAGCCGAGTGTGAAGCGGCTGGGATGAGAATCCGTACCGAGACCATGGTTCTCAGGCAGAAAAGGGTGGAGAGCCCTCTCTGGGTCGGGGATAGGCTCTTGCCTCAAGTGGAGGAGTTCAAGTATCTCGGGGTCTTGTTCATGAGTGATGGTACAAGGGAGCGGGAGATTGACAGGCGGATTGGTGCTGGGTCAGCAGTGATGCGGGCTCTTTACCGGTCTGTTGTGGTAAAGAAAGAGCTGAGCCATAAGGCAAGGCTCTCGATTTACCAGTCGATCTACGTTCCCACCCTCACCTATGGTCATGAGCTTTGGGTAATGACCGAAAGAATAAGATCGCGAATACAAGCGGCCGAAATGAGTTTCCTCCGCAGGGTGTCTGGACTCTCCCTTAGAGATAGGGTGAGAAGTTCAGTCATCCGGGAAGGACTCGGAGTAGAGCCGCTGCTTCTTCACGTCGAGAGGAGCCAGGTGAGGTGGTTCGGGCATCTGGTTAGGATGCCTCCTGGACGCCTCCCTTGGGAGGTGTCACAGGCAAGTCCACCTGGGAGGAGACCCCGGGGAAGACCCAGGACACGCTGGTGTGACTATATCGCCCAGCTGGCCTGGGAGCGCCTCGGAATCCCCCTTGGAGATCTGGTGGAAGTGGCTGGGGAAAGGGAGGTCTGGGCTTCATTGCTTAGGATGCTGCCCCCACGACCCGAACCCCGGAGAAGCGGAAGATAATGGATGGATGGATGGATGGATATATATATATATATATATATATATATATATATATATATATATATATATGTGTGTGTGTGTGTGTGTGTGTGTGTGTGTGTGTGTGTGTGCATAAATCACATACATATTATATATGATTAAATAACAATACGTAATACTAAAGCATGTAAGTGTCATATGTAAGTACTAATGTAGTAATTCCATGGTTCATGATGACAGACACGGCTCTGTCTCTTCAGATATATATATTATGGGTTGTAAATGGGGCTAATGTGAATATTAATATGGAGAAAAGCGCCGTGTTTTGATGCCAGTTCCACCCTGAAGGTGTGATGTGGAGGAGGAACAGAGCTGCAGGTGTTTCCACGCCGGGTGGCAGACAGAACTAATCACACGGCTTACAGCGTCTCAGACACTCTCGCTGGAGGTGCCAGTCGGAGAACTGCTCCGAGGCTCCAAACGCGCGTTATTATCCTTATACGGGTTCCTGACAGATTCTGAGACGCGCTGGGCTGAGCTGTGTGTGAGAGAGCTGTGATTTCGGTGTGTGTGTGTGTGTGTGTGTGTGTGTGTGTGTTGGCGGCACTATTTTGAGGAGCGAGAGACAGGAGGAGACATCGCCAGCTAGTGTGTGAGTGTTGAAGGGTGTTAGACATCAGCGTCAGCTCAGAGGAGGTCATTCAGAAGGCGTTCGGCAGAGCTGGCGGCTTTAAAAAGGCTTTTTAAAGTTTATTCCCTGCAGTTTCTAATCCAGGGCTTATTTTATTCTCCACAGAACCATCCAGAATCAAAAGCAAGACTTCTCCTTTGTTCAGTTCAGCAGAGAATTTGTCAGCTTAATTTACTAGAACACTCTATATACACTATACATTTACTGTCCACTTTATTAGAAACACCCACCTTGTGCTTCCACTCACTGGCCACTTTATTAGAAACACTCACCTTGTGCTTCCACTAACTGGCCACTTTATTAGAAACACCCACCTTGTGTTTCCACTCACTGGCCACTTTATTAGAAACACCCACCTTGTGTTTCCACTCACTGGCCACTTTATTAGAAACACCCACCTTGTGTTTCCACTCACTGGCCACTTTATTAGAAACACCCACCTTGTGCTTACACTCACTGGCCACTTTATTACAAACACTCACCTTGTACTTACACTCACTGGCCACTTTATTAGAAACACCCACCTTGTGCTTCCACTCACTGGACACTTTATTACAAACACTCACCTTGTGCTTCCATTCACTGGCCACTTTATTAGAAACACCCACCTTATTCTTTCACTGACCACTGAAGAAGGTCTGGAGGATGGACAACATAAACTGTATGTTAGCAGATGTTCTGCAGTCTCTAACTGAGCACCAGTGGGGTGAAGCTACAGGAGAGGGGTTTCTGATAATGTGGCCGGTGGAGGGGTTTTATGTATGGATCTGTCATCCTGTGCATCACCACCAGCTCTCTCTTCAATGATCCCCCCACCCCCAACACACACACACACACCCAGAAATGTGGCCCCAGATGATCTGGGGGGTGTTGCTTCTTTAATAATGAATGCAGAGGCATGACAAACTAAACCTGCTCCATCCTCACCGTGTGCTGAGCAGGATGGAAAATGTGTTACCTTACCATAACAGGGTTCACTGATGCAGCCCAACATGCAGCATTAAAGAGATGTTGTGGTAAAAAAAATAAAAATGTACTCACGTAGCTCAGAATCTTGTATCAAGATAGAGCTGATTCCCATCTCAGTCGATAAGCAAAATTAATATATTTTCACTATTTGTCACTACAAACATCCTGTCTACGTTTCCCAACAATACATGGGATTTTTTGGTTAAACATTAGGGGGGGGCATAGGCTTGTTGGGAGGAGACAAACAGAGAGTGAAATTTCTAAACCACTTCAATGCCTCATAAAGTTGGAGCTAAAACTTGTGGGCGCTGGTGCACCCTGTCGTTAGCACACAGAGGTAGTGTAAGTTAGCATGGCTGAAAATTCCCCCCAAAACACTGGAGATGTAGATGTGAGACCACACACACAGACGACATGACCTGTTAACGGAACAACTTCGTTAGCTAACGATAGCACTTTGCTAGCTAGCTTGTTTAGCATGTGTTACTGACTGACGTTTGCTGTGTTGGACCGAAGCCTGTGACTCAGAATGTCACAATTCCAACTGGGAAAAATGAAAGAAACACCACTTCAAATGAGACTTCCTACTGGGAACACAGGGATGGTGTTCTAGGATCAACATGACATAAACAGTAAGAAAGAACCACAATCCAGCAACGAAACTCGTCCAACAAAAAGTCCACCTCCTTGTTTCTACCCTCATTTTCCACTTCAGCAGCTCCACAGTGTTTAAAAACGGTGTCTGAGTCACTCAGACCAGAGAAACACACACTAACACGTCAGTGTCACTGCAGTGACAAAACTAATACTGTATATAGCTGTTTAAAGATCTGAACATGATGGATTCTAGGAAATTTTATGTCCAGGAACTACTTTCCTAGACAGAAAAATAACTTCCAGGAAAATCCTGGACAGGTGGCGACACTAAGTTAGCACTGTGCTAATTGTACAGATCCATTAAGAGCCATAAGCATCCATTGCTTGTTAGCTACATTAGCCTCTTGGCTCCAGTGCTAACACGTCCCAGCAGATCACCTGCAGTCGGACTTCAAACAGAGGCAGAGTGCCTTCAAACCTTCGGTGGCTGTTTGGTGTGAATGTGTTTCCTACAGTGATGATTTATGATTAGAGGATATTAGAGAGGGATTACTCCATCAGAAGAACAGGAGGAGTGAGGGAGTGAGAGAAGAGGTGTGTGTGTGTGTGTGTGTGTGTGTGTGTGTGTGTGTGTGTGTGTGTGTGTGTGTGTGTGTGTGAAACACCTGTACACACCTGAATGGGTGGAGCTAAACTGCTGTAGCTGAATGGTGAAGCTAAACTGCTGTAGCTGAATGGTGGAGCTAAACTGTTGTAGCTGAATGGGTGGAGCTAAACTGCTGGAGCTGAATGGTGGGGCTAAACTGCTGGAGCTGAGTGGTGGAGCTAAACTGCTGCAGCTGAATGGTGGGGCTAAACTGCTGTAGCTGAATGGTGGGGCTAAACTGCTGTAGCTGAATGGTGGAGCTAACTGCTATAGCTGAATGGTGGAGCTAAACTGCTGTAGCTGAATGGTGGAGCTAAACTGCTGTAGCTGAATGGTGGGGCTAAACTGCTGTAGCTGAATGGGTGGAGCTAAACTGCTGTAGCTGAATGGTGGAGCTAAACCGCTATGGCTGAATGGTGGGGCTAAACTGCTGGAGCTGAATGGTGGAGCTAAACCGCTATGGTTGAATGGTGGAGCTAAACTGCTGGAGCTGAATGGTGGAGCTAAGCTGCTGTAGCTGAATTGGTGGAGCTAAGCTGCTGTAGCTGAATTGGTGGAGCTAAGCTGCTGTAGCTGAATTGGTGGGGCTAAACTGCTGTAACTGTAGCTAAACTGCTTAGCTGAATGGGTGGAGCTAAACTGCTGTAGCTCAATGGGTGGAGCTAAACTGCTGTAGCTGAATGGTGGGGCTAATCTACTGTAGCTGAATGGTGGAGCTAAACTGCTGTAGCTGAATGGTGGGGCTAAACTGCTGTAGCTGAATGGTGGAGCTAACTGCTATAGCTGAATGGTGGAGCTAAACTGCTGTAGCTGAATGGTGGAGCTAAACTGCTGTAGCTGAATGGTGGGGCTAAACTGCTGTAGCTGAATGGGTGGAGCTAAACTGCTGTAGCTGAATGGTGGAGCTAAACCGCTATGGCTGAATGGTGGGGCTAAACTGCTGGAGCTGAATGGTGGAGCTAAACCGCTATGGTTGAATGGTGGAGCTAAACTGCTGGAGCTGAATGGTGGAGCTAAGCTGCTGTAGCTGAATTGGTGGAGCTAAGCTGCTGTAGCTGAATTGGTGGAGCTAAGCTGCTGTAGCTGAATTGGTGGGGCTAAACTGCTGTAACTGTAGCTAAACTGCTTAGCTGAATGGGTGGAGCTAAACTGCTGTAGCTCAATGGGTGGAGCTAAACTGCTGTAGCTGAATGGTGGAGCTAAACTGCTGTAGCTGAATATAATACATAATGTGTTTCTGCTCTCCCCTACAGACTGCACAGTGCAGTGACCAAGTGGTGGGTGATCAACTATCTGACCCATATACTGCACACAAAGGCCCAAGATTGCTGCTATCGTCAGTAATGTAAGTTGACAGATCTAAAAGGATGAGACAAGTGTTAGTATGTTACACTGAACAGCAACACAGGGTCACAGCACAGAGAGAGACAGAGAGAGAGAGAGAGAGAGAGAGAGAGAGAGAGAGAGAGAGAGAGAGAGAGAGAGTGAGAGAGACTACATCCATTTCAGTGAAACACATAGTTGATGGTTTATTTACAGAAATTAACATTAAATATCCCCAACTTGGCCTCAAATACAGAGAAACCATTAGAATTTAAGTATAGAGAAAGCTGTACAAAGTAGGTGTTTCTAATAAAGTGGTCAGTTAGGGGAAGCACAAAGTGGGTGGTACTAATACAGTGGCCACCAGGGTTTATAGTGACTTTCACACAAATGAACTGAGAGGTTATTATGGGCTGGATGAAAGATACAGGGAGCTTTTAATGTAAGTTTATGAGAATTAGATTAGAGTGTGTGTGTGTTTGTGTGTGTGAGTGTGTGTGTGAGAGTGTGAGAGTGTGTCTATGTGTGTGTGTGTGTGTGTGTGTGTGTATGTGAGAGTGTGTGTGTGCAGGTGTTAATGATGTGGTGCTGCTGGTGCTGCAGCAGTTGAGTGTTGTGAATCACTGGGTGAAGAGGACAACTCCCACAGAGAGCGAGAGCTTCATAAACACACTCTCTCTAATAATCTGCCCTTAGACCTGCTGATGGAGAGTTTCTGAAGTGACTTTTTATTCCTCTGTGGAGGAACATTAATAAAGCACTGCTGGGATTAGATTAACACAGATTACTATAAACATTACCAGGGTTTCTCAGTGATTTCATAAGAAAAACAGAAATAAGCCCAGGTTATATTAATCCCATGTTGGAAACAGTATATTGGTAAAAGTAACCCAGGTCAAACTAATCCTGTACTATAATAAACCACAGAAATAATCCCAGGTTACATTAATCCCATGCTCAAAGTGAGCAGTGGGAGTAAAATCCCAGGCTGTATGAATTCTCTTATGTTGTGTTGTTTAGGTCTCAAGATCATTATGTTCTCTCTGAAGGTGAAGGTGTCCTGAATCTAGATGGGTTCTCTACTTCAGTTATAGAGTGTTCTCAGGTAAAGGTAATCCGGCTGTAATAGGACTGCAGGCAGCATCTCTTTTATGGAGTCTGTAATTCCATGTGCCGCATTTCCCCCTCAGCACTGGAACACGTAGAGCTCTGAGATGGGACGTGTAATTTCCTGTACAGCTGTAAAAGTATGTGCCCCCCACGTCTGCAGGCATGACATCACTGAAAGAGCATGGAAAATAGCTTTATCACACACACATTAACACACACACTAACACACACACACTCACACACAGACACCCTCACAGACACTAACACACTCACACATACACACACGCACACTCATTTGCATGATTCGAAGAACCCTTTCACAGAATCCTTTATTCATGCACAGGGTTCTTCGAGTGTTCATGGTTCTATACAGTTTTCTTTACTATAGAACTCTAGAAGAACCACCAGAGTGAGCTGGGAAACATCAAAGGAATAAAGGAAACAGACTGATGGACAGAACGGATTGTGGAAGGTTACGTCAAAGATAATTTATTTATGTTATTAGTGAGATTTTCAAAGTTATCAATCAAAATCGATGTGTGTCCGAGGCTGTTGTACCCTCCCTGTCCAGGAAAGACACAGTCTCAGTGAGGTCCAGTATTACCTCCAGTCTGATGGCCCTACAGAGCGGTCAGATGCGGAGGCACCTGGTGACAGGAGACACTTTTCCCGTAGATAAGCTGTTGTGGGTTAATGAGGTGCTGCTCTCAGTCCTAGTGTCCATTATGAAGTGAAGATGTGTGGCTGGAAGTGACCACCCTGAGTCAGTCAGCACTGAACGGCAGATCTCCCTGTTGTCTGATCAATAAAAGAGCACTCACCTTTCAATCAATCAATCAATCAATCAATCAATCAATCAATCAATCAATCAATCAATCAGCCTTTACTTAAACTCAGAGTGCACTTAGGGATGGCCTCATTTACAGGGTGGCTGAGCCAAAACTGAACAAAGTACAAACATATCAAATGTCAAAAAACAACAACAAAAAAAATCAGACCAAACCATTAAATTTTCAAAAATGTAATAATAAATAACAAATCGGGATAAAATCTTGCCTAAGAACACACTTAAGAACAAACTTAGGATGGAAGATATTTGTGATTGAGGCCCAAAGTTTCCACATCCTATTCTACAATGTAAAATCCATCCATCCATCCATCCATCCATCCATCCAATGTAAACAAAAATAAAATGTAATTATGTAAATAATTTAAAGCATATTTTTAAAGACAAATGCTACAAAGAAAAACAAATCAAATGCTGAAACTGAGAAATTTGATTGTTTTTTGAAAAATATTCATTTTGAATTTGATGCCAACAAGTTCCAAAAAGTTGGGACGGGGGCCTGTTTACTGCTGAGTTTCATCACCTCTTTTCTTTAACAGCACTCTGTAAGTGTTTGGGAACTCAGGAGACACTGCTGTAGTTTAGAAAGAGAAATGTTTTCTGTTCTTATTTGATACAGGATTTCAGCTGCTCAACAGTTTCAGTTTCTTTATCATATTTTTCATTTCATTATGTGCCAAATGAAGTCTGGACTGCAAGCAGGTCAATTTAGCACCTGGCCCCTTTTAATACAGAGCAGTGCTGCTGTAATACATGCAGAATGCGGTTTTACATCGTCTTGCTGAAATAATCAAGGACTTCCCTGAAAAAGACGTAGTCTGGATGGCAGCAGATGTTGCTAAAACCTATATATATCGTTCAGGTTTAATGGTGCCTTCACAGATGAGCATGTCACCCACACCATGTACTAATGCTCCCCTAAACCATCATGAATACTGGCTTTAGAACTGTGCTGATAATAAGCTGAGTGGTCTTTAGCCCGGATGACACAGTGTCCATGATTTCCAAGAAGAATTTTAAATGTTGATTTGTTTTTCAAAAAACACTAAAAGTTCTCAGTTTCAACATTTGATTTGTTGTCTTTGAAGCATTTTCAATTAAATATACGGTTTAAATGATTTGCACATCATTGCATTTAGTTTTTATTTACATTTTGCACAGCGTCCCAACTTTTTTGGAAATGCTGTTGCTGTTGAATGTATTACTAGCATTTTTTAAACAGTAAACAAAAATAGCGGTGAAAAAGGTCAAAGAGCTCTAAGGAGGCATTTCTCTAAGGCGGGTTGGTCTTTAACCTTTTAAGAAAAAGCTGATTTTTATCATTTTTATCATTTATCATTGATTTGAATGTATGAACAAACAGGCTAGTGCCCAGAGAACAGATAAATTAAGCACACTGAAAATTAGCAAGTCATTTTTTAAATTCTTGTTTTTTGAGAAAACATTAAATAACACAAATGAATAATTTAGTGTAAATGTCTGAACACCACTAAACTAAAAGTAGTCCTTAATCTCAGAGCAGGCGTCTTACAGCAGGACACTGATTTTACTGACACAACCAGAAGTTCCCTCTACATTCATGTAAATGTATCAAAACCATGTAAAAAAACATGATCACCTTATCTTACACTGATGGTGAAGCCTGTTTTTGCTCTCTCTGATCTAAAGTCACCGTTTTGGAGATGCTTGTTTCTCTTTGTACAGCGACGACATTCATATATGCAGTGCATACATATATAAGAGTGAGTAAGCATGAATGTATGAGTGAGAGTGTGTGGGGGTGGAATGCAGGTCATATGTTGTGTGTGCTTTGTGTGCTGTGTGTTCTGTGTATGTGTAGGTTATTGCTGTAGGTTCTGGCTGTTCTCCAGCCTGATCCCACGTTCTGCTCTTTCTGCCTTTGTTAACTATCGATCCTCTGAAATCAGCATGAAGCTTTTAGAGAAACCAAACTGCTCAGCTCACACAGCACAAATACCACGTGGACCAAGGTTTCTCAACCTATGGGCCGTGGACAACCAGTGGGCCGTGAAGCACCTTCTAGTGGTCAGCAGGCCTGAACTCAGGGGGAGGCAGTAGTTCTCAGTGGGCCGGTAGAGACATGTAAACTTCGCAGTTGCAGGCTATTTAGATGTCATCGGTTTGAGATGATGCAGCTGGGGGAGCCGTGCAGACAGCTAGAGTGCTGGACACTGCGAGCGACTGAGAGCGCGTCACTGCGGCAACGTTTTTGTGCTATCAGCTTCTAAATCGACAAAAAGTGGTAAGTGGCTGAAATATCATGGCTTCTGCTGGTTGTTTCGTCTGGGCAGAGTGTGGCATGTTTAGCCTAACGCCCTTTTCCGCCTCTAGCGATAGCGATAGTGGCAGTGTTTGTGCTAAGTGCCAGCTACTTAGCAGTTTGGCGGAGAAGGTAGACCAGTTAGAAGTGCGCATCCGGGGGTTATTAAGGAATAGGCAGCCAGAGGCAGCGTTAGCAGCTCCGGGTACCCTAGGGAGAGTTAGCACCCCCTCGATTCTGGCGTTAGAGCCCTCACAGCGGGGCGAATCTAGCCAGAAAGTTAAGGCTTATGTTAACACTGAGGTCAAAGCTCCTCCGATTCGCATGTCAAACAGGTTTGCCCCGCTCAGTGATGCATCCACTGTGGAGCCTGTTAAAAGCACTCTGGTCATAGGAGACTCGATTGTTCGACACGTGAAGTTAGCTACTCCTTTAGGGGCGCCAGTGGTTACAATTAGATGTTTATCGGGAGCCAGAGTGCCGGACATTAGTGGCAACCTTAAATTAGCTGATAAGAGATATTCGAGGATAGTCATTCATGTAGGGGCCAATGATATCCGTCTGCGGCAGTCTGAGGTAACTAAGGCTAATATTAGAGAGGTGATTAAACAGTCCCAGACGATGTCCAATGCCGTAATCTGCTCTGGCCCCATTCCAATGCGGCACGGCGCTGAAGCCTAAGCAGGCTTACGGCGTTAAACTGCTGGATGTCCAAGTGGTGTTCCGAAAATCAAGTGGGCTTTATAGATAATTGGTTGCGTTTTGAGGGTAAGCCTGGTCTTATAGGTAAGGATGGTGTCCACCCCATTCAGGAGGGTGCTGCCTTACTTTCGTGCAGCATAGCTCATAGTCTTTTAGTTAGTCGGCAGAGTAGTGTAAACAGCTGCTGATAGTCCAGAGGCGGGACCAGGCCGCAGACAGACAGGCTAAACCGACCGTCTGCGATCCGCCTTGACCCAAGATCAGCTTTATAGAGACTGTGTCTTTGCCCCGAATTAAAACTAAATTTAATCATAGAAAAACTCAATCAGTCTTTTTAAAAATCACATACATATGTCCATGTTCTGATGATAGATAACACTAATCTAAAACTTGAACTACTTAATATAAGATCACTAAACTGTAAAGCAGTCGTTGTAAATGAAATTATACGCGATCATAAATTTGACATTTTCTGTCTCACCGAAACATGGGTTAGACCAGATGAATATTTAGCTTTAAATGAAGCCACGTCTGTAGGCTATAATTATGCACATAGGCCAAGATTATCAGGCAAGGGAGGTGGAGTCTGTATAATATACCAAAATACTCTAGATATTAGTCAGAAACAATGCGACACTTTTACTTCCTTTGAGGTCCTTTCTATTCACTTTACAAATCCGGTCACAAAAAAGAATGCGTTTTCATTATTTAACATTTACAGGCCACCAGGGCCATACTCTGAATTTTTAAAAGAATTTAGTGATTTTGCTGCAAACCTGGCTGTGTGCAACAATAAAGTAATAATTGTAGGAGATTTTAATATTCACTTTGAGAATGTAGACGACCCATTAAAAAGGGCATTTACCTCAATCCTAGACTATGTTGGTTTTACCCAAAATGTAACAGGGCCGACACACTACTGTAGTCATACGTTAGATTTAGTTTTGACACTAGGTCTTAACATAGACAAGCTTAATATCCTACCGCAAACCTCAGCAATCTCCAACCATTACCTAATTTCATATGAGCTACGACTTAGTCATAATATACATACGTCCCCTTGTTATTCAACAAAGTGCTCAATAAAACCTTCAACCGCCCTACAATTTATAGAAATTCTCCCAGAGCTATCAACCCCACTTAAAATAAAAAGAATAAGGCAGAAAAAGCTCGCCCCATGGTACAACGATAAAACCCGGACCTTAAAACAAACAGTTCGGAAATTAGAATGGAAATGGTGTCAAACCAAACTGGAAGTGTTCCGCTCTGCCTGGAAGGACAGCCTTATAGAGTATAGAAATGCTCTCACTGAAGCTCGCTCAGCATATCTGGCCTTGCTGATCGAGAATAAGTAATAAGTAAAATAAATAAGAAATTCCAGCAACTCACACTAGTGAAGATGATCTCTTCTGCAAATTGCACAACCTGCATACTTGATGCAATTCCATCAAAATTACTCAAAGAAGTACTGCCAGTTATTATAAACCCTATTTCAACTATTGTGAACTCGTTCCTTAGTCTGGGCCATGTACCCAAAGCTTTTAAACTAGCAGTTATCAAACCCCTGATCAAAAAAACAAATATTGATGTTAGCATATTGTCTAATTACAGGCCTGTTTCTAACTTACTGTTTATATCAAATATCTTAGAAAAAGCTGTGGCCCAACAACTTAGTTCATATCTACACAAGAACCATATATATGAAAAATTTCAATCTGGATTCAGGCCACACCACAGCACTGAGACAGCTCTAGTTAAGATAACTAATGATCTTCTTCTTGCCTCTGATCAAGGCTACATATCTCTCTTAGTGATACTTGACCTTAGCGCGGCTTTCGATACAATAGACCACAATATTCTCCTAGAAAGGTTAGAAAACATGGTTGGAGTCACAGGGACAGCCCTATCATGGTTCAAATCTTACCTATCAGAACGTTATCAGTTTCTTAGGGTAAACAATTTATCTTACTATTATTCAAAAGTGAGATTTGGAGTTCTGCAGGGGTCTATATTAGGACCATTATTAATTACACTATACATGTTACCGTTAGGCACAGTTATAAGTAACCATGGCGTAAACTTTCATTGTTATGCAGACGATACTCAACTGTACATATCAGCCAAGCCTGATGACCAATACAGGTTAAAGAAAATGGAGGACTGTGTAAAAGACGTGAAAGGCTGGATGTCACGTAACTTCCTCCTATTAAACAGTAACAAAACAGAGGTTCTCCTTCTGGGTCCAAAATTAGCAAGAAGTAAATTACCAGATTTAATCTTAAATCTTGCCGACTTTCCAGACACACCTGGCTCAGCAGCAAAAAATCTTGCCGTTATAATTGATTCAGATTTATCATTCGATCAACACATAGGCAGCATCACTAGGACAGCTTTTCTACATCTTCACAACATTGCCAAGATAAGAAATGCCCTATCCCTGCGTGATGCAGAAACACTATCCATCCATCCATCCATCCATCCATTATCTTCCGCTTCTCCGGGGTTCGGGTCGCGGGGGCAGCATCCTAAGCAATGAAGCCCAGACCGGATGACTGAACTTCTCACCCTATCTCTAAGGGAGAGTCCAGACACCCTGCGGAGGAAACTCATTTCGGCCGCTTGTATTCGTGATCTTATTCTTTCGGTCATTACCCAAAGCTCATGACCATAGGTGAGGGTGGGAACGTAGATCGACCGGTAAATCGAGAGCCTTGCCTTATGGCTCAGCTCTTTCTTTACCACAACAGACCGGTAAAGAGCCCGCATCACTGCTGATCCAGCACCAATCCGCCTGTCAATCTCCCGCTCCCTTGTACCATCACTCGTGAACAAGACCCCGAGATACTTGAACTCCTCCACTTGAGGCAAGAGCCCATCCCCGACCCAGAGAGGGCTCTCCACCCTTTTCCGCCTGAGAACCATGGTCTCGGATTTAGAGGTACTGATTCTCATCCCAGCCGCTTCACACTCGGCTGCAAACCGATCCAGCGAAAGCTGAAGTTCGCGGCCTGATGTCCCCAATAGGACCACATCATCTGCAAACAGCAGCAATGTGACCCTGAGGTCACCAAACCGGACACCCTCCATCCCTTGACTGCGCCTAGAAATTCTATCCATAAAAATTATGAATAGAATCGGTGACAAAGGGCAGCCCTGACGGAGTCCAACGCTCACTGGGAACGAGTCTGACTTACTGCCGGCTATGCGAACCAAACTCCAGCTTTGTTTGTACAGGGCCTGAATGGCTCGTAGCAAAGAGCCATGTACCCCGTACTCCCGAAGCACCTCCCACAGAATACCCCGGGGAACAGAGTCAAATGCCTTCTCCAGATCCACAAAGCACATGTGGACTGGTTGGGCAAACTCCCATGAACCCTCCAGAATCCTGGAGAGGGTGAAGAGTTGGTCCAGTGTTCCACGACCAGGGCGGAACCCGCACTGTTCCTCCTGGATCCGAGGTTCGACTATAAGCCGGACTCTCTTCTCCAGTACCCCTGCATAGACCTTGCCAGGGAGGCTGAGGAGTGTGATTCCCCTGTAGTTGGAACACACCCTCCGGTCCCCTTTTTTAAAAAGAGGCACCACCACCCCAGTCTGCCAATCCAGTGGCACCGCCCCCGCTGTCCACGCAATGTTGAAAAGGCGTGTCAGCCAAGACAGCCCCACAACATCCAGAGCCTTGAGGAACTCAGGGCGGATCTCATCCACCCCTGGAGCCTTGCCACCAAGGAGCTTCTTAACTACCTTAGCGACTTCGGCCTCAGTAATGGACAAGCCTATTCCCATGTCCCCAGACTCAGCCTCCTCACCGGAGAACGTGTCGGTGGGATTGAGAAGGTCCTCAAAGTATTCCTTCCACCGCCCAATGACGTCTTCAGTCGAAGTCAGCAGCACACCATCTCCACTATATACAGTGCTAGTGGCACACTGCTTTCCCCTTCTGAGTCGCCTGACGGTTTGCCAGAATCTTTTCGGAGCCGACTTAGTCACTTTCCAAGGCCTCACCAAACTCCTCCCATACACGGGTTTTTGCCTTGGCGACAACTGAAGCTGCAGATCGCTTGGCCTGTCGATACCTGCCAGCTGCCTCTGGTGTCCCACAGGCCAACCATGCCCGGTAGGACTCCTTCTTCAGCTTGACGGCATCTCTGACCTGGGGTGTCCACCACCAGGTTCGAGGATTACCGCCCCGACAGGCACCAACTACCTTACGGCCACAGCTACAGTCAGCCGCTTCAGCAATGGAGGAACGGAACATGGCCCATTCTGAGTCAATGTCCCCCACCTCCCCCGATATCTGGTCAAAGTTCTGACGAAGGTGTGAGTTGAAGATCAATCTGACAGGTTCTTCTGCTAGACGTTCCCAGCAAACCCTCACTATACGTTTGGGCTTGCCTGGTCTGACCGGCATCTTCCCCCACCACCTGATCCAACTCACCACCAGGTGGTGATCAGTTGACAGCTCAGCTCCTCTCTTTACCCGAGTGTCCAAAACACATGGCCGCAAGTCCGATGACACGACTACAAAGTCAATCATTGAACTGCGGCCTAGGGTGTCCTGGTGCCATGTGCACTTATGGACATCCTTGTGTTCAAACATGGTGTTCGTGATGGACAAACTGTGGTTTGCGCAGAAGTCCAAAAACTGAACACCACTCGGGTTCAGATCAGAGAGGCCATTCCTCCCAATCACACCCCTCCAGGTCTCACTGTCATTGCCCACGTGAGCGTTGAAGTCCCCCAGTAGGACAATAGAGTCTCCAGGAGGAGCACTTTCAAGCACCCTTCCCAAGGACTCTAAGAAGGCTGGGTACTCTGAACTGCTGTTCGGTGCATAAGCACAGACAACAGTCAGGACTCGTTCCCCAACCCGAAGGCGTAGGGAAGCTACCCTCTCGTCCACCGGAGAAAACCCCAACATACAGGCACCAAGTCGAGGGGCTATGAGAAAGCCCACACCTGCCCGCCGCCTCTCACCATGGGCAACTCCAGAAAAGAATAAAGTCCAGCCCCTCTCAAGGAGATTGGACCCAGAGCCCAAGTTGTGTGTTGAGGTGAGCCCGGCTATATCTAGTCGGTATCTCTCAACCTCGCGCACCAACTCAGGCTCCTTCCCCGCCAGTGAGGTAACGTTCCAAGTTCCAAAAGCCAGTTTCAGCAACCGAGGATCAGAACGCCAAGGCCCACGCCTTCGGACACTGCCCGATCCACAAAGCACCGAACCCCTATTACTGCCCCTCCCATTGGTGGTGGGTCGATGGGAGGGGGGACTCATGTAACTCCTTCGGGCTGGGCCCGGCCGGGCACCATGAGTAAATGCCCGGCCACCAGACGCTCGCTGGCGAGCCCCTCCCCCAGGCCTGGCTCCAGGGTGGGGCCCCGGTAACCCTGTTCCGGGCAGGGTACACAAGTCCAGTTTTTGTGTCTTCATAGGGGTTATTATGGATCACACTTTGTCTGACCTGTCACCTAGGACCAGTTTGCCATGGGAGACCCTACCAGGAGCTTTTGCTCCAGACAACATAGCTCCTAAGATCATTCAAGCACGCAAACCCCTCCACCACGATAAGGTGGTGATCCAAGGAGAGGGCAGAAACACTAGTACATGCGTTTATTACTTCTAAGCTAGACTACTGTAACGCGCTACTGTCAGGATGCACGAGCAGGAATTTAAACAAACTCCAACTAGTCCAAAACGCCGCAGCCAGGGTCCTCACTAAAACTAGAAAATTTGATCATATTAGTCCAGTGCTATCATCACTTCATTGGCTGCCTATTAAATTCCGTATTGATTATAAAATCCTTTTATTGACATATAAAGCCCTACATCGTCTTGCTCCTGAGAACTTACAAGACCTTGTTTCTCATTATGAGCCATCACGACTACTCAGATCACAGAGTGCTGGCTTATTAATAGTCCACAGAATTCATAAGGCTGCAGCTGGGGGAAGAGCTTTTTCTTATAAAGCCCCCAAACTCTTCCAGAAACTGTTCGGGACTCAGACATAGTCTCAATCTTTAAGACTAGGCTGAAAACTCACTTGTTCAGTTTAGCTTTTGGTAGGTAATGTTCCCCCCCAGATAAAGGCAGCAGATCCAGGGGTCCATGGACACAGGGAATTATAGTAAACTGAGACACTGGTGCTGTCGTCCCGCTGCTCGCATGTGGTCACTCAAGTTTATGGATGGTGGAGCGGAGGGATGCCAAACTGTTTCAGAGTGCCGTGTCTGTGTGTCCTTCTGGTTCTCTCCTTTTAGTTAAGCTGCCATAGTCAGATCTGCCGGAGTCATTAGCCACACTCTGTAAATGTTTACATCCCCTGTTTATGTACAAACGGATAGAATAAAACTAATTCCATCTCCCTGCTTTCTTTCCGAGTATACAATCACCCATATGTCCGGCTGGACACTGAAGGATGACCGACTGCCGAGCCCTCCTGCTTCCCACTTCAGACCAGCTGCCTACGCCCCAGCTGCCACCACCTGCCTTGGACTAGCTGCTCACCCTACACTGATGTTCTCATAGACTGCTAGCTATTCCTAATACCAATATTACTGCTAAAATTAGTAGTATAATCACTTGTAGGTAGTTTGACCAGAGGAGGATGGGTCCCCTCTGGTGAGCTTGGTTCCTCCCAAGGTTTCTCCCAAGGGAGTTTTTCCGTGCCACTGTTGCCCCTGGCTTGCCCACCGGGGGGGTGGGGGGGTTGTACATTCTTACAGTCCTGTTAAAACTTTGTCTCTTCCGAAATTGTGTAAAACTGCTTTGTGAAAAGCGCTATACAAATAAATTTGATTTGATTTGATTTGAGCTAGTCAGAGATGGAGATGTTCCTCAGGGTGTTTCTCCTGCCTCGTCCGGTGCGGACCTGTCAAGGTTTTTCTTTAGTCTGCTCTGTTTTGATATGTGTGAACTCCAACCGTATTCGAGTCTGCATCAGGCGCCAGTTTGGCAAAACCAGTGGGTCTCGGTCTGCTTCCAGCAGAACCCTTTGGAGTTCTTATGATTACCATCTTATGATCAAACAAGGGAATCATCAATAGAGCCTACATTCCTCTTCTATCAGCACATCAGCGCTGTACCATCAGCGTGATCTGCCTGTTTTAGTGTCTGACTCTTTACAGACTCTCACTGCGCTTATATCATCCTGCATGCGTCTCAAATTAATATCTGCACTTGATTTTTGGCTGAATATCAGAGACCTGAGAGTTAAACTCAAACTGATAAATCGGTGACCAAGAAGCAGATATTTATTTTTAATGTTGACTGTGACAACGTTGATCCAAAAGCCCAGTGGGTTTATTTCAAATGAGGCACTAAAACATAAAAAATTAAAGAGACTCCAGGCCAAACAGTAACTCCTGTGGAAAAAAAACAACTTTAAAAAGATGATTTGAGTTTTTCCGTGGGCTGCTACGCTTTATAAGTGGGCCTTGGGGTGGAAAAGGTTGAGAACCCCTGACCTGGCCCACTGACTGGATCAGAGATGGTTCTCTGTAAACTCCAGCTGATGTTGTGTTTGTATGTTTGGGTTGAAAATACATCATTCAGCACCTCATAACAGCTCACGGCCATCTGTGGCATGAAAGTGTGCAGAGCAGCTGATGATCAGAGATGACCTTCATCAATGTAGAGTGTGTATTTAAGGTGGGGAAAGGCAGGGGGCACTCTGCACGCTTTTATTTAGAGTTGTTAAAAACTGAGTTTGTCTGGAATTCAACAGCGAGTTGTTCGACATCTGACTGCCAACAAAACCAGCATCAGGTTTTTTCCATTGCTGTGGTCGACAGCCACCACTGGGAAAATGTAATTATCGCTGGATCGTTCCGCTCGGTCTGAGGAATGCTGGCACCTATGGCTCCAGTGAAAACTCTGCTGAAAATGCACCATTAGAAACCCTGGTTTTCTTTCTAATGAAGCAGCCTAATATTGAAAAATTAAAAAATAATAATAATCTATTATACAACCTTGTTTCCAAAAAAGTCGGGACGCTGTGCAGAATATAAACAAAAATCCATGCAATGATGTGAAAATCATTTAAACTATATTTTTAAAGGAAAATACTACAGTGAAAACAAATCAAATGTTGAAACTGAGAAATTTTATAGTTTTTTTTTTTTTAATATTTGCCCATTTTTAAGTGATGCCAGTAACAGCTTCCAATAAAGTTGAGACGGGGACCTGTTTACCGCTGTGTTTCATCACCTCTTCCTTTAACAGCACTCTGTAAGTGTTTGGGAACTCAGGAGGTGCTGCTGTAGTTCTGAAAGTGAAATCTTTTCTGTTCTTATTTGATACAGGATTTCAGCTGCTCGTCAGTTTCAGGGGCTCCTTTGTCGTATTTTTCATTTCATTATGTGCCAAATGTTCTCAGTGGTGACCAGTCTGGACTGCAGGCAGGTCAGTTTAGCACCCGGACTCTAAATACGGACCAATGCTGCTGTAATACATGCAGAATGTGGTTTGACATAGTCCTGCTGAAGTAATCAAGGCCTTCCCTGAAAAAGACGTCATCTGGACGGCAGCAGATGTTGTTAAAACCTGTATTTATCATTCAGCTTTAATGGTGCCTTCACGGATGTGCAGGTCACCCTTTTTATGTACAACCCCAATTACAATGAAGTTGGGACGTTGTGTAAAACAAATAAAAACAGAATACGATTATTTAAAAATCCTTTTCAACCTATATTCAATTGAATACACTACAAAGACAAGATATTTAATGTTGAAACGGATAAACTTTATTGTTTTTTGCAAATATTCACTCATTTTGAATTTGATGCCTGTAACATGTTCCAAAGAAGTTGGGACAGCTGCATGTTTACCGCTGTGTTACATCACCTTTCCTTTTAACAACACTCAATAAGCGTTTGGGAACCGAGGACACTGATTGTTGAAGCTTTGTAGGTGGAATTCTTTCCCATTCTTGCTTGATGTACAACTTCAGTTGCTCAACAGTCTCCGTTGTCATATTTTGCGCTTCACAATGTGCCACACATTTTCAATGGGAGACAGGTCTGGACTGCAGGCAGGCCAGTCTAGTACCCTTTTACTCCGCACTCTTTTACTACGAAGCCACGCTGTTGTAACACGTGCAGAATGTGGCTTGGCATTGTCTTGCTGAAATAAGCAGGACGTCCCTGAAAAATATGCTTGGATGGCAGCAGATGTTGCTCCAAAACCTGTATGTACCTTTCAGCATTAATGGTGCCTTCACAGATGTGCAAGTTACCCATGCCATGGGCACTAACACACCCCTATACCATCAGAGATGTTGCCTTTTGAACTTTGCACTGATAACATTCTGGACAGTCCTTTTCCTCTTTGGCCCAGAGGACACGATGTCCATGATTTCCATGATTTGAAATGTGGACTCGTCAGACCACAGGACACTTTTCCACTTTGCGTCAGTCCATCTCCAATGAGCTCTGGCCCAGAGAAGCCGGCGGCGCTTCTGGGTGTTGTTGATATATGGCTTTCGCTTTGCATGGCAGAGTTTTAACTTGCACTTGTAGGTGGAGCGACGAACTGTGTTCACTGACAGTTTTCCGAAGCGTTCCTGAGCCCATGTGGTAATATCCATCACAGAATGATGTCGGTTTTTAATGTAGTGCCGCCTGAGGGATCGAAGGTCACAGGCATTCAGTGTTAGTTTTCTGCCTTGCTGCTTACTTGAAGAGATTTCTCCAGATTCTCTGAATCTTTTGATGATATTATGGACTGTAGATGATGAAATCCCTAAATTCCTTGCAATTGCACATTAAGAAACATTCTTAAAATGTTGGACTATTTCCTCACACAGTTGTTCACAAAGTGGTGAACCTCGCCCCATCCTGGCTTTTGAACGACTGAGCCTTTCAGGGATGCTCCTGTTCACCTGTGGAATGTTCCAAACAGGTGTTTTTTAAGCATTCCTCAACTTTCCCAGTCTTTTGTTGCCCCTGTCCCAAATTCTTTGGGACGTGTTGCAGGCATCAAATTCAAAATGAGTGAATATTTGCAAAAAACAATAAAGTTTATCCCATTGAACATTAAATATCTCGTCTTTGTAGTGTATTCAATTGAATATAGGTTGAAAAGGATTTGCCAATGTTTTACACAACGTCCCAACTTCACTGGAATTGGGGTTGTAGAGAAACATTCTTCTTGAATTGTTGCTCTATTTGAATGTGCAGTCTTTCACAGAGTGGTGAACCCCTCCTCATTTTTATTTCTGAAAGACTCCGCCTCTTTATACCCAGTCATGTTACTGACCTGCTGTCAATCAAACACCAGGTGTGTGTGTATGGGTGTGAGAGTGTGTGTGTGTGTGTGTATGTATGTATACTCATACATACATACACACACACACACACACTCTCACAGAGAGTGTGTGTGAGAGTGTGTGTGTGTGTATATGTATGAGTGTGTGTGTATGTGTGTGTGTGAGTGTGTGTGTGTTAGTGTGTGTGTGTATGAGTGTGTGTGTATGAGTGTGAGTGTGTGTGAATGAATATCATGTTTTACTTTAAAACTTACATTTCTATTTCCCTGGCAGATGATTTAGCTTGTTTTAAAAATTGAAATTGTTTTTAAGATTGAAATGAGTTTATTTTAAGGAAAGTGAAACTGGAAGTAGGTGGAATGGTTTAGTAATATGTTAAATAAACTGCGCAGATTGGCGAAGCTAAGCCGTGTTTTTCTGCAGTACAGTTTCAGCTGTCGGCTCTGTGCTCTGTGCTGCAGCGCTGCTGCTACACTCTATAAAACATTGATGGTGTTCAGAATGTAGACAGTTACCCTTTGTAAGTCCAAACAGGGAACGACGGATCAGACGGATTGGACGGATCAGATGGAACAGACAGATTCTTGTTCCAATATTAATTTAGGAGAAAAGCAGAGAGTTGGAGTGAAAGAAGAGGAGAGAAGGAGAAAGAAAAGACGGCAACACTGCTTCTTCTCCCTTAGCGAGCATCCATAATGCATTACCACAGCACCAGATTTGCCCACATCCCTCTCTCTCTCTCTCTCTCTCTCTCTCTCTCACTCTCTGTCTCTCTCTCTCTCCCTCTTCCCCTCTCTCTCTCTCTCTCACACATCCCTCTCTCTCTCTCTCTCCCTCTCCATCCCGCCCTCTCTTTCTCTCTCTCTGTCTCTCTTCCTCTCTCTGTCTCTCTCCCTCTCTCTCCCTCTCCCCCTCTCTCACTCTCTGTCTCTCTCTCTCTCCCTCTTCCCCTCTCTCACTCTCTGTCTCTCTCTCTCCCTCTTCCCCTCTCTCTCTCTCTCTCACACATCCCTCTCTCTCTCTCCCTCTCCATCCCGCCCTCTCTTTCTCTCTCTCTGTCTCTCTTCCTCTCTCTGTCTCTCTCTCTCTCTTCCTCCTCTCTCTCTCCCCTCTCTCTCTCTCTCACATCCCTCTCTCTCTGTCTCTCCCTCTCAATTCAATTCAATTCAGTAAGCTTTATTGGCATGACCATAGTCAGATACAGTATTGCCAAAGCATCATCAAAAACAACACAGATTAACTTTCTGAACATTAAACAATTAAAATAATAATTATAATAACAATTAAATTTAAAATTAGTTAGTGATACTGTAACACAATCATACAAAGATATAATATATACATTAAATGTTTACAAATAAAAGATATTTACAATCAGGGCAACTGGTGTGTGTGTGTGTGTGTGTGTTGTGTTTGGGTGGGTCACTCACTGTCTCTCATGTTGTGGCAGGCTGTAACTGCCAGGGTGCTGCTGTCTCTCTGTTCTCCTAGCAGGAGGGGCAGTGTGAGGTCAGCAGGGAGACGCTTAAACTGGAGGTGAATTTTCTCAAACTGTTTAAAGTAAATTTCCAGTACTGCTCCAGCAGGTCCAGGTTCTGCTGTAGGCCCTGCTCTGTGGGGGACAGCAGAACCAGGTCGTCTGCGTAGAGGAGAAACTTGATTTCTGAGTCGTGCAGAGTGAGACCTCTCCCTTTCTGTCTCTATCTGTCTCTCTTCCTCTCTCTCTCTACCTCCCCCCCTCTCCCCCCCCTCTCTCTGTCTCTCTCCCTCTCCCCCTCTCTCTCTCTGTCTTTCTCTCTCCCCCTCTCTCTCTCTCCCTCTCTCTCCCCCTCTCTCTCTCTCCCCCGGCACCTCTCTCTCTCTCTCTCTCTCTACCCCCCCTCTCTCATATCCCTCTCTCTCTCTGTTTCTCTCCCTCCCCCCCTCTCTCTCTGTCTCTCTCTCTCTCTCTCTCTCTCTCTCTGTCTCTGTCTCTGTCCCTCTCTCTGTCTCTCTCTCTCTCTCTCTGTCCCTCTCTCTGTCTCTCTCTCTGTCTCTCTCCTCTACACACCAGCACTGACACTTCATACTGACAAAGGAGGAGGATGAAAAAGGAACACAGAAGACTGAGAAGAGAGGAGGAGGATGAAAGACAATGAGAAAGGAGGAGGAGGATGAGGATGAAGGTGAATGAGAGGGATGAGGATGAAGGTGAATGAAAAGGGAGGAGAAGGATTTGGGAACTGAGGACACTGATTGTTGAAGCTTTGTAGGTGGAATTCTTTCCCATTCTTGGTTGATGTACAACTTCAGTTGCTCAACAGTCCGGGGTCTCTGTTATCATATTTTGAATGTGGCTTGGCATTGTCTTGCTGAAATAAGCAGGACGTCCCTGAAAAAGACGCTGCTTGGATGGCAGCAGATGTTGCTCCAAAACCTGTATGTACCTTTCAGCATTAATGGTGCCTTCACAGATGTGCAGGTTACCCCTGCCATGGACACTAACACACCCCCTCACCATCAGAGATGCTGGCTTTTGAACTTTGCGCTGAAAACAATCAAGACAGTCCTTTTCCTCTTTGGCCCAGAGGACATGACGTCCATGATTTCCAAAAACAATTTGAAATGAGAACTCGTCAGACCACAGGACACTTTTCCACTTTGCGTCAGTCCATCTCAGATGAGCTCGGGCGCAGAGAAGCCGGCGGCGTTTCTGGGTGGTGTTGATATGTGGCTTCGCTTTGCATGGCAGAGTTTTAACTTGCACTTGTAGATGGAGCGACGAACTGAGTTCACTGACAATGGTTTTCTGAAGTGTTCCTGAGCCCATGTGGGAATATCCGTTACAGAATGATGTCGGTTTTTAATGCAGTGCCGCCTGAGGGATCAAAGGTCACAGTCATTCAATGTTGGTTTTCTGCCTTGCTGCTTACATGCAGAGATTTCTCCAGATTCTCTGAATCTTTTGATGATATTATGGACTGTAGATGATGAAATCCCTAAATTCCTTGCAATTGCACATTAAGAAACGTTCTTAAACTGTTGGAGTATTTCCTCACGCAGTTGTTCACAAAGTGGTGAACCTCGCTCCGTCCTTACTTGTGAACGACTGAGCCTTTCAGGGATGCTCTCTTTATACCCAATCATGACACTCACCTGTTTCCAATTAACTTGTTCACCTGTGGAATGTTCCAAACAGGTGTTTTTTGAGCATTCCTTAACTTTCCCAGTCTTTTGTTGCCCCTGTCCCAACTTCTTTAGAATGTGTTGCAGGCATCAAATTCAAAATGAGTAAATATTTGCAAAAAACAATAAAGTTTATCAGTTTGAACATTAAATATCTTGTCTTTGTAGTGAATTCAATTGAATATACGTTGAAAAGAATTTGCAAATCATCGTATTCTGTTTTTATTTATGTTTTACACAACATCCCCACTTCATTGGAATTGGGATTGTAATTGAGTTTTACAGTGTAGTTACTGACCTCCATTTACACACCACTGTGGAGACTGTACAACACATATAACCAGTTAATATCTAGAATATATTGGGTATTTTGGTGGAATTTATGTAGACTGTCTGGCTCCACTTAGGTTTACTCCAACTAATGACCTAGTACTTCTGTGGAGTTCTCACATTTACCTGCTTAACTAAGGGACTGTAAACAGAAACTGTAGAACAGACTCGGTTTATATCACAATACTTACATTTAGAGTCGGTTATTCATTCAGCCTCATGAGAAACTGTAGAACAGACTCAGTTTATATTACAATACCTACATTTAGAGTCGCATGAGAGCTGTTTGTTTGTGGGCTTGTGGGTAAATTGGTCGTAAAGACCTTCCTGGAGTAACTATTAATTAAAGGTAAGGTTGTTTGAACTTGTGTAGATGTGGAACATTTTTTCCCTCTGAGTCAGAGCAGCTCTGTTGGAACTTATCTGGATGCACCTTAATGTACCAGCCTGCTGTTCTGTAGAATATGTTGGTTGAGTTAGGTGTTCTAAAGTACTTTCCATTATTCTACTTTTCATTATTCTATAGTAATTGGTTCTCCCTGCTCATTGTTACAGGACTCTTATTGTCGTGTTATTGTTTTGAAATCCAAGAACTCCCTAAGATCTTTAAGATGAACCACTGAGAGGAACCAAGACTCAAAAGGAGTCTCAGTTCATCTCAGTGGTTCTTCTTAATGGTTCTTATTAAAGGCCTTTTGGGTTTTGGTTCTTCTCAGTGATTCCTCTTTATGCTCTTAGGGGGTGTCCCTAATGAGTCTTGGTTCTTGAGTGGTTCTCCTTCATGCTTTTGAGGAGGTTCATTTGAGCCTTGGTTCCTCTCAGTGGTTCTTCCTAAGAACTTTGTAAGTAAGTTATTCTGTGTGTATTATTTCAGTTCTTTGACATGTTCCTTTGTGTTCTAAAACGTGGGAAATGAAGACAGACCCTTCTTTAGTGGGCGTGTCCAGACGTTTGCCTGCTGCTGTGTGTAGGAGGGGTTTGTTTATGAATCTGTGCTGATTGACAGCTGTGACTGCAGTGTGTTTATGTAGAGTTCAGAGGTCTTTCATTCTCAGCGACTGTAGTTCTGTCCAACCCGGCAATCAGGTCGGCCGGCTTTACTGCGGAGTCTGTCTTTATCCTGCGGGAGATCCAAGAGAAGCAGCGATCCTGTCTTTATCATCGTGGGTTTGAGGACCACACCCTCACTGCAAAGACCTCAGTGAAGCACAGCGGCCAATCTGCAGATCACTGTCCAGGAAAAATGTGTAGTGAGGAGAGCGGGGCGCCAAGGAACACGGGGGAAATGTCACAAGGACTTATTAACGGGTTCAAGCAGAATGTGCTTTGGTTATCTTCATGTGTTCCTGAAGTTTTGGCATCACAGCAGTCAGGCAGATGATTCTCCAGATCCAGATAAACAGCTCACAGTGAGAGATCAGCTTACAGCACAATTTTTTTCATCCAACTTATGTTAATACACAGTTCATTAGCAAAACCTTACTAACCTTGTGGGGAACCATAGTAACACCCTAACAACCAGCTGGGATACCATAGCAACCACTTATCGCCTTGCTAAAATACCATTAGGTAAAATACCAATAGGTAAGTAAGCAAGTAAGTTTTATTTATAAAGCTCTTAAAACAATTTGTGTTGACCAAAGTGCTGTACACTGTTTTAACTATGTAGGGAACCATAGCAACCACCTAGCAACACTGTATTAACTATGTGGGGAACCATTGCAACCACCTAGCAGCACTCTATTAGCCATGTGGGGAACCATAGCAACCACCTAGCAACACTGTATTACCCACGTGGGGAACCATAGCAACCACCTGACATACCATAGTAACCACCTAGCAACACCTTATCAGCCATGTGGGGAATCATTGCAGTCACCTGAAATACCAAAGTAACTAATCGACAGCAGCCTAGCAACCATTTAGAAAAGGCTGTGCACTTACATTTTTAATGTGTTTAACTGTTCATATCACAGTTACTATATCACACATATTACTGTTACAAAACCTGTACATTAGAAATGGTGCAATAACATGAAGTAAAAAAAAATACAAAAATAAAATGATTATTATTATTAATATTAATAATAATAATCTAAGATGAAGTAGCTGATAAAAGTCAGTGTAAATAAACTGTTTCAGTCTGTTTTTAAAGCTCTTAATAGCTGATGATCCTCTATCACTGAGGTGGATTTAATGGTTTTATACTACATTTCAGGAATGTTTATCAGGCGACGCCTGACGATGATCTTATCGGATTTGTATTCCATCTGGAATCCTGAGATGTACGGAGGTGCTGACCTATTAAGAGCAGTTTTACAATTCTGGTCTCACTTTATCTGGATCATCCTCTATAGTCCCTATAGAGGTTTTGGGTTGAGGTCAAGGATTAGGATTAGAGCAGGTTTAGAGTTAAAGGACATTCTAGTCACTCTAGAACATATTTAGTTGAAAGTAACCTTAAGTATCTACGCAGAATCTGAAGTGAACAAACACAGTGTAAAGTGTAAGAAGCACTGAAGATGAATCTGTAAACTGTGACAATATCAATATCATCAATAACTTTGTTGTTTGGAAATAATTCAGCCAGTGATGAAATCTCAGACATCATGAGGAGATGTGAGTCAGGACATTCTCACAGTTCTCAGGAGGGAACCTCCATACAGCACCGCTCAGCTCATCAGCGTCCACCAGAGTGTCGGATCAGACGGAGCTCAGGAACAAAGTCAATTAGCATTGATTGAGTCTGTCCCCATAAGGGGGGGGGGGATCAATACTGCTGTCTCTGTGCTGATGTCCATCACTGTGTGCTGTTTATTAATGCAGTGGAACCTTAGGAAGAACATCTAACCAGCGTCCGGAACCTCCAGTCCAGCCTTACAGTTACACTGAACGTCTTCACCAGCATCTTCTACATCTAACATCCTGTACACACTCCACCATGTTCTAGAGTCCTGTATGTGTTCCACCATGTTCTAGAGTCCTGTATGTGTTCCACCATGTTCTAAAGTTCTGTATGTGTTCCACCATGTTCTACCATCCTGTACATGTTCCACCATGTTCTACCATTCTCTGTGTTCCACCATGTTCTACCATCCTGTACACGTTCCACCATCCTGTACGTGTTCCACCATGTTCTACTATCCTGTATGTGTTCCACCATGTTCTACCATCCTGTACGTGTTCCACCATGTTCTACCATCAGACCATCAGTTTTCCATTTACTGCTGAATTAAATGTTTACTGTATATTAGCGCTGTGTGGTCAGACTGAGCGGTCAGAGGCTGAACGTGAGCTGCTCTAAGATTAAGGTGATTAGTCCATTCCAGCGTGTTTATGAAGGAAAACAGGGATTAGCTGGAGTTTAGTTAATGCTCTGAATTAGACTGACCCCCAGCACGTTGGTCACCGACTCAGCATCATACACCAGTTTAATGAGCTCCAGACAAGAAACGCTTCTGACTGAAACAGCTTCATTCAAGAGTAAACACCAGATTTCTCTTATTGAGGGATTATTACTGAAATATTATATGATTAATTACTTTATTTATTAAAAGTTTGTTTTCTTCAAAAAGCAAAAATATATCTGCAAAATAATATTCTAAAACATGAAAACCATCTATAAATGAGTTATTCCCGGGTGGCCCCTCCCAGTCCTGTCCATGTGCTCGTGTTTTGGTTGTGTAACTCCACCCCTGATTGTTTTCACCTGTCCCTCATTGTTCCATGTATTTAAGCCCTGTGTTTGCCCCTTGCATTTGCCAGTCTTTGTATCCTTGTATCTGTGTACCTGGTCTTTCTTTGTGTTGGTTCTGATCTTTTGGTATGTCAAACCCTAAATCTGTACGTGTCGGCTCATTGACCCTGGACTGTTTTGACCACGACCCTGGACTGTTTTGACCACGACCCTGGATTTGCCCATAATAAATCTCGCTTATCTCAGCGTGTGCGTCCGCCTCCTCGCTCCCCCTTCCATTCCCACTACATTCTCACCAAGAAAAATATTAGACACTTAGACTGGATTTAATCATTTCACTACACAACCTACACTATATTCAGTTGTCTGGCTTCACACGCATATGAACTTGAGTGACATCCCATTCTTAATCCATAGGGTTTAATATGATGTCGGCCCACCCTTTGCAGCTATAACAGCTTCAACTCTTCCGGCAAGGCTTTCCACAAGGATAAGGAGTGTGTTTATGGGATCTTTTGACCGTTCTTCTAGAAGTGCTGATGTTGGACGAGAAGGCCTGGCTCCGCTGTAATTCCGCTCTAATTCATCCCAAAGGTGTTCTATTGGGTTGAGGTCAGGACTCTGTGCAGGCCAGTCAAGTTCTTCCACACCAAACTCGCTCATCCATGTCTTTATGGACCTTGCTTTGGGGCCGTCAACAAACTGTTAACACAAAGTTGGGAGCATGAAATTGTCCAATATCTCTTGGTGCTGAAGCATTAAGAGTTCCTTTCACTGCAACTAAGGGGCTGAGCCCAACTCCTGAAAAACAACCCCACACCATAATCCCCCCTCCACCAAACTTTGGCATAATGCAGTCAGACAAGTACTGTTGTTCGATAAGTCTGTTATATTGACAGTTAATAACATGCTATAAGATACTTACCGTCCATCAAAATAATATAATTTTAAAATGTTTTACATTAAAAAGTTGTTGAACTGTACTGTGAATAACAAAATCACATTGATTTATTTTTATTCAAGAAAATAATAAATAAGCACTTTGATCAAAATGTTTGGACAAACAACTTTATTTCTGATTATGCATCTATACACTGTACATTCGGTCACTGCGGTATATAAGCAGAGCTATTTTCAAACGCAATCTCATAGAGTCCTTTATCTTACAGTCTATATGAGAGGGAGAGAGAGATACAGAGAGAAAGAAAGAGAGAGCGAGCAAGAGAGAGAGAGAGAGAGAGAGAGGAAAGAGAGACAGAGAGAGAGGAAAGAGAGCGAGCAAGAGAGAGAGAGAGGAAAGAGAGACAGAGAGAGAGGAAAGAGAGCGAGAGACAGAGAGAGAGGAAAGAGAGAGAGAGAGTAAGAGAGAGAGAGAGTGAGAGAGAGAGAAAGAGAGACAGAGAGAGAGAGAGAGAGAGACAGAGACAGAGAGAGACAGAGAGAGAGAAGGATAAATAGGCCAGGATATTTTTGTCATTCTGTATCTGCATCATTAATAAAGAAGAAAGCATTTTTTACCTCTTACATAAAAATAGGTGTGCTGTAAAATCGTAAAGTTTATAATATTTCGTTATAGCAGCAGTGAAGGGCTAAGATGATGAAGAACTGAACCAGGATATTAAACAGGGGTAAAAACACTTCCGGATTTAACCGGAGCCGGGAAAATGACACTTCTGTGTCACAACACTGATGAAATAAACGTCTTCAAAACAAACAACGAAGCAGAACGAAACAGAGAGAACAGTAAGAAACGCAGTGCACAGGACAGAACGCACCGGAGAGCCGGAGCCAAACCACACCTGTGTTCTGCTAAACGCCCCGGTGTAAAACAGGACAGCCGTCGGATATTTTCATTCAGAGGAAAAGAAAAAAACAAAAACACAACATACAGTCATTATACAACAGTGTAAAAAGGAGGACAGATATTTACAGCGGTGACTGGGATTAATCCTCACACTGACCAGCTTTGCTTCCCTAACATCGATTATTGCTCGGTTATTCTCTCAGATTAGCATATTAGCAAAAGAATGGCTCTCAATTAGAAATTTTACCGTGTTCTCGGCGTAAACTCGGGAGTACCGACAATCCCTCCCTTTTTCTTTTTTATTCTTTTGTAAAAAAAGACAAAGTAAAAGTACACAGAGTGAAAAACAACTACAAAACAGCCTCATAGTGAAAATGCTTTTCATTTTGTTTGATCTTATTCAAAACGCTGGGCTTTATTATTATTATCAGTATTATTATTCTTATCATTAGTCATAGACCTGGCGGCTGTGCGTGTATCGTCTCTATAAGCCACTAACCTTTATTTTTTATATCATTTAAATATACCTTAATATTCCTAATTAAAAAAAAAAGGAAAAATATTTGAGAAATCTCAATAAGAATATTCACAAATAACTAAAAAGCAATTCCGATAGAAGATACCAGAGGAAAAAGCTGCACTAGACTGTGTATAATTTATTTATTCATTTATTTGTTTACTTATTTATAATAAAAAGAGAAGATATCAAAGGAATACTGACAAAATTGCTGCATTTAAGCAAAGATGATCAAGTTCTGGTAAAAGTGCAAATGTAAAAAACACTCAAATTCTGGAAACCAAGCGCCAAAACACAGGCACTTAGGGCTCGCCAGCATTACAGTGTGCACTGAGAAGTCTACATTTAGAGCCTGTGAGTTTGTGTGTGTGTGAGAGAGAGTGTGTGTCTGTGTGTGTGTTTGAGTGTGTGTGTGTATGTGTGTGTCTGTGTGTGTTTGAGTATGTATATTTGAGTTTGTGTGTGTGTGAGAGAGAGTGTGTGTCTGTGTGTGTGTTTGAGTGTGTGTGTGTATGTGTGTGTCTGTGTGTGTTTGAGTATGTATATTTGAGTTTGTGTGTGTGTACGTGTGTTTGCGTGCTTTTATTTTGAAATCTAAGATGTTCTGATGGAGGGATGTCGCTGAATATTGCATAACACAATCAAAACAGAAAAAGATATAAACACTATTATTAATGCCCGATAATTATGATTATATGAATGGCTGATGACTTTTTTTCTCGTCAAATTCAAAACTTTCATGCATATAAAAGAAAATATGAGCTACTGAAAAAGTCCAGCAAGAACATACGCTGGGAAAAATATGTCAAAAATCATCAAGCGGCAACGCTTCAAAAACGCCACGTACATTCCGACCGCACTGTACCCTAAATCGTCTACCAAGCCCGACGATTGTCAGTGCGAGCACTCAGAGCCACCGTAAAGACGGCGGACGTCCGTTTCTGCCCTCGCTATCTGTAAACGAATGAGCTGAAATGTAGGCTGTAATACAGTAAAAAAAACAGCAAACAAA
This sequence comes from Pygocentrus nattereri, assembly GCF_015220715.1. Classification (NCBI taxonomy): domain Eukaryota; kingdom Metazoa; phylum Chordata; class Actinopteri; order Characiformes; family Serrasalmidae; genus Pygocentrus; species Pygocentrus nattereri. The sequence continues at coordinate 377,658 of NC_051238.1, read as the reverse complement.
ACAAAAGTATTTAAAACTGAAATGAACCGGATCGGACACCCCCACCTCCCCACCCCTTACGCAAGCAAGCATATTTTCTGCCGAATGTTTATTTACAATATTTAGCCTTAAACATATGATTACATTGCATGTAACTGTGTTGCATATAATTAAGGAAAAAAAGCTCATTTCTTTTCTACACTGGTGAAATAAAGGTAAATGTACAGGTGGAGGTTAGCGGCTAAGCGATATTCTGTTATGACAAAGTGCGATTTATTACTGTAAAGTTAAAAAAAGGAAAGAAAAACATTCATATTTACATATAATTTACTCAAACAGAACATTTCTGCAGTTTCTGATAACGTCCATACGTCCAGCCCTGAAAAGGAAACGACTCAGCATAGCGCTAACTGTTAGCATCCCAGCGATAGAAAAGCACAGTGAAGCGAAACCTCCCGCACAACCCAACGAACCCCGCCAAGCGCTTCTGAAGATCCGCTTGTGGGTTCACCCCCAGCGATGGCTTTGTTTGACAAGCATGAGGCAGGACACGGGAGAAGGCCGCACCCTTTACGGTACAAAAGGGAACGTTTGAGGCTTTTTCGCCACCGAAAATGACATTTTTTTTGTCGTAACATAAGCAAAGTCTTAAATAGCTTATTACAAAGTGAACTGCTTTCATCAGGAGGAGCATAGAAAAACAAAGACAAAGAAACAAAAAAACAGAAAACAAACACACAACGAGCGCTCCACTTCGGCAGCATGCTCCGGCGCTCCTCCGGAAAACTAAATGAAGATTTGCTGGATTCTCCTTTTCATTCCAATTATGAAAGTCTGTTCTGCATGCACAAGAATACGTTTGTGCTATTTTTCTTCTTTTGTTTGTTCTATGCCGATAACTTTTTGATTCAGTGCTTTCAACAGTAACACGTGTTCGTTCCGTTATAACAGTGTCCACTCGCACTTTTCTCCCATGGTCACTCAGGGAATCTGTGTTTGAGGGAGTGACTTAGTTGCTGGAGTCCTTGCTGGACAGTGTTGTTGGTGTCGACGCTGGTGTGTTTGCGTTCTCCCTGTTCACGGTTTTAGGCCACAGTTGCTCTTGTAGCTCCTTCACCACCCTCTCCAGGTGCTCCCGTGCCTCCCGCTCCTGCTGCAGGTCGGCCCGGAGCTGCTCGCGGTCCGCCTCTGCGTGCTGGAGCTTCATCTGGAGCTCCTCGATCTGAAAACACACAAAAATGATGTTTTACTACACTTGGGAGGACTTACAATGGAAACAGTGACACTTTAACCCTCAGGATGATCCAGATTTTATTCTAAATGTAGTTGATCAGTCGAGACGTCTTTGGGCTCTGGAGTCTGCTTGTGTAGTTTTAGCACTGGAACCACCAGGCTAATGTAGCTAACAGATGATAAAAACAATTAGCTTCACTAACCTGACTCAAATCATGTAGATGTAAGTCATCGTCAATACACCTGATTATGGAATTTCTGGCTCTGTACAACAGACTGTTATCCAGTGGGGAAACATGTCTATAAGCGCCAAGTCTTCACTTCAAGCCATAAAAGTCCAAATTAAGTAAAACAATTACCACATATTCACTAAACTGCTCATTTCTGCTAGCACCTATAGGGGATTTCTAATAGTATGTTAGCACCAAGCTAACTGTACAAAGATATTTGTAACAGACATCATATTTCTGAGCTCATATGTAAAAGCTTTACAGTGACTGAGTGCACTCTCAGCAATAAAAGTACTAGATGTCTCTGGGTCAGTTCCCCGCTCATCATTGGGGTGGAACCCTCAAGGCTCCATCTCAGTAACTTTAGTCAGGGAACATAACTGAACCATAATCCATTGAAATGATCTGTTCTAAGCTGTACTGACTCCACACACCCTGCCTCGCCTCCAGGCTTTTATTCTACTGTTCTGTTTTAAAACATTCGGTTATGAAAAGGAACAAATACCGACTTTTCACCTGGATAAACTTATTTAAGCTTCACAATCAGACCTTAGAACCTGTAGAACCTGTAGAACTGTAGAACCTTTGAGGAAACATTTACACTGTTTATACCTTAATGAAGAAAAAATATTCCTGAGTTTAAAAGCAGCAGATGGGTTTAGTCCTTCTCTGAAGCCCAGAAGACCCTGAGAGTTTAGCACTGCTGTAACTCAGGCCTCATGATGGTGCTGCTGTTTATAGATGCGCCGTACATGAACCAAAAAAACGGAGGCATCAGACGTACGAACACACCCTGCCAGACAGAAATCTAAGCCTGACTCTGTTTCAGTCTAAACAACACTTCCTGTGGCTGACGGGAAGTAGACTCATCTCTTCCTGTTTGGTCCTGAACGCTTATCGCACGTCTGCGACCAACACCCAACAGTTTCACACATACAGCCCCTCAGTTCTAATTACACCTCAGACTCTATTCCTGTATCTGCACCACAACACGAGAAACTATAAACGGACTCAGTTTATATCACAATACCTACATTTAGAGTCTGTTATTCATTCAGCCTAATGAGAAACTGTAGAACGGACTCGGTTTATATCACAATACCTACATTTAGAGTCGGTTATTCATTCAGCCTAAAGAGAAACTGTAGAACAGACTCGGTTTATATCACAATACCTACATTTAGAGTCGGTTGTTCATTCAGCCTAATGAGAAACTGTAGAACAGACTCGGTTTATATCACAATACCTACATTTAGAGTCGGTTATTCATTCAGCCTAATGAGAAACTGTAGAACGGACTCGGTTTATATCACAATACCTACATTTAGAGTCGGTTATTCATTCAGTCTAATGAGAAACTGTAGAACGGACTCGGTTTATATCACAATACCTACATTTAGAGTCGGTTGTTCATTCAGTCTAATGAGAAACTGTAGAACGGACTCGGTTTATATCACAATACCTACATTTAGAGCCGGTTGTTCATTCAGCCTAATGAGAAACTGTAGAACGGACTCGGTTTATATCACAATAGCTACATTTAGAGTCGGTTATTCATTCAGTCTAATGAGAAACTGTAGAACGGACTCGGTTTATATCACAATACCTACATTTAGAGTCGGTTATTCATTCAGTCTAATGAGAAACTGTAGAACGGACTCGGTTTATATCACAATACCTACATTTAGAGCCGGTTATTCATTCAGCCTAATGAGAAACTGTAGAACGGACTCGGTTTATATCACAATACCTACATTTAGAGCCGGTTATTCATTCAGCCTAATGAGAAACTGTAGAACGGACTCGGTTTATATCACAATAGCTACATTTAGAGTCGGTTATTCATTCAGCCTAAAGAGAAACTGTAGAACAGACCGGCATGTGTAGCTCTTGTTGTACGTTGTTTATATACAGCAGTAGGATGGGGAACACACCTGAGCGGAGTATTTAGCGCGTAGCCGTCCCGCCTCACAACCCTTATCACAGACTCGTAGCTGTCTTGCCTGCTCCAATTCCCTCTTCAGCCTCGCTCGCACTTCGTTCGCCTCCCGCATTCTCCGCTCTCCGTCCGCCCGCAAACGCTCAATCTCCTTCCGCAAACTCCGCTTCGCCTCTGTCGCCTCGCGCAGCTTCTCCTTCTTTGCCACACGCAGGAACTCCAGCTCCTGCAGATACAACACCAAACCATGAGCATCTCATGATTCTAACTCACCAGTGTTCTCTTATGTGGGGATTCTTCTCAGGTAAGAACAGAATCTACACACACTCAAGAGCATGAAGGTGACAAGAGTTCTCTTCTTCAAGAACATGACATGAATCTGATGGAGACTTTTTCTTAAGATCTTTCTCAAGAACACACTTAAGAACAGACTTATGAAGATATTGGAGAATGAAACAATGTCTTCCAAAATCATTCCCATCTGACCCTGTGTTAAAAGAAAATGTGCCAAACCTGGTACGTTTGTCCTGTGTACATTTTCCCTGGAATGCCACTGGATCCTCTCAATTACGAGATCATTAAAACTGAACTTTCTGCTTCTATTGGCCATTTGCAAAATAACAACTGGAGAATGCTTTCATTTAATTCTGCAGACTGAAAAATTAGGTGTTTATTCCCAAAAATATGAAAAACTACCCTACACTCCTAAAAAAGATGGTTCTTCAAAAGTTCTTCAGTAAAGAAAACTCAAAGAACCCTTTGCAAATGAACCTTAAAGGGTTAATTTTTTGATTGGTGGAGAATGTGCTGTACAAAAAGGTGCTGCTGAAAAAGATTCTATATAGCACAGTGTGGGCATCTGTTCTGAGGCGTACCTGCTGTAGGCTGCGCTTGGCCTGCAGAGCTGAGCCCAGTTTCTCCTCCTGCTTCACCCTCATCTTCACGATTTCGTGCAGGAACTTCTCCTTTGACTCTTTGGAGTCCAATCCATTCTCTAGAGCCTGCCTCAGAGTTTCCAGCTCGGAGTCCAGAGCCACCGGACCGTCGACTGTCACGGCGACGGGCGCTGTGGCCACCCCAGATCCCACCACTGCCGAGGCGACGGGTACTGCGGTGACTGGTCCAGGCACCGCGCTGGGAGAGCTCATGTCTTTAGCGGAGCTGGAGGAGGACGTGAAGGACGGAGACGAGAGGGACGACAGCGAGGAGGTGACTGCAGGGAGGAAACGGAAACAGAATGAATCGGTCAGTCGAGATGGCAACTGAGATGTTACGGATTTTCCTGCCACAGTGGCAGAGAAGACGTCCAGACACTGAACTTCAAACAGCTAATTAAATGAACATTACTGTAGAGTCTGAACAAGTTAAAACACATACACTAACAATGTAAAAGACTACAGTCAGTTCCCTTCGTCTCCATCAGGAATCAACGTGGTGGAGGTAGAGATGTCTACAGATCTGGAGGTTTGGCTTTAAAAAATTCTAAAAACCATCTAACTGTGCACAACTACTACTGTTCTAAACTCTGTAGCTGCAAAATATGAATGTTGTACTCAGTACCAGGACATCCGCAGCAGTATGAAATATCAAGCTGCTACTCAGATCTCGGAGTAGTGGTTTGGGCTCGGACAGATGGCTCTCAGTCTGGATTTGAGTTCAAAATTTCCTTTAGCTTTAGAGAACTGAAAGCTTTGACCTGTACAGAAGCGTGAGTGACGCTTTTGTCTACATTGCAAACTACTGCTTTAAATAATGAAATAATCCCAAATCTGGGTAAAATATCTAATATATCTCATTTTGAGATGGTTTTAAGAACATCATAAGATTACTTAACTATCTCACTAAATCGGCAGATCGGTTTCCTTGTTTTAAGTCATAGAGCTATATCTGCCAACACAGAGAGATAATCAGGTACAGGGTAATGAAATTAGTTTGTAATGAGTGGTGAGATTACATTACATTACAGTCGGACAGAAGTAATGAGTAACTAGTTGTGGATTACTTTTGTTGAGTAATACTGTTTATATATAGTGCATTATAACCCAGACTGTTTATATATAGTGCATTATAACCCAGACTGTTTATATATAGTGTATTATAACCCAGACTGCTTATATATAGCGCATTATAACCCAGACTGCTTATATATAGTGCATTATAACCCAGACTGCTTATATATAGCACATTATAACCCAGACTGTTTATATATAGCGCATTATAACCCAGACTGTTTATATATAGTGCATTATAACCCAGACTGTTTATATATAACACATTATAACCCAGACTGTTTATATATAGTGCATTATAACCCAGACTGTTTATATATAACACATTATAACCCAGACTGTTTATATATAGCGCATTATAACCCAGACTGTTTATATATAGCGGATTATAACATCCGAGACAGACAATGTGAAGATCAGCTCTGATAAAATGAGTAAAATTATGCGAGTATGAAGAGAACAGAACACCGTTCGGTGTGTTTGAGCTGGACGTTTGGTGGAGCAGCTTCTCATTTACAGAGTTAATTTCTGTCTGTGTGTTAAACGTTTCTCTCTGCAGGTCCACCAGCTACCATGTTCCCAGAAACCTCTTTAAAACTCCAAGGCAGGTATTAAGAAAACCAGCAGAGATGAATTGAGAGCTGTGCTCGGAATCCACGTCCTGGTTGAGTCCCTGATATTTACACACATTGGCTTTGTTGTGGAGTGTTTCTCATCTCTCAAGGCCCTCAGAGAACCATCCGAGAGGAAAGAACAAACCACTTAAATGTGCTTCAGCAAGGTTTCGCACTCAGCAGTGCTCAGAAACGCTGTGAGTCCTCAAGGTCGGCACACAAAAGCTCCAAAACTCTCGACCTTCAGGAGGCTTAAAAACATCAAGGAGAAACTCGCGGCCTGGTTTTATTATTTGGGGTTCACACTGTGCTGCTTTGGGCTGTGCATTGCCCTGTTGCTAAGCAACAGCTGTCAATCAGCTGTGCGAGATAGCTGCCGCTCTGATACACACAGACGGAAAGCTCATCCTGTTCCTCCAGAAAGTTTTATGTCTCTGAAATCGTCAGGCTATTCCTGCCTTCTTTACCACTGTTGCTGAAGCTTCGCCTTCATTTTGGCCTGATTGGTCAGCAAAAAAAACAACACAAAAAAGACCTCCCACTCAGAAATCACGTTAGTGTCTGTAACTTCATCATAATGTAAATGAACAATGCAGTCAATTGTGTAATTACACAGTAATATGTACTATTAACAGAATGTATAGTGAAATAAGTATTACTGGACTAGTCGCCAGAATACCATTTTGCTGATAATAAAGTTACAGTTACAGTTACTGCTAATTTAATGCACACTTTCTTTTTATTTACCACATTTTGCTTTATTGGTGATTTTTGTCTAATACGTAAAATTCATTCATGTCCCGTGACCAAAGACGGGCAGAACTTTCGTATTTGACTTGGGAATTGAATTCTATATAAATATATATACACTGCCCTGCGATGGACTGGCGACCTGTCCAGGGTGTATCCTGCCTTTCGCCCGAAGACTGCTGGGATAGGCTCCAGCACCCCCCCGCGACCCTGACGGAGAAGCGGCTTAGGAAATGGATGGATGGATGGATGGATGGATGGATATATATACACACACAATTATCTGAGCAATATAAGAGCAAAACTTTTACTTGCATTAATATAAATGCAAACACAAAAATACGGAAAGAACAAAAATGTAGAAGATATGGACGCCACTGGACATCAGAACAATTGATCAAATTCCACCTGATCAAACATAATGAGGTACTGATTTGATAAAGCAGGTACTGGACCTGTCTGTCGCTCTGTCTGACTACCTGCCTGTTTGACTGTCTATCTATGTCTGTCAGTCTGTCTGTCTATCTGTCTGTCTGTCTGTCTGTTAACAGAGACTGATCTTTCACAGTCATGGTGCATTATTCTCCAGCTGTTTTCAGCCTCAGCCAGTTGCAGTGAATGTTACACTGGAATTGAGGGATACTTTTCCTCCTCCTGTAACGTTCCTGTTCTGGTTTTATTTCTGACGATGTGACGATGTTTAATATAATTATTATTAGAGAAGAGAGTAAACTTAGATTTATTGTCATTGCTCAGTTCAACTAAAAGGCAAAGAAATGCAGTAAAACCTGGGCTCGTCTGGATTATACTGACCACTGATAACCAGCCAAAGCACTGCTCAAATCACACTCCTGCGTCTGTTTCATTACTGACCATTTAAAATGATCTCAAAATTACCTAAAAAAACACCATTCATTATTTTCAGACTTTAGTGTTTAAAAACATTAAAACAGACTCACATTCATCTCGGACCTCCACCTCCACATCCGAGTCCTTCTCCTCGGCGGGAGGTGGTGGGGGACGGCCAGCCGTTGTGATTGGACAGCAATGGGTGTCGCCAGTCAGTTTGCGTTTCCTCGGCTTTGCTGCTCCATCCGGCTGCAGCTCGGACTCGGCCGTGCGGGTGATGGCAGGGGCGGGGGCAGGAGGAGAAACCTGCGGAAGCTTCTGGAGCGGCGGCAGCGTGACGTTCGGAGCCACAGCGCTCTCTAAACTCTTATAGTTATAGAAACTGCAGAGACAGAAACACCAGCAGCTCCATCAATAACATAATAATAATAATAAAAAATAAAGGCTTCAACAGGTCAGTTTTAAAGAACTGATTAGCTTAATTAATTAATTAATCAATTTATTTATTTATATTAGCTATTATTACCCAGGCTTAGGCTTTTAATCTTAAGACTACTATGAATTATTCAGTATCTACAGTTCATCTGTTCTCAGAACATTAAACTGAGGTGATTTGGTTAAAACAGTGAGCTTTTATCACTTCATTCATCATTTCATCCTGTCTTCAGGTCACATGCCAGTGCTTATTTTCAACAAAACAACATAAAACAACTTCAAATGGAAATAAAAATGATATAAAAATACAAACAAATGTAAAATGTTCAAATACACACAGTTACACTGCAAATCAATGACAATGTTGGCAGGTCAAGTGAGCTTAAATCTAGTCCTTATATCAAATGTCTCATACAAAGACTATTATAAGATTATTTAACTAATTTTTATACATTTTAACTTGTATTATGTGATGTTAAATGACTTCCTTATACTGGCAGAATTACCATGTAAAAATATGCCTGAAACGAAAGTGAGATCATTTCAGTAAAAATGTGAATAAATTAAATCATCTTATAATAAATTCACAACAGCCTCAGCACGAGAGTCAGACACACTGAGATTCACGGTCATTAACGTGCGTTATGTGTGCTCTGAGCTGCACACTTTAAACAAGAATCAAGGGTTCTATAGTAAATACAATGGTTCCATATAGAACCATGAACACTTAAAGAACCACTTTAATGCTTAAATGGTTCTCTGCATGGTGAAACGATTCTTCAGATTGATAGAGAATGTGTTGTATATTGTTCTTGGTTTAAACAAGGTTCTACTATTGCTACAATGCTACCTTTCTGGTCTTATACAGAGCCATTTTCAAACAGGTTCTATACAGAACCATGTGCAACTCATCCTCCATCAATCTGAAGAACCGTTTCACCATGCAGATAACCATTTAATCATGCAAAGGGTTCCATACACAACCAATGTCTTTACTAAAGAACCCCTGAAGAACCATCTTTTTTAAGAGTGTACAGCTCAGAGGAACATCTACACGCAAAAAAAGGCACGTAAATGAAATTTAATCTACTCAATGTATCTGACTCTCACGCTGAGGCTGTTGTGGGATTATAATGAGATTATTTAATGTATTTCCAGGTATTTTCACCGTACAAGTTTGTATGGAATGATACAGGATAATCGGGGCTCTTCTCCTGGCTACTCTGAAGGCCATGTGTGAGGCGGTTAAAGCTCTGCTGGGTTATAGCTGACAGAATCAGCTCTGATCTAGCAGGAGGGAAGGAGATTAATCAACGTTTCAGGCTGTGGTTTTCTCTGAAATTCTTCTGCAGCTGGTTAAGCAGAAAAGGCTGTGGTCTCAGGGTGGGATGGTAAAAGAACGTTACTCAAAAGTGTTTCGGTGCGACCGCAGACGGCGACACCCTGCAGCCCTGCAGCTACACCAGCGGCTCTAAACAGAAATATTCAACCAGAAACAACGCAGCTAATGCGGCTAATGTGGCTAACAGTGACCGAAAGCTACGCAGTAAAAGTAAAAGCCTCTGTAAAACAAGAAAAGTCGTCTTTTTAGCTTTCTGGTGACTTTACGTTTCCATGGAAACACTCAGCACACTTTCAGGTAGCGCTAGAGAGGAGTGCACAGGCTCGGCCTTTAGCTAGCTAGCACTTAATTTCACACCCAGTTCAGGATTTTGGTGGAACAGTGACCGACAATGAAATCACCTACACAGAGAGAGAGAGAGAGAGAGAGAGAGAGAGAGAGAGAGAGAGAGAGAGAGAGAAAGAGAGAGAGAGAAACAGGGAGAGAGAAAGAGAGAAAGGGAGAGAGACAGAGACTGAGAGAAAAAGAGACAGAGAGAGAGAAAAAGAGAAAGAGAGAGAGACAGACAGAGAGAGAAAGCAAGACAGACGGAGAGAGAGAGAGACAGAGAGAGAGAGACACACACACACAGAAACAGTGAGGGAGACAGAGAAAGAGACAGAGAGAGAGAGACACACACACACACACACACAGAGAAACAGAGAGACAGAGAGAAAGAGAGAGAGACAGAGAGAGAAAGAGAGAGAAAGAAACAGACAGAGAAAGAGTGGTAGTAAACATTAAACCACTTAAGGATTAACGGTCAAACCAATCTCCATTTATCTTTTAGCCTCATCTTCAGGTCGAAAAAAGAAAAGCCCTATTGGAGATGGATTAGTTCATCAGAGGAGGTCTGGCTTTGTAAACTGTAATCTGTGTGATTTGACTGGCCCATTTGTATGGGATAAAGTGTACTCCCGCCACTAAGGGGCTATGGGGAGTTGTGTATAATCAGGTATAGAAGCTAGTTGTATATAATTAATGTTGAATGGTTGGTGGTGAACAGCTTTTGTACATAACTGGACAGGACGAAACACATTTGCTGTGAGTCAATCTATGCAGAGTTAAAGCAGCTGACTACATACCAGCCCTGATATCTGTAATAAAAACGTTCCCAAACTTCAAAAGGATCTCTGGAATTTCCCCAAATAGGCCAGTAAAGTGATCAGCGTTAGGCCAGTAAAGTGATCAGCGTTAGGCTAGTAAAGTGATCAGCGTAGGCTAGTAAAGTGATCAGCGTTAGGCCAGTAAAGTGATAAACGTTAGGCCAGTGAACTGATCAGCATTAGGCTAGTAAAGTGATCAGTGTTAGGCTAGTAAAGTCATCAGTGTTGGGCCAGTAAAGTGATCAGCGTTACGTCAGTAAAACTTAACTTAAAGGAGAGAACCAGAAGGACACACAGACACGAGAGCACTCTGAAACAGTTTGGCATCCCTCCTCTCCACTGTTCACAAACCTGAGTGACCGCGTGCGAGCAGCGGGACGACAGCACCAGCGTCTCAGTTTACTATAATTCCCTGTGTCCATGAACGCTTGAATCTGCTGCCTTTATCTAAGGGGGAACATTACCTACCAAAAGCTAAACAGAACAAGTGAGTTTCCAGCCTAGATTTGAAGATTGAGAATGTGTCTGAGTCCCAAACAGTTTCTGGAAGATTATTCCAGAGTTTGGGGGCTTTGTAAGGCTTTGTAAGAAAAAGCTCTTCCCCCAGCTGCAGCCTTACAAATTCTAGGAACTATTAATAAGCCAGCACTCTGTGATCTGAGTAGTCGTGATGGCACGTAATGGGAAATAAGGTCTTGCAGGTACTCAGGAGCGAGCCCATGTAGGGCTTTATATGTCAATAAATTAATTTTATAATCAATACACAATTTAACAGGCAGCCTATGAAGTGATGATAGCGTTGGACTGATATGATCAAATTTTAGTGAGGACCCTGGATGCAGTATTTTGGACTAGTTGAAGTTTGCTTGGATTCCTGCTCGTACATCCTGACAGTAGTACATTGCAATAGTCTAGCCTAGATGCAATAAATGCATGTACTACGCAGGGATAGGGCATTTCTTATCTTGGCAATGTTTCGAAGATGTAAAAAAAAGCTGTCCTAGTGATGCTGCCTATGTGTTGATCAAATGATAAATCTGAATCAATTATGACGCCAAGATTTTTTGCTGCTGAACCAGGTGTAACTGTAAAGTCAGCGAGATTTAAAATTAAATCTGATCATTTATTTCTTACCAATTTTGGACCCAGAAGGAGAATCTCTGTTTTGTTACTGTTTAGTAGGAGGAAATTATGGAACATCCAGCATTTCACGTCTTTTACACAGTCCTCTGTTTTCTTTAATCTGTATTTGTCATCAGGCTTGGCTGATATGTACAGTTGCATACTGTCTGTGTAACAAGCAAAGTTAATGCCATGGTTACTTATAACTGTGACGGTAACATGTATAGTGTAAATAATAATGGTCCTCAAAATAGAGCCTTGCGGAACTCCAAATATTTCTTTTGAATAATTGGAAGATAAATTGTTTACACTGACAAACTGATAACATTGTGTTACGTGAGATTTGAACTACGATAGGGCGGTTCCTGTGATTCCAACCATGTTTTCTAACCTTTCTAGGAGAATATTGTGGTTTATTGTATCGAAAGCTGCGCTGAGGTCAAGTAGCACTAAGGATACATAGCCTTGATCAGAGGCAAGAAGAAGATCATATCTTAACTAGAGCTCTCTCAGTGCTGTGATGTGGCCTGAATGCTGATTGGAATTTTTCATATATATGGTTCTTGTGTAGATATGAACTAAGTTGTTGGGCCACAGCTTTTTCTAAGATCTTAGATATTAATGGTAAGTTAGAAATAGGCCTGTAATTAGACAGGGTTGATAGTTCTGGAAGGTTTTCTATGAATTGTAGGGTGGTAAAAGGTTTCATTGAGCACTTAGCGAGGGGGTGTACATATATTGTGGCTGAGACGTAGCTCATACGAAATTAGGTAATAGAGATTGCTGAGGTTTGTGGTAAGATATTAAGCATGTCTATGTTAAGACCTACTGTCAAAACTAAATCTAAAGTGTGACTACAGTAATGTGTAAGCCCTGTTACATTTTGGGTAAAAACAACAGAGTCTAGAATTGAACTAAATGTCCTTTTTCCTGGGTCATCTACCTTCTCAAAGTGAATATTAAAATCTCCTACAATTATTACTTTATCAATGCACACAGCCAGGTGTGCAGCCAAATCACTAAATTCTTTTAAAAATTCAGAGTAGGGCCCTGGTTCTTTTTTGTGACCGGATTTGTAACATGAATGGAAAGGACCTCAAAGGAAGTGAAAGTGTCACATTGTTTCTGATTAATATCTAGGGAATTTTGGTAGATTACACAGACTCCATCCCCCTTGCCTGATAATCTTGGCCTATGTACATAATTATAGCCAACGGGTGGCTTCATTTAATGCTGAATATTCATCTGGTCTAACCCAGTGAGACAGAAAACGTCAAATTTATGATCACTTATAATTCACGATGACTGCTTTTGAGTTTAGTGATCTTATACTGAGCAGTCCAAACTTTAGATCTGAGTTGCTGGTGCTATCATCTGAATACGGATATATGTTGATTAGGTTGTTTTAACAGGCTGATTGAGTTTTTCTATGATTAAATTTAGTTTTATTTTGGGGCAAAGACACAGTCTCAATAAAGTTGAACCTGGGTGACGTCTCAAGGCGGTTAACCTGTCTGTCTGCAGCCTGGTCCCGGCTCTGGATTGTCAGCAGCTATTTACACTACTCTGCCGACTAAAAGACTATGAGCTATGATGCAAGAAAGTAAGGCAACACCCTCCTGCGTGGGGTGGACACCATCCCTATCTATGAGACCAGGCTTGCCCTCGAAATGTAACCAATTATCTATAAAGGCCACTTGATTTTTGGAACACTGCTGTAGGCTTCCACGCCGCACTGCATTCAGATGGGGCCAGAGCATATTATGGCATCGGACATCGTCTGGGCCTGTTTAATCACCTCTCTAATATTACCCTTAGTTATCTCAGACTGCCGCAGATGAATATCATTGGCCCCTACATGAATGACTATAATATTTCTTATTAGCTAAAAGTCTAAGGTTGCCACTAATGTCTGGTCCTCTGGCTCCCTGTGAGCAGCTAACTGTTACTGCTGGCGCTCTTAAAGGAGTAGCTAATTTCACGTGTCAGACAATTGAGTCTCCTATAACCAGGGCACTTATAACAGGTTCTTCAGCGTCGTCACCCATTCACCCCACTGTGACCCTAGCAGTGAATCTTGCTGTCTATCCCTTAATAAACCCCAGATGTGCACATCTAGCTGGTCCACCTTCTCCACGAGAGAGCTGACTAGCTGGCACCTAGCACAAACACAGCCACTATTATTATCGCTAGAGGTGGAAAGGGGGTTAAACTAAACATGCCACACTCTGAGTAGACAAAACAACCAGCAGAAGCCATGATACTTCAGGTACTTACCGCTTTTGGTTGATTTAGGAGCTTATAGCACAAAACGTTGCCGCAGTGACACGCTGTCAGTCACTTGCGGTGACACACTATTAGTTGCTCGCATGGACACGCTCTTAGATTATCGCACTTTCCCAGATTAAACTAATCCAGCTCCTACAGTCTTTTAGACTCTAAAACGATTTTAATCACAGTTCCATTGAATCAGTGCAGAGAACATTAAACTGAACTACGCCCACATTTAACATGCTGACAACCACATTAACACGGCTGCTGTTTTTATGCTGAGCTGTTTGCTGTTTACCTGTCCTGCAGCAGATTCGCTGGCTTGCCGTCCTTTTCGCTGGTGGAGATGTTTGGAGACCACGGCCTGAACGCTGAGGGTCTCTGTCTGGGCTGAATACAGCTAAGACCCTAAAAACACATCAACCGGTTATCAGTCATCATTTATTAATCAGTCTAGTCTTATCATCTATCTCTCTTATTATTAACAGTGAGATCATTTAGCCCATTTCTGAATTTATTTCACAAAATAATATCAGGTGAAATTAAATTGTACATTATTAGTGGATCATTTTGTTTCCTCTGATAAAAACAGTTTATATTAAAATAAAAACTCCAAATATTAGAAACATCACATACAAAATATTATGTAAATTCACCATCACTATGTGTTAAAAAGCAGCCTAAACTACACTGCTCAAAAAAATAAAGGGAACACTCAAATAACACATCCTAGATCTGAATGAATGAAATATTCTCATTGCATACTTTGTTCTGTACAAAGTTGAATGTGCTGACAACAAAATCACACAAAAATCAATGGAAATCATATTTATTAACCAATGGAGGCCTGGATTTGGAGTCACACATAAAATTAAAGTAGAAAAACACACGACAGGCTGATCCAACTTTGATGTAATGTCCTTAAAACAAGTCAAAATGAGGCTCAGTATTGTGTGTGGCCTCCACGTGCCTGTATGACCTGGGCATGCTCCTGATGAGGTGGCGGATGGTCTCCTGAGGGATCTCCTCCCAGACCTGGACTAAAGCATCAGCTAACTCCTGGACAGTCTGTGGTGCAACGTGGTGTTGGTGGATGGAGCGAGACATGATGTCCCAGATGTGCTCAATCAGATTCAGGTCTGGGGAACGGGCGGGCCAGTCCATAGCTTCAATGCCTTCATCTTGCAGGAACTGCTGACACACTCCAGCCACATGAAGTCTAGCATTGTCCTGCATTAGGAGGAACCCAGGGCCAACCGCACCAGCATATGGTCTCACAAGGGGTCAGAGGATCTCATCTCGGTACCTAATGGCAGTCAGGCTACCTCTGGCGAGCACATGGTGGGCAGTACGGCCCTCCAAAGAAATACCACCCCACACCATTACTGACCCACTGCCAAACCAGTCATGCTGAAGGATGTTGCAGGCAGCAGATCGCTCTCCATCGCATCAGACTCTGTCACATCTGTCACATGTACTCAGTGTGAACCTGCTTTCATCTGTGAAGAGCACAGGGTGCCAGTGGCGAATTTGCCAATCCTGGTGTTCTCTGGCAAATGCCAAGCGTCCTGCACGGTGTTGGGCTGTGAGCACAACCCCCATCTGTGGACGTCAGGCCCTCATACCATCCTCATGGAGTCGGTTTGTAACCATTTGTGCAGACACATGCACATTTGTGGCCTGCTGGAGGTCATTCTGCAGGGCTCTGGCAGTGCTCCTCCTGTTCCTCCTTGCACAAAGGCGGAGGTAGCGGTCCTGCTGCTGGGTTGTTGCCCTCCTATGGCCTCCTCTACGTCTCCTGGTGTACTGGCCTGTCTCCTGGTAGCGCCTCCAGCCTCTGGACACTACGCTGACAGACACAGCAAACCTTCTTGCCACAGCTCACATTGATGTGCCATCTTGGATGAGCTGCACTACCTGAGCCACTTGTGTGGGTTGTAGAGTCCATCTCATGCTACCACGAGTGTGAAAGCACCACCAACATTCAAAAGTGACCAAAACATCAGCCAGAAAGCAGAAAGGTACTGAGAAGTGGGCTGTGGTCCCCACCTGCAGAACCACTGCTTTATTGTGTGTGTCTTGCTAATTGCCAATAATTTCCACCTGTTGTTTATTCCAT